>NW_017842054.1:1930125-1962625 GCF_001891065.2 Hippocampus comes | reverse complement strand
TAACAGGTTTTTGGAACATGAGGCAAACAGTCTGCATTCTGCCTAATAACGAGAAAACGTTTACATGGGGACTTTATTTGCACAAATTAAGTACAATTTATTCCTATTCCATTAATCCCAACAATCATTCAACATCATTGCCGTCCCCTCAATCACAACCACGTGATTTTTGGAGAGTGAAGTTACACAATTCACTCTTTTTGGTGGGATTTTGTGTGTGTGCGTGAGTTATTTGAAAGCCGGCATCGCCGCGCCATCCCGGAGACCCCTGGGGGCAAGCGGCTCCCACTTCCCCTCCAACCCCGCCTCCACAGGATAGACCCCAGACTGGGATCAGTCGGGAGCCCCCACGCCCCCCTACACACACACACACACACACACACACACACGCACACGTCCCATTCGGAAATACCTGAGGTGATCGGTTGCCATGGGGACGCACAAACAGCGCTCATTTTGAAAAGTTTGGCTCAAGGCGCCCCCGCCTCGGTGACGTTCAACTCGGAAATCAGAGCGATGACCGAAGTTGACTTTCAAGATGGCTCCCAGGCTTTAACAGCCAAAGGAAGTCCACGCACGGTACACATTCTCGGGCCAATCCATTTTTTAGGTGGGGGGGGGGGTAGTTTTTGAGCCTTAGCGTTTTTATTATTCTTATTACTATTATTATGATGATTATTATTATTATTAAACTAAGCTTAAAGGAATGCACTGAGCTTGGTTTTTATTCATTTGGGTCTTTATATAGTCAAATCTGAACTAAATTGAAATCATGATGATGATTTAGATTTTCTATTTCAAATCCATAAAAGACATTGATTTTAGTGAATTAAAACAATAGATTACATGTTATTAATTTGAGTCTTACATTTTTATTTAAGGTAATGAATTTGAAACGCTTATCCTCACAATATGTCCAAACTAATATAGTTTTGAAAAACAAAAGGTGACTGAGCAAAATACATTTGAAACTACAACTGCATTACCTTTAATTGGAATGAACTGAAAGAACATGAAACAAAAATGGATCTAAATAAGAAAGACATTAAATGTAATCAAAATAATTTCAATAATCCGAACATTAGAATATGTCAAAGTACATTCAAATAAACTTTTGAATAACATTTAAAATACAGACACCAATGCAGAATTAAAAACACTAGCTTTTAGTCTATATTTTAAAAATGTAAAATATGTAAAAAAATGAGCTCAATAAAAAAAGCAATTACTTATTAAAATGAATTTGAATGGAATTTGAACTTCAATTTCGAAGACAAGTCTACCTTTAAATTGATTTTAAATTAAAATCGTTCAAAATGAACATTGATTCAACCATTACAATTTTTATGGTAAATAAATTCCAAAAACAACTGAGTGTAGACAACACGTATCTCTCTCTCTCTCTCTCTCTCTCTCTCTCTCTCTCTCTCTCTCTCTCTCTCTCTATATATATATATATATATATATATATATGTATACATACGTCTCGAAATGCATTCAAATAGCTAAAAATATATTTAAATGAAATTACATTCAAATATATGTTATTCAATATGTATTTAAATAATGACCAAATATTTTAAGTTTGTATTCGAATAGTTGAACCATTGCTTGAAACAACCGAAAAGGGGGATTGAAGTGCAGAAGCGGGTCAAGTTGTGTACCTTGAAGGTCCGGAAGCAGTCCAGCGTGACTTGGTCGCCCTCTGGCGGTGTGGTGGTGACAGCAGCAACTGTCGCACAAGGCAGAAGGCAAATGCAGACACCCCCGCTCCATTGTGTGTGTGTGTGTGTGTGTGTGTGTGTGTGTGTGTGTGTGTGTGTGTGTGTGTGGTGAGGGGGAATCACGTTTGTTTCACTCAAGATCACTTTATATGGTTTGCATGAAGAAGTAGAACTTTTCAAAAGCACTGATGGACACATTATTTATTTATTTACATGTTTAACTTGTGGCCATTTATGAAAAGCTCCCCCTGCCCCCTTACGCTTTATTTACATTACCTGGAAGCCATTGGGGGGGAAAAAAACTGTACATTAAAAATGTTACAATAAAACAAGGCTGAAAAGCATCTTGATATAGAAAAAAAAGCACATTCAAATAAAACTGTTTTGTGTAACATGAATCCACAACGTTTTGTGAAAAAAACATCCAAACGTTCAAATCAATCTCAATGCTTGATTGAAATGGGCGACAGACAACAGGTCAGGATTTCAATGGAATGCTGCCCCTGCTGGTCGGGAGTGTAACAACAATCACTTGGACTGATTCGGAGGTTGTCTTTGTTGGTTGGCCAGAGAGTCTTGGCGACGGCTTTGCACCCACAGAGCGCTTGTTACTCGGGAAACGGTCACAAAGTCACGGAGGACCACATCGTCCGCTTTGCTCCACGGTCACTTTCAACTTTTCTCAGGAGGCCCACGCTGACACTTTGGGGGGAGTTTTGGTCAGCGTGTCAAAAAAGTAACATGACAATGGAACTAGGGAACCTTGTAGACCGCATGAACGGGTTTTCTGCTTTGACGTCAGGCACATCTTGCACGCTGAACCGAGTAAGCGGCAGCGGCATCTAGCGAACGGCATCTGCGTCTTTTGCAGCTTGCGTGTGCGACTAAGTCAGTCACACATGCACAATACAGCCAACTGCAAAAATGTTCTGCGTCCACCTTTGGTCCATTTTAATCACATACAGAAGGGCTGCAGGTGTCAAATATTTTAAGAATCGGTTATTCTATCATTATATCTATCATTTCACCGATTAATTGGATAATCGAGTAAGAACACTTTGCATTGAAGGTTACTGCGAAATCATTTTTTACCATCACTGGTAATTTAGCATGATTGTTGATTATTTGGTGAAAAGGTTGATCATGTTGCAACTGCAAAGCTCTTTTTGACATCGATTCAAAACTTTTTTTTTGGTGCCCATGAGTTGATTGCTTCAGTTCCTGGTTTGGTTTGTAACAGAAAATTGGCAAAAAGGTTGCTAGTTTTCCAACGGAAACATCGATGGTTGCAAATGACCCGTTTTAACGAAACTCCAAAGAGAATCTAAATCTGCTTTCGGGGAGGATGACAGAAATCGGAAATGTATTTCCTGTTGAGAGGCTGAAATCAGATTATTTGGACATTTAAGTCAATGATCAAAATAACTGTTGATTAATTTTGATATTGTAGATTAATCGATCCATTATAAAGTGTTGAAAACGTCTTGGTGTTTTTGTTTTCTTGAGCATGACACTTTTGGAGACGCGATGGTGCTGCCAGCCAACCAAAACTTTTCAAAGCAATGCAGGCGCTCTCGGAAGTCGCAGCCACAGTCAGGGAGTGCGGGGCGACTCACTCAAGTTACACGCAGGACCCTCAAGTGGGAGTTATGCGTTTGCAGAGGGGAAAAAAACAAAACACACTCATGTTGCCTCTCAACTTTCGTTGCGGTTTGTGCGTATCACTTAAGCAAGTCCATTTTTGCCTTTGACCCACTTCACGGGCCCAGAGCAAAAAACTTTCACTTCCTCAATGATTGACCAAAAATGTCCAAGAGGAAGCTGTCGAAATGTTAGGGGAGAAGACTGGGGGGATGTGGGCGTCACGCCGGATGGAATGGACGGTGATGACGCTGCCGCATGGCTAGCGTTAGCTTCTGAGGGCCGGGCTTCCGCTGTTGTCCGTCTCTTTGTTTTTGTCCTTCAGCAGCGACGAGAAGACCTGAAAGCAAAACGACAACAACAAAACGATTGACTCGTTACGACGGACAGTGGCGCCTTGAGGTACAAGTTCAATTTGTTCTGTGACCAGGCTCATAACTCAAAGGCTCCGTTCCCCGTGGAAAGGAGCAAAAATGTCCTGAACCTGATCCAGCAAAATAAACAATTTTTGCAATGTTTATTTGAATGAGAAAAAGCGAGTGCACTTTGTATTTCATGATCACCGATGAGACTGCAAAAGAATGAAAGTGTTTCTGTGTTGTTCACACTTGTGTTGCTCCTTCTGGTGGGCCCACCTTGGCCACCAAGAAAAGCTCATCAGCGCGGCACTAAGATTTGTTGTCAAAGAGTGAAAGCAGTGCAATATCATCGCATTTTTGGTGCACTCTGAATAACAGAACAGCAACCCTGAGCAATGCCCTCAAGAGTGCCTACGGTTGCAGTGAACCAGTACGCGCCCGGAGCATAGTTCCCAAGTCACCGGCAGATGCTATTTAGTGTTGACGTTAAGCTAGTGTGCTAAAAGGCACAGGGAAGCGACTCTCTTTGTTCGACATTTTGTATTCAAGTAAACTTGAGCTAGGAGTGGCCTGAAGGCTCTTTTTGGAAACGGTGGCTTACGATCTGAAAGAAAATCAACAACAATAAAATATCGACCAAATGATGGCTGCTATCTGGTACCCCCCCCAAAGTCGGGTCACTTTCACTTTTATCTTTGGGCGCCACTGCACTGTCTAATCAGAATCTTAATTGCATCTTTTTTCTTTTTTTGCGGACTTGCCGGTAGGCCAACCTGAGCCCAGCGGCGGCTCCTGCTGATCATGTGCGTGGCGGCCATGGCGGCGAAGAGCGCGTGCGCCTGAAGGTCTTCGGGCAGCCGGCTGAGGAACTGCGCCATGCGGATGAAGTCCATCTGCAGTAAGACATCCTGGAACAGGCGCAAAATACCCAAGCCGGTCCGGAACAGGCTCTCCTCGCCGTCGCGACAGAACACGTCCCACACGCGGCACGCAACGTCCAACGGGAGGGACTTGCTGTACAGCGTGAAGATCCTACCGCGCGCACACACAAACACTCAGGTTAAAGCCCCGCCTCCAAGAGCCGGACGGTGCCGCGCGATCGGCCGAGTCACCAGTCGATCAAGTAGAGGTCGGGCGTCAGCTTGTTGCTCCTGAAGTGGTTGAAGAGGCGCGGGAGGTTCTCCTCGAAGAACACCTCGAACACGGCGAAATACTTCAGCATCTGAAAAATCCCAAGCCACGTCAAGCACGCCCGCCTGCCTGCATGTGGTGTGCGCGCCAACGTACCAGGTCGTGGTCAACGCGGAAGAAGGCCATCTGGCACGGTTTGTTGAGCAAGTTGGCAAAGGTGACAAAGGCGTCGGCCTCCTCCAGGTTGAGGATGAGGACGGCGGCGATGAAGGACATTCCCTGAACCTGCGCAAACACCCAACGTGCACCACGCCTCAAAACACTCCCACAGTTTTTGTGACTGAAAGGCCATTTGATGCGTGAACGTAAAGTGCGGCGAGTGGGGAGGAGCCCCTTTGATCTTCCGTCCCCCCGCCTATTGCCCGAAGACGGCTAGGATAGGCTCCGATAGATGGAATGATCTGAACTGCCTGAGGATGGATTGGTCTGAATCAGCCCCAAAATGTAGAAAATGGAGGTCAATTAAGAAGAAAAAAAAAGGGGGGGCGGGGGGTTCTACATTTTACTTTCAAACTTTGAAAAAGAAAACCAGAGTGCATGCGTGTGTGTGTGTGTGTGTGTGTGTGTGTGAGACCTACATATCCGATGTCGGGTCGGTAGCACGTGTACGCTCCCAAGACGCTGTGAAGGACGTCGTGGTAGGGACCACCCTGCGTACACGCACACTGTGAGGAGGAGGAAGTGACAGCAAGCACTTCCTGTCAAGCGGCGGCGGCGCAGTCAAACCTTCTGGAATATGAAGAGCGAGGGGAAGGTTCTGGAGATGTCCAGCTTGATGAGGTCCAGACTGGACTCTCTGTCGGCGAGCGAGGCGCCGCCGTCTGGCAACGCAAGCACACGGTTCAAAGGTCAGCATCCCGTGGAGGGGGGCGGGCGGAGTTGGCGGCGGGGCGCGACGCACCGCTCTCGCTGTCGTTGTTGACTGAGCTGGTCTCGCTGTAGCTCCTCCATTTCTCTTTGGCGCGACACAGGAAGATGTCATACAGCTCTGCGGGAACACGACACGACACTCAGCGCTCTCTTCGGGTTTGGGGCGGGATAGCGAGATAGCTAGCCTGATAAAATACATCATTTAAAAAAGGGGCGGGATATGCAGACGTGGCATATCCCGCCCCCAAACACTCTGCCGCTTTGCGATTGGGGTGCGTCTCGGTGCAAATCGGCGGTGTGGGGACAAGACGGATTCGCTGGGCTTGGTGAGCTCATAAATAACGGCGAGAACTCATCTGGCGTACGCACCCGCTGTGATGTTGAGCTCGTTTCCGATGGCGAGGCTCCACACGCGCCCTCTCACGCTGGGAGGAAGGCCTTGCCACCACAACTCCCTCACACGACGCGTGGCCTTCCTAGACGGGCACAAACGCACACGCCGGTCAAGACGCTCATCGGCATTGCGCCTCAACAACACACAAAGGCAGCTGCTATTGCAGGAGAAGTGTCCGTGGTTTTTGTCTTTGTTGATTGAAAAGCTTTCCGGGCGAAGCGAGCGGCACGCTTGAGCGGGATGCGTCGCATTACAATGCAAAACCGTTTCCCTTTTTGTAAATTCCTCACGTTCCCTTTTGTGGTGAGGCAGCACGTCATCTCCGTCCAGAAGGCGGCGACGTAGAGCTCAACATCCACGTTGGCCTGTGCATTTGAGGCATTTCATTTTCCCCTTAGCAGCCGGATCTTGCAAAACCGATGACTGCGAGACGGTAGCGACGTGCGCTAGGCGGATGGTTGTTTTCAAACCGCTTTCAAGGTGACGCCTTCCGAGTTTTCACGACACAATACTTAGTGTGAGCTCTTGTTAATCTTACAACGGATAAATGACCTGCAATTAAAATATATATTTTTTAAAAACTTAAAACACACACACACACACACACACACACACACACACACACGTATCCACCCACATGGCGTCCCAGTTGGGTAGGATGTGCGTGTTCCAGACAACCATGGCGTTGGAGATGCTGTCCTCGTGTCGATGTCGCTCCTTCATCTGACGCTTCTTCTTCTGGGCGTCCTTTAACTCTGTTGCACGGGTGCACGCACACACAGACACACACACAAAATCAGCATTTGCTTCCGTCCCACCCATTTATTTTAATGCGATGGTCTTTCTAAAGACCATTTTGTTTCTTCTTTTTCAAAGAGTGTCAACGCGTGCATTACCTCTCCTCTTGGCCCCAGCCACCATCTCCTCGTACTCGAGTTTGTGTCTTTGTGTTTCCTCCTCAGATTTGGCAGGAAGGTTCCTAAGGAGCCAATCACGAGGAGGCGCGCTCGTCAGCGGACACGTGCCAATCATGACATACGCAGACGACACAATCTCGCAACAAATCAGGAATACCAAAGTGCGTACCACTCCATACGATTAAAGCGCCAATTCCAGTGCGGCTGGAACGTTGTGGGTTAAGCGTAAATAAAAACAGACTGCAATTTCCCGCTGCAGGGGAAAATCCTGCTACCAGCGGTCAGGACTAATATGACTTCTGCTCGCACTAACACCGCTGCTACTACTAAATCCTGACGCTGCAACTAGTACTTGCACCAGAGGTACTGACGGCGGGCGGTCCTCCAAGATGAGCGCTGTGGTGGAGAGGGGCTCGAAGTCCAGGTTCTTCCTCCGTCCCGCCGCTGGGGGGCGCTGAGGAGACACCTGTGCACAAACAAGACCATTGTGTAAGTCCACTGAAGCCCACAGTTCTTCTGGGACACCCTTCACCCATTTGCCATGACATCGACCAGTCCGACGTTTGTCTATATGCGCCTTGTCGTTGACCGGTGACCAGTACATTGTGTCTATATGAGCCCTGCGCTTGGCTGGTGCATGCCGCGCTTCCCGGCAGTCAGCTGACAAAGACTCCACAACTCCCCCAAACCCGCCCGCACGTGGACAAACGCTATATAAAACGTTTGAATGATCACGCTCGCGCTTGTCATCAAGATGAGGGGCGTCATGGGATCAGTGGTGCGCGTCCAACTCTTCCAGAAAAGGCTGCTGGCTTGGGAACCACACAGGCCAGACCACGTGACGACCGCACGATGAGGCCAGCCAATCACAGCACTCGTGACGCTCGCACCAACCTGCTCGGCGGAGCACGAGGCGCCGGGTCCTCCTCCGTCTTTGCCGGCATCCTCTCTGGGCTTGCCGAACAGTCGCCAACCTGGTGCATTGTGGGACGGCGGCGTGGATTCTTTGGCTCTCCGAGGGAACAGGCTCCTGCGGGTGGGGACGGGACAAGATCACAGTTGAAAGCGGCGCTCGGCCGCAAGAGGAAGGAAGTGCAGGACGATGGCGGGCAGGAAGTGTGACGTGACGCGAGGTGTTGCGACACGCCTCAGAGGGAACGCAAGATGCATTGTGGGCAGTGTACTCCTTCTCGGTGGATGACTGACACTGTATGTGTGTGTGTGTGTATACAGTAGTCCTATCATTACAACCAGTAATAATGTGTAATAATCAATTCTTCTGTAGATTTTTTTGTTAGATTACTCAATGAATCAGATAAAAAATAAGACAGTATTTCAAATGGATTGCGCAGAAAATGTAAAAGCAAACTTTCTGATTCAATCCCGGGTTTTGGCCGTAACATCTGTCAGGAAAAATCAGCAAAATTGGTGATTCTTAAGTAAAACAGGAGTTTGCGAGCTTTTGTCTTATTTTGAAAGTAAAGATGAGCTTGTAATTGTAAGCTCATTTCTGTCACCCCCCACAAAGGCAAACTTGCATCCCCGTGAATTGATGACATTTGCAAACATCAGCTTTTGCTTTGGAAATCACCAATCAAAATTTGTTCCAGAGCAAAGCAGTCGCTAAAGCATCCACTTACGTTTTCTGCACTGTCAATTTGAAATAACGTTATGCTTTTTTGGTTTGTTTCACTAAAGGGTTGAAAAATTAAACATCTATTTTTCTGATTATTGGATTATTAAATAATCGTTGGAATGAATTGGGGGGCCTGGAGGGCGTTTAGCGGCGCTCCTGTACGTCTCATCAAGGGAAGTTATTGCACCGTGTTGACAAATCCCTCCTCGCATTGTGTCGATTCAAGTACTGTATTGTACCTGGTGAAGAAGTGAACAATTCCGAACCTCGTGGGGGCGAGAGCGCTCTCGTCGCAGTTCGCCTGCGCTCGCAGGTCCTGTTCGGGTGCACTCTGGCGTCGGCCCGCTTCTAAAACTCCCCGAAAGTCGCCGCAGTGCTCCCCGAAGCAGAAGCTCGCCTCGTCGAGGGGCGACAGCGGGGTGGCGTCGCAGCTGAGCGACATGCTAAGGTTCGCTTCGGTCCTCAAAGTTTGAGGCCTGACGACCCAAGCGGGTCCGGCAAGGTCCTCCTCGTCTTCCTCGGAGGGCGAGTTGTCGTCGCTCAGTTCGGAGGAGGCTGACGGCTCTGGCGAGGGGGGTCCGGCGGCGCTTGAGGCCGACTCGTAGAGTTGCGCGGAGACGGGCCGGTCACTGCGGTCGTCTCGGACCTCGGTGGCGGCATGACAGTCCCCGTTGACGACCGCCTGCGGCCGGTCCGAGGCGCAACCGTCAGCACGCCCATTGGGCATGACGCCTGCTTGCGGTTGCGAGCATGGACACGTCCCCGGTGCTTTTCCCGAACATGGCTGCCCGACCGAACCCGTCGAGTCGATTGACACTCGAGCCCCGAGCGCAGCTGGACAAGAAGCGGGAAGGCCGGTTCCTCTTTTTCCTCGTCTACCCGCCGACTCATTTTCCGCCTCCTCCTCCTCACACTGTGACTCGGTGCTTCCGTTCAGGCCGCGGGGGTCCCGGAGGCAGCGCTGCGCCAAGTCCAGCATCCCGCCAGCTTCGTCACCTACTTGCCGCGTCACCGGACGTTTGAGCGCCGTCGCCGCTCGTCTGACGCCGCCACCTTCCTCCTCGTTGTCGTTCACGTCGACGACCACCGAGCCCGCGAGCTCCATGAGCGCCGCCATGAGCCTTAGGCCCGCCGGCCGGCTCGAGTCTCGAACCGCCCAGCCCGCCCCGTCGGCCCAAAACCGCAGCGGGAGGAGGTTAGCATCTTAGCCGCATCTTAGCCGCATGCCCAGGAGGTCGGAGAGGTTGGCCCGGGGGGCAGCTGGGGGACTAGCTGACGCTTTACGGGCCTGACGCGCTCATTTGCGGCAACACAACATCCTCCCCAGGGGCGAGTCGGCGTCGGCTTGCGGACAAAAGAGCTCAAATGCGCTAAATGTAGCCTGTTGTCGTTTTTTCATCTGTCGGCGGCGGCATTCCAGCAACATTCCGGCGCCATCTTGAAATACTCTCGCAATGACGTCATTGTTGACCTACTCCCTGCTTTCATTCAGTAGCGACACACGGTGGCCATAATTGGAACAGCACAAGCAATCCCTCACCGAAAGCTAAATCTGGCCTGTGCTACCTATTGGTTAAATGCACGTCACGTGATTGACACAAATTAAAAACAATAAAATAAGTAATAGCGTTCACGTTGACATCTATGTAGACATCTATGTACTCGGGTCACCATATTCATTTTCACCTTTTTGAAAAGGTTAGAAAGGAAGCATACCTTAGAGCAAAATCAAGTCGAAAAGAGCGCATTTAAATCAGGTCAACCAGTTGAAACACGACTAAGCCATTTTGACCAATTTTCATCAAAAATATCAATTTTTCATCTCAGGTTAAATGTGATTCTCTCCATAATGCACATACTGTAAACAACATGAATTCAGTCAATGGTAGGCACCTATCTTTTCAAACATCTTCGTACCAGTACCGATCTCAGACAAAGCTCTTGCCGGGACTACAAATTGTCAAAGTCGATGACTTTGACAATCATCCATCGTGGCAACAAAATCATGGCAAACAGATTGAAAGGTGATTGTAAATGGCTTCGGGGCGCGGCACATCCTAAATTGATGACAGTTTACCCAAGTAAAAAAGTAATAATCACGCTAATGACGGAGAGGCCTCGAAAAGTCAAGAATCATATGTGATATGTTTTAAATTATGGAAAAAAACGACATGCATCCTTTCAGTCATCCTCATGTGACTTGACATTATTTTCTTGTAATTAGTTACACTTTCTACATTATTTTGTAGACGGAAGAAGCACTTCATGTTGATTTGAAGGCATCCCTTCATCTGTTCCTTTTTTAACATCACTGAAGAAAAGAAAAAAACTATTCATGAAAAAAATAGACCATTTATAAACATCTGTACACGTGAATAAAAATAATTAGCACCACTCAAACAGGTTTCATCGTGAAACAATCTGAGAAGGCATTGCAAAAAAATAATTTAAAATGCTCTTTTGCAATTTTGGGTGGTACGATCCGCATCTTTCCCCGCTTGTGACGCCCACTTGGAGGCAAGGCCACCGGCCAGCCTGAGGTCCCATGGACTGTCGGATGCGCCGCTCCACCTTGAAAATGGCCCCAGTGACTTCTTTTGACACTTGCTTGTCATTTCTCACTCGTCATCTTGGTAGAGGAGTGGCTGGGGAACAGGAGCGGGCCAAGAAACGTGCGGCAAATAACGACAGCGTCAAATGACCGATCACTCGCCAAACAGGCACATTTTCAACTACTCAAGTCAACTAAATTCTCTCCAAGTCTGGTCCTCGTGAGACCCTATCTAGCCCCGGCCCGTTTCAGACGTTACCTTGCTCCAACGCAGCTGATTCAAAGGATCATCAGCTCATCATCAGCAAGCTTTGCGCAAGTCACAGAGGGAACGTGATCATTTGATTCCGGGGTGTTGGAGCAAGGGGGACATCGAAATCAGGCTGGGGAGAGGGGCTCATGAGGACCAGATACGGAGAAAACCGGCCATTGAGTAAGAGGCTTGAAGACCCCCGCCGGTGTGTTTTCAAGAACATTTGCCATTTTACTCCATTTTCAGCCACTTCATATGCGACTGCGCGTGCGTCACCTTGCTCTCCAGAACTCGTCTGCGGGCGGGAAGGAGCTGCTCCAGGGTGTGCGCCGGCGGCGCGTTGAGGGTCTCGGGCAGCAGGAGCACCAAAGCGCCGGCAGAGAGGCCGCTCAAACAGAAAACCCCGAACGGAACGGCTGTGGCCAACGCGCGCTGCGAGATGCGCAGCATCGTGGGAGGTACAACCAGACAGACAGACAGTTCATGAGTCCCGTGAGAAGGTCACAGCACTAATATTCACCATATTCATCATACATTTGGCACCAAAGAAGGAAGAAAAGAACAAACTGGATAAAAAAATCAATCAAATCAATTCAAATGGTGAGTCGAGGAAGGAAGGGAAGGCACTCACTCACTCACTCACTCACCATGGAAGGAACAAAGGGGGCGAGAATCCCTCCCACTCTGCAGGACATGGCGCAAACTCCCAGGCCGGCGTTCCTGAAAGCGGCCAAACGAGACTCAGGCGATTGCGCCCGCACGCGGGTGCTTGACGCCCGGGTGGCTGCGCCTGCGCTCACCTGACCACGGTGGGGTACAGCTCTGACGTGTACACGTAGACGATGTTGAACGCTGCGCTCACCGTCAGCTTTCCCAACAGCGCCAAGGAGGTCGAGCCCAGTGACGACTCTACACGCAAAAGCAGATCAATGGCTGGGTTTGCAATCCATGCATGCGGCGCCATCTCACACGCTAACCCAACAAAATAAAACTTGTTGAGATAAAAGAGCAGTTAACCCCTCCCTTGTTTTTAAAAAAAATAATTTTCTTATCTATTAATATGATGACATTGATTTATTTTCTCATCTCCCTAATTTTGCTTCTGTATTTTAGGAATGTTTTTTTCCCCCACGGGTTTGTATGAAGATGTGGATGTCAGTACGCCCACTTACGCATGTTTCCCCCCGCCCCCCAATTCCACCAGACATTTGGATGGGATCCAGTTAAAGATGAGCGCATGTTTCCGGCCACGCCTACTTTGCCCTCTCCTTGCGAGCGCATCTCACCTGTGTCCTCCGGGATGAAGATGGTGCAGAGGCAGGCACACGCAGCCAAACACAAGAAACCCGACAAACTCTTCCTCCGCCCAGCCCTGAAACACACAGTCACACGTTCAGGATTTTTTTTTTCCCCCCAAAGACGCGTCTGTATGGCACGCTTTGCTCAAACTACACCAAGGATCAACCATGATAGACACCTTCCTAAAGTATATTCCTTGTCATGGTGACAATGGCCCACCTGTCTCGCGCAAACTGGCAGCGGGACTCCCTCTAGCGCTAAGTGACAGGATCGCTAAGTATGGGACACTACAGTCGTGGTCCTCAACCGGTTGAGACAAGTACATGCTGTTCGTGGACCGGCAACCATTTTTTTTTCGTTTGCCAGTTTTAATGCACTGGTACTGACAACGAGTTAATTATAGAGTCATTAAACATTTGATTAAAATAGATTTTTTTTTTGTCCCCCATGCACAACAGTGACTTTGATGCTCATCATTTTTCCAACAATCATTTTGTGCTATAAAATACCAGCAACAATGAAAATGTGCTTTTGATTGCAAAATACCAGTAATGAATTAACAAACTAGTGTAACAATTTTGTGGCTTTCCCCCTTGAACTTTTTGACCTTTTGCCACATCTCAAGCTTCAAACAAAGATATAAAAGTGGATTTTTTTTTTTTTTGTCTGAAGAATCATCACCTAGTGGGACACAATCCTCAAGGGGAACAAAATTCATACAGTATTTGAAACTTTTGTTTTTTGTTTGTTTTTAAGAAAAAAAATTCAAATGGGGTGGGCAAAATTATTCTATTTTCCTGTCATTGCAGCCAACTCACTCCAGACGTTCTCTGAGGATCTCTGATTTAGCCGACGTTGACCTAAATGACTGATGATGATAAAAATGTGTGTGTGTGCGTGTGCGTGTGTGCGTGTGTGTGTGTGTGTGTGTGTGTGTGTGTGTGTGTGTGTGTGTGTCTCACCAGGGTTGGTTCATAAAGTAGACGCAGAGCGGGTAGGCGGGCAGCTCTACGAGGCCATACATGGCCACATTCAGGTAACGATTTCCGGACATGTCACCAGCGCCCAGCGTCAGGCCGTAGTACACTAGACTGCACACGTACCTGGAGAGACACACGCATACACATACGCACACACACACGCAGACCAAGTAAATTTTTTATTGAACTGATAAGGTGATGTTGCATCTTTCTGCTGCCTGTGTAGGGTCGCCATGGCTACGCGAGGTCAAGAGACGATCCTCACCAGATATACATGAGCAGGAGCGTCCTAAGGCGAAGGAGAGGATGGGAAGCCAACTGCAAGATGCCCAGCCTGCCACCGTCGCTGTCATCGTGGCCGTCCGCCGGCCTCAGACTCAACTTGTGCGCGGGGCGACCGTTCATCAGCGCCATGAAGCGCATCACCTCCAATCGCACACACAATTTGCCAGTTAAGCTCACAGTGATCCAATCAATAAAGTACCACATTGAGCAAATTGAGAGCAGAAATGCAACACGACTCACCCCCGACACACACACACACACACACACACACACACACACACACACACACACACACACACACACACACACACACACACAAAAGCAGCTTTTCCACCCCAGTACGAAAATTGCAAATAAGGATCCTGGACATTGCTTCCACTGACCTCCTGCGCTCGCTCGGTGCGACGACGACAGTAGAGCCAGCGAGGAGACTCCGGAAGCATTCTGGCGACACGGGAGACGGCCACGCCGAAGAAAAAGGTCAGCCGTCGCCTTGCCAGCCGCGACCGAGTGGGCGCGGGCACTCACGCAGACAGCAGGAAGCAGAGGACCCCCCAAGTGTTGGCCGCCGCCGCCAGAGTCCTCCACGGCCTAATGGCGAAACCCAGAGCTGCAAAGAGGGCGATGCCCACCGCAAACGTCATGCTGGTCAGCGTCCCTGCCGGAGAGAAATGCAAAACAAACAACAAATAAAAAAAAAAATAGCATTCCGACACTTCCCTGTTGTCAAGTAGCCTTTTGTGCAAAAATGCATTCAATCATTCACTTCAACAGTCCACAAAAAAATATTTACAAAGGAATGAGTGACAGAAATGTCACTTTCACATCCAGTCTAAGTGAGAACAAGGAACTGCATACCAGTTATGGCCCAGTAGGACTTGCCCACGTACTCCTGTGTGAGGATGAAGCTGACCAAGCCGATAGCGCCGTTCATCAGGCCCACCAGGAGGCGCGACACGGCAAACACCTCGTAGCTGGGAGCCGCCGCCGTCACGTAACCTAGAAGCACCTCCAAGAACAGAGCTGCGCCCCAACACGCCACGCTCATCAAACCTTGCCATGGAAAACCGCGCCGTGTCGGGTTGTGTCGTGTCGCTGTGCATTGCATTGGCCTGCCGTGTCATGAGTTGGCGTTGTTGGGACATGATAAGCGTTGCAGTGTCATATCAAGGTTTCATGTGTTTCATGTCATGTCATCAGGCTATATTGTCATGTAACATGTTGTCAGGCCTCATTTTCCGCCATCATCTTGACATGTCATGTCATGGTGTGTCACACAGTTCATGTTATGTTATCCCGTTGGGCCTAATTTTTCCTGTCATGTTGACATGTCACATGCTCCCATGTCATTTGTGCATGTCATGGCAGGCCTTCCACGTTCTGTTGTCACGTGTCATTTTTGGGTCATGTTATTATGTCAAGATATGCTGTAGGTCACGTCATGCAGTTTTACTTGATACTGTCGGATCACGCCGTCACCCAGCGCGTCCAAATGTGAGCCCTCACCCGTCAGGTAGACGGGTCTCCTCCCGACGGCGTCAGAGAGCGGCCCGAAGATGAAGCTCCCGAGCAGGAGGCCGGCGAAGAAAAGCGATCCGGCTAAATTGACCTTGTAGGCCTGCTGCTTGACCAGGAGCCACTGAGGAGGACGAGGGGGCGGCACAAAAGGAAGAGCAGCGCTCACGGCATCCTGGCAGAGGTGCTGCCCGCACGCGAACGTTTTCTCACCTCGGTCACGATGGAGTCTACGTCCCCGAAAAACGTGACCGACGACTGGACGCCGTCGTGCTTCTCCACGTGGAACTCTGGAGATGCTCCCACCAAAACCACCAACATGGATTGGCACGCCATATACACCTGAAACACATGCGCAGACATGCAGCTCAAATGACATCATCTGCAGCATACGCCAGGTTGACGATCCCGAGTCGCTTAGAATGGACATCTTTTTACTACCTATTCCTATTGCTTTATTTTGTCCAGAACCGTTTTGCTTCTGTGTGTGTTGTCGATGGAATATGCGTGAATACACTTTTCCCTGTTGGGACATTTCAGACCAGGCGGCGTTCGTGGTGTACGTCATTAGACTGCGACTATATCCGACCAAGGAATACGTCACGAGTCCGAGCAGAAGCACCCAAATAAACAAAACGAGCACTGTAGGTTGAAAAAATAATTACAAACATGTTGTATGAAAGCCGAATTGAATAGTGATTCGGATATTGTGTGGAATCTATGTCAAAATCTGTTTTAACTTCATCCAAGAATCTCAACGGTCACAATAGGTTCTTTTCTAAAGCGAGTTTGGCACGAAGTGAACTCGCGACAACGGATGGCGTGTTTACCTGCAAAATAATCAAACATCTGCACAGGTCGTGTAGACATACAAACATATGTGTCGTCATACATGTGTCCAAAAATCTTTTCGACGCGCGCCACGTCACCACAAGAAGAGGACCACTCGGACTTGTTTGCGGATTTGGCTCAGGTTACGTGTATTTTGCTGTCGTTTGTACGCAAGTTAGACTGTTTGAAGGTGGGCAAGCCTCACCTGAGTCAGAGCCAGGACGGCTACGGCTCGTTTCTGGTAGGCGCCGAACTCGCCCACCACCTGAAAAGCCTCCTCCACATCCATCCCGACTGCCGACAGAGGGCAGCCGCAAAGATGACTAGCAAGAGCAACCACCACTAGCACTTCCGGCTTGGTTTTCAAGACGCCGCCATGTTGCAAAGCAAAGCATTTGTTATAAATTTAGTAATTGTTTTTGCGAAATGTCTCATCCACAAATTCAAATTTGGGTATTCAAAATTTTTTTTAGTTCAATATTAAACCAGACAATACAGGAATACCAACTTCTGTTCCTTAATTCTATAGACAAATAAATGGTTCAAACTGTTGTTTTTTTTTTTGCTCTTCGTTTATTTTTTTAATCTCATTAGTGTTTTTTTGTATTTTCGTAATGACGATACTGTTGCTTTGTTTTCTTGTGGCTTGCGTTTCTTTAATAGGTTGTAAAAAAAAAATTCAAATTGTTTTAATCACCTTTGTTTTAAAGAGCAATTTATACTAACATGTACGATGAACAGCACCTTTAATTGTTAGCAGCCATTTGTATGGAAGAAAAAACACTGCTACGCACAACTTATGAAGAAACTTTCATAAAAGCAATTTGAATAACGTACAATCTTCAGAAGAGCCTCTTGTATAATGAACAACTTGTTATGAACAGTAACATGAATCCTGAATAGCAGCTTCTTTTGAACAAGCTCAACGAAAAAAAAAAAATAAATACAAGCACTGCTGCAACACAATTGTGAGACACTAAAACGCCCTGGCACGTCATTGCCGGAGGCCCATGACCCCCCCCCACCCCCCCCATTACATTTCTCTAATTTTTCTAAACAAAAAAACACTGAAATTAAAGACAGATGTGCTGTTTGTTTCATTTACCACTCTGGGATTTAGGTCTCCTAATTCACATCAACATCACGGAAATCATTTTAAAAATGTGTTTTCTTTACAGTTCAGAAAATAAGTGCATTCTCTTGAGAAAGAAAAAAAAAACAGTTTGATCATAAAAACTCCATTGATGGCCCAGTCCTAGTACATGTCTACTTTTACCGCGATTTCAATCAATGGGTTTGATTTTTGTTGTCATGACAAAGTGATGGAGTCAATTTTGGAAACGGTTGATTTCAATATGACTTATTATGTTTAATTCTGCATTTGTATTATTGTGCGAGTGTTGTTGTGTGGAGGGGTTGTGAAACAGGAGAACCGTGCTCAACTCTGCATGGCCCCAAGGAGCCTACAGTTGACGATCAGATAAGAGGAAACCAACGGAGGCGACCCTTCTGCAATTCTCAAGATATGCTGAATTGACGCATTAAAAGTGTTTATCAGGGTTATGCATTTGCTGAGGATGCGCTAAAATATTAAATATCATTTGGAGAGAAAGCTAGTGTAGGCACATCTCATCCATTAACTCCACGCAGATCCAAGATTTTGGGTGTTCACATTCTCATATTTTTTTCCCTCCTTCATTTCGCCTGGAACAAAAGAAAAATGCTCATGCCAAATATATTAAGACATAAAGGGCATTGGGCAGATCCAAATTTGGATTTGGGGCCTTGGTGGAGGTTTGCACTCAAATGAATGCTTCACTTGAGAAGGCAATGCTTTGGCACGCGTGTGACGTCCATGTAACAGGGATGAATTGGAACAAACATTTGATCTCCCCCAAAACTTAAACTGAGCGAGCGTTGATTCACAAACAGAAGCATTAAATGCTCGATAAAAGCCAGTGTAGCTAAGCTGCTTTCACTTCAACTCAAAGTCGGATTATTTTCAACTTCATGCCAACTGATACTGGATTCAAACTGATTTCAAAACTGCATTTTCATTTGGACTTTTTGGGGGTCACAAGTGAACTAGGGTCATTGATTGCAGTTTAAATTTCTCTCTGTCCTAACTCAAGCTATGTACTAATGTTGCGTCTGTCAAATGATTTGAACCTACTAAATGATAATTTCACAAATAATCAGCAGCAATGAATGCTCTCCGTCTTCAGTTCGAATCAACAGTGCCGCTGCTGGCTGGAACCTGAAAAAAACGGACAAAACAAAAGGTATCAGATTTCAGAATCATATGTTCAAACAGGAAGTGATGCAAGCACAAGAGAAAATGTCCTGCTGTATTCTTGCAAAAACTTTTGGCTTTCAAAGTGGAACTAAACCTCAACTCAATCTGTCGATAGTGACATCCTCAAACATCTCTGAGGCGACTGAGCTTCGATTTCACGACCGGAGTAACAGTCAGCGTGTCACCTGGCAACCTCGCCGGTCAATTGTTGCTGTTCAGCGGTCGTGACGTTTCCAAGTTTGTTCCCCCCGTGGCTCCATTGGATGGTCTTAACGCCAAGCCTCTTTGACGCTTGCTGCAAAACCAGGCAGCCACCACCACACCGCACAAGGCCCCGAGCGTGCCCGAGACGACTCCCGCGATCCCGCCTGGTCCCAAGCCGCCCCCCGGTCGGTCCTGATAGAAGGGGTTGGCAAAGGCTTGGCTCTCCTTCCGGCCCAAGGGATTCTGCATGATGCAAAAGAAACTCTTGACCGCGGAAGTCTTTCGGTCGATGGTCCTGTTGCGTACTTCCGGCATTTCCGTTTCGGGTTCAGTTCTCCAAATGTACGTGACAGGCTCCGCGCCACTCGTGTCCCCGCCGCAGTGGAGCGTGCAAGTCTCCAAGTTTTCGGAGCACGCGAGCGGGGTCGGGTGCACTTCCGGTTCCGGCACGAACTTGATCACCTTGACCGCGAAGACTTCGTCCTGCATCACGTTGTTCAAAGACACCGTGAAGGTGCCCGCGTCCGTCGCGACCACGCCCACAAGCTCCAGCACTGCGTTGCTCACGTTCAAGGCGATTCGGTTGTCGTAGCGGGTCACTTCATTTCCGGCCCACTCGGCGAGAAGGTTGCGGTTCCGCTGCCATTCCACGCTCTCGACGGGGTCTTTAAACTTGGGCCGCAGAGTCAGCGTTTGGCCCTCGGCGACGTATACGTTCACGATCTCGCCGACGGCGGAGCCAATAAGTGACCACAAACAAAGACAAAATGACACCCGACGCTTCATGTTCCTTCGCAGATTGAAAACAAAAGGCAACTGGACTTTAAACGAGCCAACTCCGCGGACACTTCAAACCGGAACTGCGCCTTCGATTTAACGTGTCCGTGACGACGCCAGACTCCAGTGATCGTCCTTTGCAATTCTCTCTTGACGCAGGACTTCGCAGGTAAATTTAAATTAACACTTCAAATAACGTGGCCGATGTGCTACTTTGAGGCGCACACAAACAAAAGTAAAAATGCTTTATCAAATCCACGAACTTGCTGTAGGCCCCGTAGAAAGGACTTTCAACTACCCAAGATCGAGTAAAAAACAGCGGCACGCCTTGAACTCGTGTTTTCGTGTTTACTGGGCGACAAAAAAAATGACTCATGATCTTCCGGGAATTCAATGAGTCAACCGCCCAACAAGGAAACGAACTGGGCCTTTAGCGGTACGGCCATGTTATGCCCGATTCAAATTGCCGCCGTTGTTACTTTCTCTCGTTGACCGCAATTTCGCTCGTAAATTTACACAATTAGCACCCCAACTACTGTGTCCCATGCGCTTAGTTGAGGAACACAAATGGTCGTTGCTGGGTTTTTTTCATAACATTGTGTAATCTGGCGCGACGAGGGCAGCGCCTTCAAAACCGAAAGTAACCGCCACATTAACCAAATTAAATAAAACTAAATCACTAGTCCATTTATACCAGGACTTTGCAATTTCCGCGCATTCCCGGGGAAACACGTGTTAAGAAAAAAAAAAAAACACCACGGCTCAAAACGCCTCACTTTACATGGTAGTTTTTTTCCGGTTAAAAAAAACGCCTTACTAATACTATACAGAACATGATCGGGGGTTTTGGCTGTCAGCGGTTTACTTACATGGTCGTTCTTTTCGGCTAAAAACGCCTTACCTAACAAAAATTTTTTCGGTTAAGAACGCCTTCCTATACGTTTTTTTGGGGGGAGGGGGCTAAAACGCCTTACGATACATGGTTGTCTTTTTTTGGCTGTAAAAAAACGGCTTTCTATATTATACTGAATAAACCTATACCTGTCATTACAATAACATTCTAACAGGAGTAAAATAATCGCAATTCAGATAATGGGACCAATTTTCTCCATTGAAATGACCTGAAATGCAATGAAGTAAACCACCACTGCTTTTTGGTTATACCTTGACAGTAAAGAAAAAGAACACCTTTTTGTTTATAAATGAGCAAACGTCCCAAATCACCATAACCATGGTAGCGCTGTATTTGTCTGCATGATTCTGAGACTTCACAAAATGTGGAAACCTCCCCCCTGGGAGGCTGCCACATTCTACATAATTACTGTACAAACACTCTTCAGTTTTGTAATTACTTTTATTCATCGGAACAACTATTACTCATTTTATAATGAATAGCAGAATCACAAAACACAAGTTTAATATGACAGATTAAAACAGACACATTCATAAAAGACAGAACGTTAACTGGCAGCTAAAAACCAAAATGGGAACACTGTTGAGTTTAGTTCTGACAGCGCAGCGGGAGTCGGGACTTCTGTGGGGTGGGCCCGGCCTCACTGTCGCACACTTTGGGCCTGCTTGGGACCTTGCCCTCTTTCTTCCTGGCCTTCTTTTGCTGGAGCACATTCACATGAGAGCAAAACAGATTCACACATCGGTATGGGAAGCACCGTGCATACGCATGCGGCCCTACGCGTGCCATCACGATGGACATGTCTGTTGCAGTGGGCTCACCTTGAAGAACGGAAGGCGCTTGGCCTCGTTGAAGACCAGGTTCTCGTCAATGAAGGAGCCTTCGGTGGCCACGCTCTCGTTGCATGTGCTCAGCTCGTCCTCCAGGGAGCCCTGAAGAACGCAGTACGGGAACAAAACGCGCTAACCAGAGGTGGCCATTTACACCTCTCCCATCTTTGTTGGGCTGCACGTGTTTATGGCAGTGCCAAATTTCACTTTGCTCACATAGCTGCGTATCGGAAGCTGGCTTGCACAAACATTTTTAGCTTGCAACAAAGCAATAAAATAAATGTATACCCCCCCCCCCCACCAAGAAAGTTGCATATGGAAGAAAGACTTTATGATTAAGATTCCCGTCCCACCTGGCTGCTTTTGTCATCATCCTCGGACTCATGGTCACGCTCTTGCTCCTCGTCTTCGGTGGCGGCCTGCAGCTCGTCCTGTTGCCTCCTGAGATTCTCCAGCATCTCCGTGCGACTCCACATCTTGGCCACCTGGCGCGGGTACACAAAGTCCCGCCTCTGCGGCGTCTGACCTGAGGGGGTGTTGCGGGACGGACAGCGACGGGTGTCAGTCAAAGGACAATTGACGGCGATGGCTGCCATTTCGTGTGAATAAAAACAACCATCTAAACCAGACGCCTGATGAATGGCTCAACTGAATGTTTGTCGCAGGCCTGCTGAGCGCACAGAGCGTGTGAAATGTTTTACCGGTGGGCACGTCGTGGCGCAGCTCCTCCTGCAGGAAGTTTTGGACCAGCTGCTGACCGGCGTTCACCTGCTCGCGGATGTCCGCCTCCTGCCGGTCCAGGGTGGCGGCGTCCGAGGAGGTTTGGCTGCGCATCTTCTCCAGGGTCTGCTTCATCTCGTCCTGGTGGGCCCTTAGTGCCGCCTCCAACGTATGAAGCTGCTCGGTACCATACGTCTTCACGCTCTGGAGGAGAGAGAGAGAGACGAGGAAGCCCGTGTGCCGCCGAGACCCGTCGTGTCGTGGCCAATCGCAAATGCCTGGTCGCACCACATCATGACAAAATGCCGTTTGGCTCCTTGGCGTCAAAATGCCACTGAGGTACTACTTGCAGAAACGACATAGCTTTGGCTTGAGCACAAAAGTGTCCTCGCTGAAGGCCCACGTACTACTAAAGGCACCGCCTGTACCTCAACGAGGGTCTCCGCGTCGGCCGACTCCTCGGCCGCCAATGACAAATGCTCTTGGACTCGTTGGTCGGCGTGCCGCTCCAGTGCCGAGCGCCAATCCCGGTCTCGTTGAAGTAAACCTGCACACGCATGGAGCCCAGGGCCAAGTTGGAAATCAGCCACAGTGGCTATTTTCATATAGCGCACAATAGAGTGGACTCAAATGTCCACTAGAAATCGCATCGTATCGATTATGAAGGAGGAGGCAATGAGTGAATGGGTCTCATCATCGTCATCATTCAACTCTGACTGGGACACCAGAATAAGAGCAGACGCCTCGTACCCGACACGCTGCGCTGGAGGTGCTCACGGCAACCGTCGGCCTCCTGCTGAGCCTGCTGGCTCTCGTCCACGTGACGTCGCAGCGTTGAGGCCAGGGACGAGGAAGTGGAGCACAGCAGATCCGCCCGGGTGGACCCCCGACGTTCCAAGGACTCGCAGCCGCTGAGGAGCGCACGAGCCAAGGGGCCACGCGATCCAGCGGGTGTTTCGATTGCCAGGGGACAATGGGAAGAAGCAAGGACGGACGGGTTGTTGAAGCCGCGTGAGGTTTCGTTGCTCGACCCAACACACGATGACGGCGGAGTCACCTGCTGAGGTTGTCTCGAAGGCTATGAAGGGGCGTCTTCAGGACTCCGGAGAACGAGCACAGCTTCTCGTAGTCCTCGTGCGCCTCCGTGGACAGCAGGTTGAGCTGGTCCTGCAACATCTGGATAGTCTGCTTGGTTCTCTGGAGGAGGGGACAGGAAGTTCACAAGCTGGAAAGGGACAGCACTACCATCTATGGTTGCGCAGCTTGAAACTCGGAAACCTTAACTCAAACTTGAAAGCGAGATGTCAAATTCTCAATAGGACTTTGTCCAAATCTGTCATGTTTGTTGGCCAGCTAAGGCAAAGAGGCTCGCAAAGCACCCGTTACCTGCTGGTTACTCTCCTGAGCTTTTCGGATCTTCTCCTCCAGCTGGTCCCGTTGGTCCAGCAGGACGCTCACGTCCTGCACGGTGGCCTCTCGCAGAGCCGCCAGGTCTCCAACCAGGCCGCTGAAGAACTTGCCCGTCTCCTTCATGGCCTCCACCTGACACAGGGTCAGAACGAGTGCTGTGACAAGACGACATCAACAAACTTTGTTTCCTTTTTTTCCAAGCAGACTTGACAACCTTGTCGGCCAGGGCTCGCTGCGCCTCCGCGGTGGACCTGAGGGAGGCGCTCAGCTCTTGGAGCACTGAAAAACCCATCAGAGTCTGAACCTGGAGGACCTCTTCCATGTCTCGCTGGTGCTCTTCCTACGTACACGTGCAGCAAAAGGGAAAAAAATGAGAACAAAAGCAAAAAAAGGAAGCGAGAAAGAGAACAAGTTAAAGAGAGCAATCGAGACAAAAGAGAAGTGGAGAACAGAAGACCAGAGAAAGGAGAGAAAAAATATCTACATGACGCACATTTTGGGTTTTCCATCAATATTGATGTTTGATTGGTGCAATTGCTTCGACTGAGGTCTTCCGTTTGAAAATTATAATAGGTACTACGCAACTAAAATGTATTTCAAACAACCACCGCTATATACAAAGACAAGGAGCAAAAATGTTTCAGACAGTAGAAAGCACAAAAACAGTAAAACAAGACCTGAGGCACCGGGGAGGTGCGTATGGGCGGAGTAGCTCAGAGAAGTAAAGGTGGGCCCAGGCCATTTCAAGATTTGAAAACGAATAACAGGATCTTCAAAAGAACTCTAAAATGAGCCAATGAAGGGATAGCGGCATTTTGGACCAACTGGAGACGCCTGATGGAGGATTGGCTGACTCCAAAGCAAAGTGCATTACAGTAATCTAGCCGAGATGTGACGAAAGCCTGAATGATTGTTTCAAAGTCCTCTTGAAAAATCAAAAAACAAAGTGAAAAGAATCAAATTGGGGAATCCGAAATGGAGACCCAGCCTCCAATTTGTGTTTGTTCGATATACCGGTACTGTATTTTTATGACATGACAACAGGTGGCTCGTCGAAAAGCGGGTAACGGAAACGCGGCCTGTCTGTCCATTTTTGCTGCCCGCTGTGCTCACCAGAAGCTCCTTGATGGTCTCCTGGTCCCGCTGGCCGAGTTGGCAGTGGCGCCGCACGCGCTCCTGCCGGCGCGCCACGCCCTCGCCCAGCAGCCGCCCCACGCCGGCCACCAGGCCCTCCACGCCGCTCACAGCGCGGGCCAGCGCCGCCTCGCTGCCCGCCAGAACGCCGTCTACGACAGAGGTCACCGTGACGAGACACCCGGTGGGAAGCCCCCCCCAATCCACTCGATAAGCGCGTCTGCCACATTTTGTAGTGCTGCCGCCGCAACATCCCTTTGTAGTAATTTGTGGGTCTGATTCCAAATGCAGTTGCTGCATGAGGAATCATTAATTCATTCCCTGCTCCCGAGTCATTACAAGGGGCTTTGCAGTGGACTCCGCCATAATAAAGCCGCACGACTGGAAAATCTGCACATCGCGAGGAAGGAAGGCGAAAACGATTGCGAGTACGGTGTCTGTACCGACGGCCCGCGAATAGCTGCCGAGGACGTGTCGATGCTTGTCGCCTTGCTGTTGGACGCTGCGCTGCACGCTCCCCAAGGCCGCCGCCATGCGCTCGGCGAAGCTCTGCTGAGCTGACACGTTGTGCTGCTCCACCTGCACGCGCCGCAACACACATGACAAGCATGAAAAATGATCAACTTTAATCATCGGGTCCCAGATACAAGGTACCGCGAAGCAAATGTAACCTATCGAAAAAATGGAGCGTCCCCTGGGAAACAATTCGCCATCAAAAACCACGACCAAAAAAAATGTTTGGACACGAAGCACAGACAAGACAGTCAGTGAAGTGCTGTCGCTGAGGACGAAAAGCTGCAGCGAGTGTATTGAGATAAACGTAGTCAAGGGTGGGACTTGGCATATTTCACACGCACAGGAACTGATTTGTGACAATTTTTTTCACTTTATTATATTTTACACGGTCCCTATTTGATGACAACGAGACCGTTATTATCCCTTCTGTGATGCAAATGCAAAGTTTTAATAATAGTTTAATCAGCTTGTGGCCTTCTGATCAATTATTCTGCAGTTCCGTGACAAAGTGCTCTCAAACACACCTGACAGGCACAATTGCAAAATGACTCTTGTATCACCGACTGTTCATTCATGACCACAGCCTTAGGCTAAGTTTCTATTTGTTTGTGCGCTTTTAGATTTGAAACGTGTTGAAAGAAATGTTCTGGCTGAGACTCCGAGAAAAAAAAAACACTAACATATCAAAATGCGCGCGCCAAGAGAGCCCGCATGCTCAGGGAGAGTCTCAGCATTACCAGCTTCTTCCTGTCCAGCTTGGCGTGCAGACCCAAGACGTCGCTGGTGCTGGCGTCCGCCGTGTTCAGCAGCTGCAAATACAAACACATCGGTTTTAATCATTTATATTTTTTTAAAGAGTCCCACGAGGACAGCCACCGCTTAGTAAGTTGCTAATTAATTGCAGGTCCAATACTAAAAAGTAGCTTGTCGCCTGCCCGGGTGACCCCCCCCACGTATGAGGTCAGAGGTGGCACCTGCGTGGCGGCACTGTAGAGATTCTCCTGGGCTGTGCGCAATTCGCCACTGACGAACTCCTCCTCGGCCAGCTTGTCTTTGGTGGCCTCCAGGTCTCGGCTGGTTTCCTCCAGTCTATGCAGGTTGTCGAGCAGGTCGGAGGCGCACTGCTCCAGTTTACTTTTACTGTCCACAAACAGCTCGCTGACCTGCACGCACCGTCACATGATCGGCATTAGATCGGGACTCAACCTGCTTCGACAATTGTGCCTGCGCAATTTGCAGAAAGGCGCTTTCAAAAGCAGTTCGCATCACGACTGAACTTTTTTTTAATGTGTTGTACGGCATACATCTGATTTGGGGAGCGCATGTGCAACCCGGAGGTAAACTTTGCAGCGCCCGAGTACAAATGTTGGACGGGTTCATCGCGCAATTTGCAGAAAGGCGCTTTCAAAAGCAGTTCGGATTAATCTCGATGTAACTTTTTTTTAATGTGTTGTACGGCATACATCTGCTTTGGGGAGCGCATGTGCAACCCGCAGGAAAACTTTGCCTCCTGGAAGGCACAACTTTTCAGAACGCGCGGGGGTGCGCGCAGGCAGAATGACAGCACGTCGGCACATACGTGTAGTTCTCAGTTGACAAGTAGACGCCGTTTTTGTCCCTGGCGGCGGCGAGGTCTCGCTTGAGACGCTCAATCTCCTCCGTGTATTCCTGAGCGTGGACAAAAAGACAACGGGGCGTGTTGAGAGTCGCTCACTCGTTCCCCACGAGAATGTAGCAGAGAATGAGTGAATGACTCCAAATGCATTCATCATTTTCTCGTCCCCAAGCACTACATCGGGATGCAAGACTTCTGGTCTCCGAACTCTGTGATACCCCCTTTCCACACCCACCAAAAAAACTTGGGTGTTAATAACGTCGGTGGCCATCCTTGCCTTTATTGGACAAAAGTTGATCATAGGTTTGCACGAAATCCAGACTTTGTCGGGAGCAGAATGGCGGTCTGCCCGTTTGAAGACAACTTGTGTTCACCACAGCACTTCAGAAGGGCCAATTAACAGTGCGGTGTGTCGTTGGATCGGAATCCGGGCATGCGGCGCCGGTCTCACCTTGATGAGGGTCCTCTTTGTGAGCTTCTGGTTCACCTCGGGCTTGTTCATGATGTTCTTGGCCCTGCTGGCGTAATCCAGCGTGCTCAGCGTCTCCTGCACACAACGCAAAGGCATTGATGTCGTTTGAAATCAGAGGACACATGATGTACATTTGAAGGATTTTTTTTTTTTTTTTAAATACAGGGTGGGACAAACGCACCTCAAGGTTACTGGAGGACGGCGACACAGTGGCGATGATGGAGGTCTTTGTTCGCCCCCCCAGCGAGTCTTGCAGAATGCGCGTCAGCTTTGACTCTCTACAGGAAGTCGGTCAACAACCAAGTCACCTCCACCATCGACATCTATCATCGGCGTGTGTGTGTGTGGGGGCACCGCACCTGTACGGGACGTGAGGTCTCTTCTCCACGAGAGCCGTGATGACGCGGCCCAGCGTCAGGAGAGACTGGTTGATGTTTCCCGCCTCCCTCGCCCGTTTGTCCACCGCGCCGGAGCGCCCGATGTTCTCGCTCCCCGCCAGGTCCACCTAAACCCAACACAATCCCACAACGTAAAATGCCACCACTCAGTACTCCAAATGACAATTTTCCGACGAAGACCACCCCCCCGCCGAGTTTGGCCACTGGCAGATTTTTGCTGCCAGTTGAGGCAGAGCCGTCGCCCCAACTTGCTCTCACCGCACGGTCAGGATCACGTTGCAAAAGTTTGCTTTACCAGGTTGAGTTTGCCGATCTTGACCAGTTCCTCGCCATCCAACGTCATCTCCTTCATGTGGATGGTGACCGAGAAGACCGAATGCGAGCGGCTGTGCACAAATTCAAGAAAAGTGAAAGCCGCAAGTCTGCGCCAAAACTTTTCGGAATCAGAGACGGGGCGGGGCGCGCGTCCTACCTGGAGTAGGCGTTCATGAGCGTGGAGGCCGTCCTCCTCTTGGCAGATCCTCTCTCGAGGATCAGGTAGACCTCATCTTTGTTGTGGACCGTCACCTCCTCCAGA
Source organism: Hippocampus comes (assembly GCF_001891065.2). Lineage (NCBI taxonomy): Eukaryota > Metazoa > Chordata > Actinopteri > Syngnathiformes > Syngnathidae > Hippocampus > Hippocampus comes. The sequence continues at coordinate 1,934,317 of NW_017842054.1, read as the reverse complement.
CCTCTGACAACCATGCCGCGCTGCCGGCAACACAACAGCTTAGCACGCTGGCTGTGTTTTAAATACAAAACGTGCCATTTGTGCTTTCGGAGTGAGTTGGAGAGAAAGCCCCCGGTTAACAGGAGCGGCTGCGCAACGGTCTCATTGTGTTTCACTTTTACGTTTCTCCTGACATCCAATGAACAGCTGAAAAGCACACCGTGACCGTGGCTGTGCTTTGAAGAAGGTGAGGGCATAACGGCGAAGATCCCCCCCACATTGTGATTTTTGGGGGGGCCTACCCTCCGTTCTCTGGAAAAGGTACCTTGTTCCTTGGGTCGTCAAAGAGCTGCAGCCGCTCGGTGACGTCCTCACTTGGGCTGAGCAGGTCAAAGAGCTCTTCGTTGTAGATTTCCAACAACGAAACTTTGACTGAGAATTCGGTGCCGTTCTCGGACAGCTTCTCGAAGATCTGGTGGAGGGTTCTGGGAATGATCCCAGCCAGGGGGTCCTGCGAGCGTAACGAGAGCCAAGCGGTCGGGAAACGTTCGCGGGGGGCCATCAGCCAATGAGAGGTGCCGTCAAACTTGCCTCCTCCCAGGTGAACTGCTCGTCCGGACTTCGTTCTCCCTCCATAGTGAATGTCTTCCCCGTGCCTGTCTGCCCGTAACTGCAACGCATTAACCAAGAACAATGTTCAGCCCCTCCGGGAATTTGCGGTGTCTGGCAACAATTCAACCCCTCACTGAATTATGGAGGAGCTTGCAATTTCCGTAAATCATTGCAAACAAAATTATATAGATAATCGATCACAGAAAAAGCAATTAAACGTACAAAATCTACAGCCAATTTTAGAAAAGCGCTGCCGCAAAAGCAGGCATTTTGGGCAGCAATAATCTCAAACAAGCCAAGTAAGTGTACTGACGCAAATATGGTGCAGTTGTAACCCATGATGACCTCATCCAAGATGGGACACACAACGCTCCGATAGACATCAATCTGCTTGGCGGCGGGTCCAAACACCTGCGGGTTGCCAACAACAACAAGAGCACTAAAGCCCTGTCAGCAGAACGATGATATCGAGGAGATTGGAAATCAACTGACCATATCGAAGGTGTACGTCTTCCTGGACGCCTTGTCATTAACACCTGCCGTCCTCACCAGAACTTCCTTCCTGTTCGGATCGCAGTCAATCACGTTGTGTGATGACTTGCGCTCCATCGTGTTGAAAGGTCTGTCGGGGAACAAAATGCATACAAACTGTTCAAAAATTTTCAGCTACCTTAAATCTTTGCATTGATAAATCTCAAATATTAGAACATCTATCTAGACATTGTTTTCTAATTGCCAGAGACTCGACTCCCCGCATGCACACAGAAGCAGAATGATGGACACTATTAAATAACGATGAGGATTACCTGATGATTGACACTTGGGAAAATAAGGAACGACGAAGATTACCTGCATCTGACGACCACTTGGATGTTTCTCCCCTTTTCGTCCCGTTTGACTGCACTCGGGTGATTTGAAGCCATGACTGCGGCGACACAAGACGACTTCGTGTTTCGTAGATATTTGGCCCGTGTAAAAAGACAAGTAAGCAGCGCCCCAAGCAGCAGACTGTCGTGGACTGCCTGGGTACCGCTCGCTGTGCTAACGGAACCCCCGTGAAGCTAGCGACAGTTAGCATCTCAGACAGCGCCAGCCCAGCCTGAAACAAACGAGCTGCAAACTTACCGAAGGCCTTTCTCGAGTCATCCGCTGCGCCGCCTGTTGTGTTTATTTGTTGTCTGTGTGCGTTTTGTGGGCTTCGATCTCGTCCCTGACGCATACTACGGCAGACAAAACGGTGTGGCGCCCAAACGGCACCAAAGATTTCAAAGAGTAGTTTTTAAATTTCACTCAGCCAATCACAGAAGAGCACAAGCCTTTCTATTGGGCGAGGCGGACATGTGACTGCTCCCGCAGAGCATCATGGGAGTGTGAATCAATGTTTATCTCGCGACGTGGATTTTCTTCTTCTCTCATTCTAATAGCACTTATTTTTATATGATTAATATTATCATTATTATTACTTAGAACATTTTTGAATATTATTTTTGGCAGTTCTGTTGTGTTTTTAATCAACCAAATCCTTGATTTTAAATCATCACAGTAATAGTGCCCCCCCCCCAAAAAAAAACCAAAACAAACGAAAAAAAAAAAACGTGCATTAAAGGATACCCAAAGGATTACACACAGGAAGGCAATATAATTATAAAGCCATCCATCCGGAACAGAGAGCAGGTCCAGCTAGAAATTTAGCTTTGTCATTCGTATTAATACACGACACACGTATACAAATAATGGCCATATGAATCATAAAAATTATATACATGGAAAATAACACCTGTAATTTTAAATAAATACATAAAAACGTGTCTGTGGCTTGAACGCGTTTTTTACGTTGGCATTTTCACCAGCTTTACAAACTGTACTAATCCTGCATGACTGATCAATTTGCGAATGTTCATTCTGAAGATGCGTTGTTCATTTTCATTCAAATGATGAATAAACCCACCATTAGACACATGACTTCACACGGCAAAAAACAATTCAACTCAACTTCAGTTGTAGCGCTTGAACAACAATCACACCTAAGATCGAACATCAAGCTCAATAAATTCAGGAACAAATACACGTCAAGAAACATTTCTTCAAAATGCGGGAAAAAATACCTTGTAACTCACAAGATCATAGCCATAAATGAAAAATAATCTGACATTGCTTTTCAATGGAGATATAAATGTGATAAACCAAAACAAAAAGTGCCTACAAGCACGAAAAAAAAAATCTAGTTGCTCTGTACGTTGTTTGTGTGTCTCGGTGAGCGGTGGTAAGCACAAGTCCATCTGCTCAGGGGGTCCACCCACTCACTCGACCCCGCGAGATGCACTCTTCTTTTCTTTAACACCCGCACCCGCGCACATGCACGCGCGGTAAACTGCATATCTCTGATTTGTGTGCGTGTCCAGCCACGTGTCAAATGAACGACATCCTTTCTGAATCTCCGCTTGACCGGGCGACCGACAGCTGCGGCAGCATCTTGAAATGCTGTCGCCATGGATACAGCGGGCAACTCTTTTTCGTCATATACTTGAAATATTTGCTCCGTTTCAACAACTTCTACGCGACACTAGGCACACGCCCTGGTCAAGCAAGATAATACTCACTCACTTTTGATTGACACCCAACGGAGCTATTCGTGGAACGGTGTTGACTATCATCGCGCGCTTAGTTTTAGCCTCATATAGAGCGGTTTCGAATATTCTGAACAAAATCACCGACTCAGATCGAGTGACGTCATGAACTCGCTCTGACGAGCCGGTTGAGTCGAAGAAGGTGTGTCTTATGCCAGACTGTGGCAGGGTTTGGAATTTCGGGACCTGGATTTGACACCTGTGCTCATTGATCTTTTTTTTTCTTCTCCCCTGTCTGTACCAGTTACTCAGCATCACTGAATAATTATTTACTTCTACTCAAGGAATTATTTGGAGTACTTTTTACTTTTACTTGAATCTTATGATCCAAACGTAACAGTACTCTAACTTGAGTACAATCGTTGGCTACTCTCTGGAAAGATGGAGCGGTAGAGGGATACAATGTTGAGGACTAATAATGCTCCCCAGGTGGTGTAACAATCAAATCATGGACAGCTAATTGATTATCAAATGAATTGGTGACCGTCCTGATTATGGATGAAGTTGTTTTGAGACCTTGCCGAATGTAAAATTGTCAAAACCACGGCATTTCAGCCTCTCAACGTAAATCTTCTTCATGAAAGCAGACTGGTCATTTTTTGTCTTGAATTCAAATGGAACAATTACAAAGTTTCGAAAGCAACCCCCCCCAACCAAGCTAATAACATCATCAGAATCAATACATGTTTTTTTGTTTTTTTGTTTTTTTTTTACATTTGCTCCAGTGGCCATTTGAAATAAAAGAGGGGATGGAAATTACATTTTTGGGGGTGGGGGTGTGGTAAATTCGATTCCTAAATGACGCGAAAAACAGTCGACAGAAGAATTGATGATGTAAATAATGGTCGCAGCCTTCAATATCTCTCAAAAGGTCATTCCTCGACATGGAAGATGACTTGTGCGAGGCTCCATACAAAGTCACTCCATCTGATTCTCAGGACAATGGTATTGCTGGTAACCGCCCCCCCCCACCA
>NW_017842054.1:1887035-1927696 GCF_001891065.2 Hippocampus comes | reverse complement strand
GCGCTTGAACAACAATCACACCTAAGATCGAACATCAAGCTCAATAAATTCAGGAACAAATACACGTCAAGAAACATTTCTTCAAAATGCGGGAAAAAATACCTTGTAACTCACAAGATCATAGCCATAAATGAAAAATAATCTGACATTGCTTTTCAATGGAGATATAAATGTGATGAACCAAAACAAAAAGTGCCTACAAGCACGAAAAAAAAAATCTAGTTGCTCTGTACGTTGTTTGTGTGTCTCGGTGAGCGGTGGTAAGCACAAGTCCATCTGCTCAGGGGGTCCACCCACTCACTCGACCCCGCGAGATGCACTCTTCTTTAACACACGCACACGCGCACATGCACGCGTGGTAAACTGCACATCTCTGATGTGTGTGCGTGTCCAGCCACGTGTCAAATGAACCACATCCTTTCTGAATCTCCGCTTGACCGGGCGACCGACAGCTGCGGCAGCATCTTGAAATGCTGTCGCCATGGATACAGCGGGCAACTCTTTTTCGTCATATACTTGAAATATTTGCTCCGTTTCACCAACTTCTACGCGACACGAGGCACGCGCCCTGGTCAAGCAAGATAATACTCACTCGCTTTTGATTGACACCCAACGGAGCTATTCGTGGAACGGTGTTGACTATCATCGCGCGCTTAGTTTTAGCCTCATATAGAGCGGTTTCGAATATTCTGAACAAAATCACCGACTCAGATCGAGTGACGTCATGAACTCGCTCTGACGAGCCGGTTGAGTCGAAGAAGGTGTGTCTTATGCCAGACTGTGGCAGGGTTTGGAATTTCGGGACCTGGATTTGACACCTGTGCTCATTGATCTTTTTTTTTCTTCTCCCCTGTCTGTACCAGTTACTCAGCATCACTGAATAATTATTTACTTCTACTCAAGGAATTATTTGGAGTACTTTTTACTTTTACTTGAATCTTATGATCCAAACGTAACAGTACTCTAACTTGAGTACAATCGTTGGCTACTCTCTGGAAAGATGGAGCGGTAGAGGGATACAATGTTGAGGACTAATAATGCTCCCCAGGTGGTGTAACAATCAAATCATGGACAGCTAATTGATTATCAAATGAATTGGTGACCGTCCTGATTATGGATGAAGTTGTTTTGAGACCTTGCCGAATGTAAAATTGTCAAAACCACGGCATTTCAGCCTCTCAACGTAAATCTTCTTCATGAAAGCAGACTGGTCATTTTTTGTCTTGAATTCAAATGGAACAATTACAAAGTTTCGAAAGCAACCCCCCCCAACCAAGCTAATAACATCATCAGAATCAATACATGTTTTTTTGTTTTTTTGTTTTTTTTTTACATTTGCTCCAGTGGCCATTTGAAATAAAAGAGGGGATGGAAATTACATTTTTGGGGGTGGGGGTGTGGTAAATTCGATTCCTAAATGACGCGAAAAACAGTCGACAGAAGAATTGATGATGTAAATAATGGTCGCAGCCTTCAATATCTCTCAAAAGGTCATTCCTCGACATGGAAGATGACTTGTGCGAGGCTCCATACAAAGTCACTCCATCTGATTCTCAGGACAATGGTATTGCTGGTAACCGCCCCCCCCCCACCACCCCCTCCTCCTTGTCTTCTGGGCTCTTTGTGGCCACGGCCCACTCGGACCCGGGCGACGATGACCGGCGACTTTTCGCTGGGGCCGCCCCTCCACTTCCTCCTTCTCGGTCTTCCTCATCGGGACGTCCTCACTGCGCTCGTTGTGCTTCTGCTGTGGGGCGTCGGATTGTGAGCTCCTCGAGACGGCGACGCCAAGGACCACAACGAGACCTGGAGCCAGAGCAAGGAAGAACAAGAGGAGCGGCGCTGAGGTGAGTTGGATGTTTTTGTGCCACACTGAAGCCTGACGGAAATGCTCAAATTAGACTTTGAGGCGGTCCCGTTGGATTCGAATGTGCCGATCTTCTCAAGGGCCCAAATTGAAGGTCCAAATTCCAGTGTGGCAAAATGAGAAGCTCTTCCAGATGCCCTTTGCTTTGCATCCATCAAACGTTCTCCCGCCATGCAAAGTATTTGGATGGGATTGAGTTTTGTGCTCATTTTCCACCATTGTGGGGGTCAGCAACAATCCTAATAAAGTCGTCCGAGAAAAGAAATCACAGGCATGTTGTTTGAAATGGCGGAGACAAACTCAAGGAGTTGAATTGTGACCAATGGAGATTATACAAATTGTGATTTAAAATTACCTTTCAGTTCAAAGTAATCCAAATCACTTCATCCTTGGAAACAAATTTGCCATGATGTGAAAGCTTTGACTAATTTGTACGGAGGAGACGTCGCCGAATCATCCGTGCGGAGGTGAGAGCGGCAAGAACGTCGTGAGCGGCAGATCCGAGGTGAACGGTGACAACGGGAGCTCGTCTTTTACTTTAACATGCAAAAGTTACCCGACTGTGTTTGGCGTTTTAGTCCCGCTTTGAATGGACTTGAATTCACGGCTTCCGTCCAAACAAATTGCGTTGCCAAGATGAAAGTCAATCTTTTGAGACCATCCAGAACATTTGTCGAAGACCATCCAAGGCCGCAGATTGTTTGTTCACATTCCAGATGGTGGATGGAAAAATTGTACCTAAAAAAAAGTTCAAAAACAAACAACAAACATCTTCATATTTTTTCCCGGAACACACAATTTAGGGAGAAAGAAAAAATATGTTTCTGTCCGATTCATCCTGTTCGCTAGAGCAACTGATTGTTAAGGCAGATGAGATGGACAAGGCAACACATAGAAGCTGAAATCTGATTGGACAAAAATAAATGAACATACAAATGGGAAGCAGGCCAGCCAAGAGCAACGCTACCAAATGAATGCAAGATGTTCATTGGACAAATCTTCCAGTTGAGCTCGCAAATGTTGGTCAGTGCTTGTGATCGCCTTTAGGCCTCGTCCAGCCCGACGGGCTCAGCGCCGCTGACTTTCCGCGTTTGTCTCTTCAGACCAAATAATCAGGAGTGAGCGGCGCTCGCTCCGAGGCTCAGGTGCCGCGCGGTGAGCGTCGGAGGCCAAAAGTCAGCCGGGCCTTCCTTTGCCACGTTTGCACACCAAAGCGCCTCAAGCCCAGACAAAGATCCATAGTCACCAAAAGCGCCAATGACAGATGATTAATCGGCGCGCTGCGGTTCGCCGAGCCACCGGACCCACGGCTGACGCTCCAGCCACCAAACACAAAACCAAAACCCCCACTCCCCCCTGGAGCCTCCGCACACGGAGGTGCGTGGGCGAAGGGTGGAAGCGGGGTACCGTCCCCATGGAGCTCGCCGTGTGCGCCTTCGCACCACGAGTGCAGCACACTGGCAGAAAGAGAACCCGTGCGCGTGTGTGTGGGAGGCTTTGAGCTCCCCAAAATATGCGTGTGTGTGCACATGCACGTACGTGTGTGTGTGTGTGGGGGGGGGGGGGGGGGGCGCAGTGACCAAGCCCCCATCTGGCAGCGGGTGGGCGGCGCGCCACACAGCCACAATGGCCAGCAACATTTTTGGAGGTGTGGGCGTTGAAAAGGCTGCGAGCGCAGGCTGTGCGCGTTTAGCTGGCGCGCATGTGAAAGTCACATGAATGCGCTTCTCCTTAATGGGAAGCGCCGACGTCTCCTTCAGGAAGCTTCCAGAACAGAGGTGGGCAAAGTACAGAGCCGGGGGTTATACCCACAGTCCACTCTGATCTTCAATCCGACCACCCGACTATTTCCATTGACCCCAGTCCTGAATTATTTCTCGCACTCATTTAGCTGCAGAAGCATACGGCTGCCACGCCAGAAAAAAAAAATCTGAGTTTACCACGATATGCGATATGACAAATTTCCCATTTTATCCATCCATCCATCCATTTTCCGATTTGCAGGGGGTATGTGTTTGTGTGTATATATATGCATATACACACACACACACACACACACACACACACACACACACACATACATATATACATACACCCACACACAATTTATCAATTTTACATTATTACTTATTACTTTTATTCATCATTACATCAAGCCTGAGACTCATCACGGATGTGTTTGGAATTGAATGCAATATTGGTTATCAGCTGTAATGTCACAATTTGCAATCAATCATCGATTTCATTAATCAGATCAACAAAGTAAGACATGACAGCAATGACAATCTTCTTCAGCCCAGGGACATTTTGTGTGGCCATGGGCTGAAGAAGAGCTTTCTCAGATTCTTTTCAGGATTTGTTTCATTTTTTCCCCCCCGATATTTTAAATATAATTTGCGAGTTTTTTTTTTTTTTTTTGGGCGGGGGGTATAATTTGTTATTCCAGAAGTGGGAGGCAAGAAGTAGATTTCACTTTCAAACAGGCTCCCTGGTCGAAACTGTGGACAGGAACCTTGGACCTTGTTGGGTGTTGCGCTCAGACGCACGCACGCGCCCGCGCACCCACGCGTAGGCAGGATGTGACATTTATGGCCGTTGCGGTGTTGTTCCGAGCGCTCGTGACGGCGCCAAGGCCGGTGTGTCCACTTATGGTCAATGACGTCACGGATCCCCTTAAAAAGCCGCGCAAGATTTCACGAGTGGCGCTTTTTCATGTGCCGTCGCGATGAGCTCTTTAATGGGCTCCCTGGAGCGCGTGTCGGCCTTTGTCGTCAAACAAGAAGATGAAGAAAGGCAAGACGCGCAAAGCAAAGCGCAAGACCATGAAGCCGGTAAGCTTTTGGCGCCAAAAGGCGGTCCTTCCATCCGCCGTGTGTGCCGCTTGACGACGCCTGAGGGAAATGTCGTCCTTCACCTGTCTCGCTGTCTGTCTGTCTGTCGCGCATGCAGGTGAGCGTCCCGTCGCGCACTACGTGGCAACTTTCCGCGCGCTCCCCGTGCAGTTGGGGGTGGACGCAGGACGAGCGTGGAGTGACGTGGTGGGCGTGGTCAGCGCGGACGTCGCCTCACCTGCAGCGTCGGACGACGTCATGGCGCACGGCCAGCCTGACGTCAGCCACATGTACGCGCCTCCCTACACGCACGCGCACACCCACCTACACCCGGCCCCGCCCTCGTCGTACTCCTGCAGCGGTGACGTGTACCAGGACCCGTCCAATGGGGGCTACCTGGCAACGTCCACCTGCGGCGCGGTGACCTATCACGCGGCGCCGGCCTACAACTCGGTGCCAAAAGCCCCGCTGGTAGCGGACTACGGCGTGGGGGGGTTGTACCCCACCCAGACGACCTTCCCGGACCGGAAATCGGTGACGGCGTATGCTTTGGACTCGCTCCGTGTGGCCCCGCCCCTCACCCCACTCAACACCATCCGCAATTTCACTCTGGGCGCGGCCCCGCCGCCACCGCCACCCCCGATAACGACGCCGATGACGACTGCCGCCGCCAGCGAGGGCTCGCTCAGCGCCGCCGCCTTTCCGACCCACCACAATCTACCGCTCAGGTACGGACAGAAAAGTTGACGGTTAGAGCCCGTGTGAAACTCAAGGTCCGCGGCCCCCATCTTGCCCTCATTTCATCACAGGGGCAACCCAGTCAATTCAACATCAATATGAAATCCTCCCCCACAGGCCGATCCTGCGCCCGCGCAAGTACCCGTGTCGGCCCAGCAAGACGCCCGTGCACCAGCGGCCGTACGCGTGCCCGGCCGAGGGCTGCGAGCGGCGCTTTTCGCGCTCGGACGAGCTGAGCCGCCACCTGCGCATCCACACGGGCCTCAAGCCCTTCCAGTGCCGCATCTGTATGCGCGCCTTCGGCCGCAGCGACCACCTGACCACGCACGTGCGCACGCACACCGGAGAGAAGCCCTTCTCCTGCGACACCTGTGGCAGGAAGTTCGCGCGCAGCGACGAGCGGCGGCGCCACGTTAACGTGCACCTGAGGGCCAAAAGCAGCAAAGGCTCCGCCCTCTGAGGTCACCGACACCGTCACCGACGGAGGGTGCCGACATCTCAGGGAGTCGACGGCACGCACGGCACGGCCAGCCGCCTGAACGTTGCAAACGCATCTTGGGCTCGCCTCCATTGTCCGCCCGACGCGTTTTAATTACATTTTCGATTGTGTGAATTGATGATATCTGTAACTCCCCAGTTTGGGATTCATGATTCTGTGTGAAAAGCGACCATCTGCAGTGATGACACGTCCGAATCCAATTGTAGATATCTCAAATTTGACTTACGATATATCTGGTACGTGAATTAGGGATATCCGCAGCAAAATTACAGCTGAAAGTAGAGTTTCAGATATCAACAATTCTGTTGCCACATCTGCAAATGAATGACAACTGGTGGTGAAAGAAATGATAGCACTGGTATGCTAATTATGGATAGGAAGACTGTAGTTTTTGACATCTCAAATCTTTTTGATTTGGCAAAAGTCAACATTGACATTTCCAGTCTGTGTGTAAATGTTCTGAAGGCCTGGCGTAGAACAACAACACAAAACAAGCTCGCACGAATTGGTTTGTGACGTCACCATCAGCTGCATTATCGGAATTGTTTAAAAAAAAAAAAAGTCAAGCGAAGCAGGAAACTTTTAGGGGACACTCTTGGAGAAAATCGGGAGAGAAAGGCTGCGCCCCCTGATGATGATGCTCAGGAGGAAAAATGCGGAAACAACTCAGGGACTCGACAAAAGCACAAAACTTTTTTTGCGGACGTTCATTCGGGATGGCATTGTGACATCACACCCATTATTGTAAAAATAAATAAATACATAAAAGAACAAACACTTTCTTTTGATTGGGGATTTGGGAATGATCAATGATTGTGAACGTTATTGCGTTCACAATCATCCATCCGTTTTAGGAAATATCTCGGGCCACAAGTTGAACCCAACTCAGCATTTAGACAGACTGTCAATTTGGGGAAATGTTGTCACGTTGCTCATCAAAGTTCTGATTGAGAGAATGACGCTCCAAGAGGACGCCGTGGCGGTCAAGGGCGCCCCCTACCGAGTGCATTGCCGTGGTCTTTGGCAGCCATTCGCCACCGGGCGTGCGGCACCAAAGCACCCAGCCTCGCTCCAAGTTATCTGTCCTTGTTCAAGTATCGATGACATTTTGTTGTGTTGGTTCTCTATGCGTGACCTGCGATTGGCTGGCAACCAGTTGCGGGCCAATCGCTTGCTACCCAAAGATGGCTGGGATAGACTCCTAAAAACCCCAAACCCCCCCCAAAAACTAATCCACCACTGTAAGTTTGGGCTCTCGTAAGTCAAGGTGTCACTGTGGACATGTTGCTTTACTCACTTCAAATACGCGCCTTGGATCAATAACAGCTACTTCAACATAGCGGGCCAATCGCTTGCTGCCCGAAGATGGCTGGGATAGACTCCAAAAAAACAAAAACTAATCCACCACTGTAAGTGTCACTGTGGACATGTTGCTTTACTCACTTGAAATACGCGCCTTGGCTCAATAACAACATCGCTATGTCCAACTTGTCAGTCAGTCGCAGGGAAGAATGTCTTTCGTCGCGATCACTGCCAGGAGGCCACTGTAAGTGTCACTGTGGACATGTTGCTTTACTCACTTGAAATACGCGCCTTGGCTCAATAACAACATCGCTATGTCCAACTTGTCAGTCAGTCGCAGGGAAGAAGAATGTCTTTCGTCGCGATCACTGCCAGGAGCGGAAGCATTCGGCGGCTTCGACGTCCCATCGGGGCGTCAGAGGCGCACCTCAGGGCCCAGGTAGGCTTCGGTCCCGCACCAGAATGACACAGGCTGCGCGATCTCCATGAGCCAGACCTCGCGTCCGTTCGGCTCTCGGGGTTCGGGCCCTTGGAGCACTCGGAAGTAGTGACAGTCGCGACCGCCGTCCGGGTCGTAGGGCGGCGCCAGGACGTCCAGGAAGGCAGCGGGTCCATCCACGGCGTCGATCTGGTGCAGGTTGTCGCGGTCGGGCTCGAGTACGCACGGCTCGCTGGAGTCAGTGTACTCGGCGCTGGATCGCAGAACCGAGCGCAGCATGGCGCCAACTTGCGGCCTGGAGTGGGCTGCCTGCCTGTCCAGGCTGTCGAAACAGCTGACGCGCAGTTTACCGTACAAGACTTTGAGCACGCCGTGCATGTCCGGGTGGTCGTGCAGGGGGATGCGGGCGCCGCTCTTGAGGAGGAACACGCCCATGCTGAATTGCTCCGTCTCGCAAATATGCATGTAGGTGACCGGTGGGGTGCCGCGGCAAGGGGGAGAGCCGCAGCCGGGAGGCAGCAGCTTGAGGTCGGCGGCTCGCGCCTGCCTCACGAGGCTCAGCAGCTGCTGGTGCTTGTCGTGGAAGGCGTGAGGCGGCTGGCGGAAGGTGACGAGCGCCTGCCGCGCGATCCTCTGTACCAACGAAGTGGGTACCATCGCGGAACCTTCGCTGGCTTTCATCGCCAGCTAGCTAACTAGCCGCTCCTGCGGCTTCGCTAGCATCCGAAGATCGTTTATTAAGCACACAGTTCACTACCGTCCATCAAAACTGAACTTACCGACATCGACTACTTTAAGGCCTTTGTTGATCAAACAGTTGATCAACAAAGCGTGCTTGACTTACATTCGGGTTCTGCGCGTGCCAACGACTGGGTGCAGTTAGACCAGGCAATCCGAAATCGCATCAGCGTGAGATGCCGGTGTTCATGGGGCTCATCTTCGTTTGCGCTCCGAGCCTACTTCCGTTCGTCACGTGATCGTTTCACAGTCGAAAACGTGGAAACAAGTCAAAGTTCGAAAACAAAGGCCAACATGATTGTTTGTGTTGTACACGTTTGTGTTGTACACGTTCCCGAAGAAGCATGTAAAACGTAAAAAAAAAAAAGTAAATACATAAACGTGGAGCCAGTTGGCATTTGGAATTTGAACTCGCTTAACACCGTCAGTGACCAGCCTCGTAGCCTTGACATTCACAATACGCATGGTTGCTCTACTGTTAAAAAATACAATTATAGTTGTAAAATTAAGACTTTATTTCAAAAACTTTTCAATGGTACTTTAAATGCTTTTATTTGACCACACACGCATACACACAATTGTTGTTATTTTATTACTTTTTCCCTCCAAAAATAAAATTCAAACCTTGCAAATTCATTTCCCCCCCTTTGGTTGAACGATTTTTTTTCTAATATTCTGTCTTTTTCTGAAGTGGACGTGGCCTAAGAAGCGAAGCAAGCAAGTTGCTGTCACTTCTGCATGAACGTTTGCACATTTTTATGCTGATTCGATATTTGAGGCCCTCATGAATACAGAATGGAGGCTCACGTCCTCCTCCTCACCGTGTGACATCACAAGTCCTCATTAGCATTTGTTGACAACAGCAGACTGCACCCACACGTACAGTGACACAAACACAGTTGATGACACATTTGGTGATGCATGATCCTCACAACACAAAACCCAAACCAAATGTTCAGCGTTGACGTGTTGCAATGTGCCTGCCATAACAATTGGACAATGAAAAAAAAAGAGAGGGGGGATATTACCATTGCCATAGAAACAACTCAATTTGTTTTCCAGTGCATAGTGACTTCACTTATGACTTCCAATTTCTGATTCAGTGAGGATAAGCGGTTTTAGATACTGGATGGATGGAAGGTGACAGTGATGAGGCGGCACGCCACCAAGCGGACAACTGGCACTACTGCAGCCTGCAGTGCGGTCCTCCTCCAGGGTTGCGGGCTGGATCGGCTCGGGTGGGTGAAGCAAGGTGTGGCCCAGGGTCCATATACGGTCCGTAGTTTACTCCCGGGACTGACCAAGGATTCAAACGTAAATGAAGCAGAATCGAACATGGATAAAGAGAGGTGTGCTGGACATTCAAACCGTTGATGTATCCAACAGGGACAGGTCATGAGTTGCAAGAAAAACAAAGTGAGCTTTTAAGGTTTTAAAAGCATTTTAATGGCTTTTTGCAGTTATGGAACAGAGAGCGAGAGAGAGAGAGAGAGAGAAAGAGAGAGACCAAAAGAGGAGTGGGAGGAGAGGGGGAGGAAAGGGGGGTGTCTACAGGTGCACATTCAACTAGCAGTGACCCCTCATAACCCCTCAACTCACCACACAAACCTCCTTTGTGGCATTTATTGATCGTGCGCAATGAACTAAGGACATATCGGTGCCGGTTACTACGGTTACGGTGACCACGGCGTGCATACAGACGACACGCTGGAGAGAGAGAGAGAGAGAGAGAGAGAGAGAGAGAGAGAAAATTGTCAGTCAGGTGTGCAAAAGAAGCGCACCCAAAAGCCAGGCTGCCTCTAACTGGCTGCTTTGTTACCAGGCTGAGTAGGAACTTGTTCTGGTCAGCAGTTCATTGGAGGAGAGAGGAGAAAAAAAAAGGACAGAAAGAAAAGCCAAAGAAGAAGCAAGCGACCATCAAACAGCGCCAAGCGACTTTAGTGCTTCTAAATGTGATGAGAAGACGACGACGAAGTTTTGATAGGCCAGCACTCGTCAGGAAGGTCAACATTCTGGTCAGTTGTAGTCTTCCTTCATTGACAAAGTTTTAGTCCACCAAGGAGATTAGCAGAGGCGAGAATACGCAAGATTAGTTTTTCTTATACACAACTTGTACATAATCAGGAATTAAGATTGAACCCGGGACGAAACCCGGTCTCAACAAGGATTCCATCTGGACAAAACCAGACCTGGACTCAACAAGGAGCAAACCTGGATTGAAGCAGGACTAAACCGGGATCAAACCAGAATTGGATCAAACCTGGGTTCAATTGTGACAAAAGAAGGTTTAAACCAGAACTAAACCAGGACTGGACCGAACAAGGTCTCAATCCAGTATGAAGATTAAGCAGAATTGAGAATAGGGCGGATAACTATTACTTTGACTATTCTGACTTTTTTTTTTTATACACAACTTGTACATACGCTTCACAAGCCAAGCAAGACCAACAGCGGCCAAACAGGATCGCCATGAAATCGCAACAGAACGGGACCACTCAAAAACCTTCAACAAGCTCACGTCAAGTCACAACTGGACTCAATCAGGCCCAAACCTGGAAGAAACAAGAACCAAATCTGGATTCAATGTGGACAAAACAAGGTTTAAACCTGGATTGGACCAAACCTGGATCAAATATGATTTGACCAAAGCTTAAATCTGGACTAAACCAGACCTGGACCAAACCTGGTGTAAATAAGGATTAAATCCAGACTAAACCAGGAGCAAACCTAGATGGAACCTGGTAAAAAAACAAAAAAAACAAACTATCCAATCTATCTCGAGCCAGAAGTGTGACAAATTGGGATTAAATGTGGGTTAAGACAATACTGAACTGAACAGGACAGGATTGCTCTGGTTGTAAGACAGGGCTCAAGCAGAACTGAACCCATGATGGACCAGAATGAAACCTGAACTAAAACCCCCCAAACTAGTTTTAAGCAGGACTACAGCTCTGAGCCAGGGTGGATTGTTGTTAGGCACAGAGTGGACACTTTCGGCTCCAAAGGGACGCACTTGGAGTGGCTCGCATGGGAAGAAGACAAAGACCGGGAGGAGGAGGAGGAGGAGGAAACCCAGCAGGAGCATCCGGACGGCTAAACGTGGAAACGTTACACGAGACTAAATTGGTTATTGTTTAGATTTCTTCTTCATAGTTGATGTTTTACGAGTACGAGCGGCGTAAAATCGAGAGGGTTGGGTTGACATGGTAACAGCCCCCAGGCGACCGGGGACGAGCCAATCAGCACCAGAGGGACCAACGGGAGCAGGAAGAGGAAGAAGAGGAAGGAGGAGGGGGAAAGAGGAGTTAGTCGCTAGAATTTATTTCTTCTTGCTGAAGAGACTGAAGCGTTTCTCCTTGTCTTTGTCGCGTTTGCCTGGACTGGACTCGGCCGCCGCCGCCGCCGCCACCTCGGCCGAAGCCGAAGTAGGCACGGTGACCGAGCGACCAGTTGAGGTCGGCATGGTGTGGGCGCGGGCGGCGGTGGCAGCGGGCGCCGGCGTGCTGTGGCTACTCGGCGTCACCTCGCCCTTCTCGCCCAAAATGGCCACCGAGATGGTGGAGATCCATGAGTTCATCTCCTCCTGCGCCGCAAAAACATCACAAAGCATGTTAGCGTTAGCAGTAGCATTCACTTGACTTCTCCCATTATGTGCGTTCACATTGGCAAGTCAAAACGGATCCTTTTCCAAAACGTCGGCTAAACTAGGACAGCGTGTGGATTAAAGATGGACTGAAACAGGATTCATCTCGGACTGAAGACAGACTAGCTTGCCCCTTCCTTAAAAGGAGGACTAAAGAAAGATTACACCAGGTCTGAACCTGGATTAAAAATGGACCACATCGTGACTAATCCTGAACTGAAGCCGGATGACACTTCGCCTTGATCAAACCGGCAATGAAAGAGGATTCGACTAGGGTTGAGCGCTGCAAAAATAGACACGGACTGGGATCAATTCCCATTGAAACACGGATTCAACCGGGACTGAGAGAAAATGAAAGGGTCGTTACTCACGTCATCTTTGGCTTGAAAGAGATACTCGTTGCCGTCAGTGACTCTGTAGTAATCAAAAGACACGGTCGTCTTATTAACGGGACACCATGAATCACAGACACTGACAGACAGAATCGAAGACGCGTTGTCTCAAAAGGTGCATGTGCCAAATTAATGACTTAAATTAGATTTAACCAAGGCAAGCACATTCAATCCAAGACACGCCAAATCCCCCAAAGCGCACAGATTGAAAGAGGTGTTGCTTGAAAGACGCGTTCCATCAAAGGCACGGCGCCTGTTGTCGGCGTGACGCCGGCGGACTGACTTGAGTTTGAAGACGTGTTTCTTCTTCTTGTATCCGAGCGCCACTTCGCAGGTGGCGTCTTGTAGCGCGACGGGGATCTCGCCGTGGTACGGGATGCCCTGCGTGGCGCTCTTGTGGTCCTTGTAGAAGCCCAGCTCCTGATGGTTGAGCACGCAGAAGACGTGGTGCCACGACCTGCCGGGGAGGGGGGGGGGGCACCAGCGCAACGACAACCATCACCACAATGACAAGGTGCAGTCGCACGAGCCGAAGCCAGAGGGCGCCCCAGCACATGCCCACCACTTGCATCAGTCATAAAAAGGCCTGTATTATGTTTCTCCCCCCAGGAAAAAAAAGCACACCACAGGCTGGTTCGTCATACAAACGTCATGAAATAGAATGTCAAGAATCAAACCGTTTCAATTTAAAAAAAGGAATGTCTTCATTCCATGGGAATTTGGCGGCTTTCCCTGGCCACCAGGGGGCAGTACATTACCTGCCACGTAGCCGGCCGAAACTAAGTCACAGCGATGCTAGCCACATTTTGCAGAGTACGACAAATATATGCCTTGCATTGTACTGTCAGTCCGGAGGTGCTGCTAAACAGCTGCCGCGCCAATCGACATCGTTTGAAGGTTTCTAATTTCTTCCCGGAATCGATGCGAGCTTGTCAGCCCATCCACGGCGCTTGGCGGCGGCGCGCGTACCTGCTGGACGCCTTCTTGTTGTGGCCCTCCCACTCGTGCTTGCGGTGCAGGAAGCCCTCCATCTGCGAAGTGGCCGAGGGCGCCTCCTGCTGGCTCCTGGCGGGCAGCGTGGCCGCCTGCTGGCCGGCTTTGGCTTTGCGGGCGCCCCCCGGGGACCCCGCTGGGCTTGGCTCCGACACGCCGTTGACCGCCTCGCCGCCGGCGCAAGCGTCATCCTGGAAACACCGCCACAGGGTCAGGGTCCGCGTCGGCACCCGCGTCGGATGATTGAGATGGTTAGCAGCAAGATTTAGAACGATTGGTTTGTTTGGGGGGATTGAGAGCGAGAGCATGCAGAGCACAGCACAATCACAGCGTTGCCACGGAGGCACGCCAAACATCGGCACCAAAGATCCAGAAGGTTGTGCGTGGGACAATGGACCCTTCCTGCTGGACCACTGAATTCATCCCGGTTTGGTTCCGGTTGAATCCGGGATAAGTCCGGTTCTGGGTTTTGTATTTGCAATTAACAGCCAAATGAATCCGGCTTTTCTTCAATCAGCTTTCATTAAGGTCCAGGACTGATTTTTAAATGTTTTTCTTTTTTGGGGCAGTTCTGGTTCAAGACTGGTTTAACCAAGGATTAGTGCAGTCCCGGTTGAGTTCAGCCACAGTTCACGTTTAGTTTATTATTGTTCAAGACTGATTTTCTTTTTTTATTGACTGGTTCAACCAATTTTTAGTCCAGTCCCAGTTTGGTCCAGCTACAGTTCATGTTTAGTTCATGCTTAATGCAGGTTTAGTCCTCGTTTCATCCTGGTCGAGTTCTGCTTCATTACTGGAATAATTCAAGTTTACTCCGATTTCAAGAATTATCCCGGTCGTTTCTTTGTCTCGGCACACTCCAGTTGTAGTCAATGTTTAATCCGGGTCTCGGTCTATGTTTCATCCCGGGTTAGCCACATTGGGGTGGAGGGTGGGGGGGACTCTGCTGGCAGCCGAGGAAAAGTTTTCCCTTGTTGAAGACGTCAAAGGAGGAGAGTGAGAAGGTGAGTAGCTCATGCAGTGAGGTCATGCAAGGCGGCAAAACAATCAAATCCCAGTCAAGCGCAATTGCTTGCAACCGCAGCACACCACGGCCACGCCCACGACAAGCCGGTGCCAATCCACTCGTCGGTCGCTCGGTTACCACGCTAAGCGCTTCGGGTTGTCGCTGGGTCGGCCCGGACCGGGGGAGCGGAGGGGGAGACCAATCCTGCTTCCTGCTGGAGCGGGACCTCGGCCCAAAAGTTTCCCGAAGCCAAACTTGGGGCGAGCTCCGGGCGACTTGCTAGCAAACTAGTCGAGTCGGTGATGGCGCCGCGCGGCTCGACTTCCCGCTCGCCTGGCTCTGCATGGGCCCTGGGACTGACTGGCGACCAATCCGGCCATCTTACCCGCGACCGTTCCCAGGAGAAAAGGAAGCTTTCGTGACTTGGATCTTGGATGACTAACAACAGATCTTGATCACCACCTTGGGCTGGCGTTTATCCAGGGCTAATCAAGATTTCTGAGGGTTCTTTGAAGCTCACGTTTGGGACCGACTACTGGCTAGGATGATGCCGATTATTGCGAGATTCCTTTTTTGTGGCTTTGGCCATTGGAAGTCGTGAATGTTGTTGTGAGCGAGTGCAGGTTGGGACGGGCGTCGCCCAACTTGTACAATGGGGAGAAAACAACAATTAAGAACTCCAGGACTTGAGTCTTTTCTTCACCCCCGCCAGTGAGCCAAGAAGGAAAGTCCCCTCGCTGCCTATCTTTAAACGTATTTTTTTTTTCCTTGGCTTTTGACTCAGCATGAAACTTGATTTTTAGTCCTCCTCTTTTTATGCTTTCTACTGTCTCCATTTTTCATTTCTAGTTGTTGTACGATTTAATTTTTGCTCCACGTGCAGCACTTGGTAAACTGCGGTGGTTGTTTTCAAGTGCTGTCGAAATACACGAGTTGAGCTGAGAAGAATTCATGATGATGATGAAATGGAAACAAAAAAAGCAAAGACGTTCACATGAGACTGAGCAAAATGAGATGTTGACGAGACAAGCGACAAACGACCTTCCCCGTCACTCTCCTCGACAGTTGTCCAATGAAACTTTTTTTTTTTTTGTGTGTGTCATAATATCACTACTTCATGGTAAAATAAAATAAAAACGTAAGATGTAAGAATTTGCGGGTAATTGAAGGCACCGATTAGGTCAGTGAGAAGCGAGTCGGTGAAGGTGCGCTCAATTTGTTTACGCTCTTGTCCAATCAGGGATCAGCACTACTTCATGTGCACGAATAATAATTCGTGCGCACAAGTTTTTTTTTTTTTTTTTTTTTTTGTCAATTGTCATGTCCGGGGCTCCGTCGAAATGTACTTGTCAACCTTCCTTCCTTTAATGGGTCTCCATTTTAGAAATAACTTCGCAAAGTTTATGTTCAATAAGCACAACACCTGCAAACAAGACACACAAGAACTGTTTTCAAATGTGGTGAGAAAAAAAAAAAACAGAATCAATCTACTTGAAAGTTGCTTTTTACACATCTTGTTAGCGTTTGACAAATGGATCAATTTGTCTGTCTGTTGTTTATTATGGCGAGGCATCAAAATGATCAACTATATACGTCCGCTTCAAAATATGAAAAACATACAACACACATCCATTTTTTGCTCCTGCAAATTTCAAAGTGCAACAGAATAAAAAACACTTTACGACGTATACACAAACACACACACACACACACACACACACACACACACACACAAGATTAAAATTGTTTTCTTTCTCCAGAGTGCTAAGCTAAATGCTAATGACTGGCGCACACACTCACGAAGACACGCATGTGACACAGAAAGCAACATCAAGTGCAGGGTGGCGTTTGGATTGTGACAGTTGACACGTTTTATTGCGTTGGTTAGTGGAGGTGACGTGTCCACATGCAACAGGAAAAGAAAAAGAAAGACAATGACACAATGAAACATTTTCAAATGATGATGACGATGATGTGGATGATACGACAACAACAATGACCAGCAGGGGGGGATTAGCCGGAATGTCATAAAAAAACACAAACACACAGACAAGATTATGGTGAAGAGGACGATGATTTCTCAAGTGTAAAATAGCGACGATGCATATGGTTCCTTTGGACTTTTATTGACGCTTCAAAGTGGCAGATTTAGTTTTTTATTTGCGGCCAACGACGGCGGATACGAATTAGCTGCGGCGGGCGGGGTGTGCCCTTTAAAATGTCTGCTGTGGTCACGTGGTGACGAGTTTGTACAGGAGAATGTAGAGAAGAAGAAAGGACATTAAGAGTTGAGTGGACAGGGGGACGGGGGGGTCGGCCTGGGGAGGGGAGGGGTGGGGGCAAAGAAGAAGAAGAAAAAGAAAAAGCAAAACAAATGAAGGAGGGGAATGGATGCGAATCGGTGTGTTGTGGGCATGCGCATACACAAGTGCCCCCCCCCGCCAACCCCAAAGAAAATAATGAGAAAAAAACAACAACCCTTTTCTGACTCCAGCATCACTTTTCATTTTGTTGCCATCACTCAAATGAAGAATCCTCGGAAGGGATTCCGAGGAAGCGCCTTTCAGGGAGTGTATGAAATCCATCTTCATATTGTCGGCTGTCTTTTCAAATAACTCACATTTTGCACCTCGCCGCGGAGACGGCCGCCAAAAGAAAGCGGAGGAAGAAAAACTGCTGAGATGGTCCCAAAAAGCTTCGCTAGGCTCACGTCGCCTCCCGCTGGCAATTGGAGCTCGCGGCGAGCTCGGGGCCGCTGAGGCCGCGGCGCCCAGCGAGCGAAGGCGCTTCGGCTGGTTACGAGTGCACCCAAACATGCCGCAGGGCACGAGCAAGCGTCTGCACTCTCGCTTCGCCGGAAACGACTGAGCGCATATGCTACGGCGGATGTTGGCGAGGAGGTGTGGCCTGGGCTCTTAAAAGTATATTTATAATTTCGCAAATGTTATATATATCGAGTCCTGACTTTCGAGGTCCGCACAATGAATGCTCTCAAAATGCAGATCTTAGCTTTCTTTAAAAAAAAAAAAAAAAGTCAATATAGCTTTGCTTCTCAACAAGATTGCTAAAAAATAATTAATTATTTCATTTGATGTCATCGCTCTTGTCATCCCTCTTCTCAGCAGACTTTCCTTCCGTCTCTTTCTTTTGGCTTCTTGGATCATTTTTGGATGGGCGCTGCCTATCGTCTCTTTGACCGCACGTCTCAACGGGTTGACGTTAAATGAGGATTTCCCACCGTAATGCGTTTCTCCGCCTGCCTGTCTTATTGCCAGGGTGCGTGTCTGCGCGTGTGCAGCTTGCGAGTGTTGGAGTATTGCTGGTAGGCGGGCGAGCGGTAACTAACCCTGGCGGAGTCCGGCTCGCTGCTCGGCCCGTTCTGATTCGCCACCTCGCCTTCCCTGAACACACAAAAACAACACACGCATACACGTCAACAACATGACGTTGACCCGACAAAATCTCGGCGTTTTCGGTTGCCACTTTGCGACCTGGAACATCCGTTTCAGCGGAGGAACCGCGATCGACAGGTGCGTTGCGCTCACCTTGGTTGCGCGGCGGCCGTCGCTTCCGCGGCTGCCGGCTGGTTCTTCCTCTCTTCCTCCTCTTGCCTTCTTCTCACTTCCAGCAACTCCATCTGAGAGCACGAGGGCACACACATGAGGGCGCGCGCACTTTTGGTCTGCAGAGCGTCGGTGACTTTTGAGGCAAATGGTTTCCAAGGCGACAGGCGAGTCGCTTTCAAGCCCATCTTGGAATCAATAATTGGACGTGAGCTTCAAAATGCGCCTCACCGTGGTCAATCTTTCCAGGGCGGCAAAGCGCTCCTCCCAGGTGGCGGCCGACTTCTCGAAGGCCTCGTGCCTCTTGATGAGTTTCTCCACGTCGTCCACGCTTTGTCCCATCTCGCGGCTGGACAAGTACGACTCCTGGCCCAGGAGCCAGGCCTCGGCCACGCCCGCGTCCCGCGAGAACTGGTGCACCTCCAGCACTGCACGCGTGAGGCAAAACCAACTGGCGTCAGCAACAGATGGGCGGCCGCCGCCGCCTCACCGCGATTGGGCACCAGGCCTCACTCACCCAGTCGGAGCCACTCCCACCGGTCTTCCCACTTGTCAATCATCTCTTTCCGCTTGTCCGTCAACTGCAGCAACTTTTCTTTGATCTGAGGACATGCGCATGCACACGTTGTAACGCACAAGTTGGTTCCCAGCTACATTTGCTGCCTAAACTGCGAGCACAAATTCTGCATTTGGAGAGCGGTCGTAACTCACACCAGATTGGGGAGTTTTTACAAATGGAAGAAGGCGGCGGACGCACCTCGTCGGAGGCGTAGTGCTTCCTGGCCAGGAGAGACTTTCCCAGCTCGATGCAGGCGGTGAAGCTGTCGTTGCGCGCGTCGATCTCGGCCTTGATGCCCTGGTGGTTGTTCATCAGCAGCTCCACTGACGACACGTCGCTAGACGACGACACGCCACCGCACGTGTTACTACGGCAACGCCAACCACTCGTGCTGGGATGTAACCCGAGACCTCAAATACTCTCACTTACTGTAAATACATCTGTTACCCTTGCACTTTAAGTGAGCTGCAAGCTCTCCGATATTTTTCCATCCGATTATTCCAGCAAGGAATCGCATAAATATTCTCCATAAAATGTGACTGCAGGTACAATTTTTGTCCACTTGAGGTCGGATTGTTCCACATCATGTTACCTGTGACTTTGATCGTGTGCGGCTTTAAAAGGCAGACCCAGAGTCGGTGAGTGACGTGGGTGCCAGCAAGCGGAGATGAGCTCTTCTAGTTTCACGAGAATATTTTTGACGTAAGAGAATTTGACCTGTACTCAAGCGAGTGTGCTGCAGGTGTACCGGGGATTCTCCTGCGCGTCGATGAGTCGGATGACGTCGTCCATCCACAGCATGAGGTCTCGCACCAGACTGAAGAAGCGGAACTTGTCTCCCGTGTCGGCCAGCTTCCCTCGTCGGCCCTCGGCCGCCTCCAGAAGGCTCTTCCACGCCTCCAGAACCTGAAGAGCGCACAAACACACACGACGTCACGGGTACGTTGAGAAGCGGCAACGGCTCAGCTGCACGCGCTCGTCGGGCCGCCCGACGGCGGCGTCACATCCGGTTAACCGCTGTCGGTCAAAGTCAAAGAAGTGTACATCATCATGTCGGCTACGACCATAAAAGGAAGTCTGATCGAGAATGATGATGATCCCAATTGACGGATTGATTTCTTTTGTTTGTTTCTAGTCAATGTGAAACCGAATCAAGTCCACGTCGCCATGTTGCCGTTTAATGTTTGGAATATGATGATGAAGACCAGTTTTCTGCCACATTTCTACCAACAGTCACACTGGAGGATAGGATGCCCACGTTTTGGGAAAATGGCAGCGCTTTTTTTTTTGTTTTTGAAGGGGGGAGGGGGCTGTTCACATTACAAAAACAAATGCAACTTGTAATGTGAATGGAATGAGTTGTTCAAACGAAACGCATGCGACCACAACACGACGTCCTGTGGCGCAGTGCGTTTATGGAAGACAATATGGCAAGATCGCTCGCCCAAAGTTTAAGTGGCTTACTTGTCGCTGGGGAATGGACGACAAGGACATTACAAGCAAACGTCCGGCCAACGAAAACTAACGAAAGCGCAACATTCACTGCCTTGGCCAACGGTCGCAAATGTTGACAATACGAGACATCTCGAATCCTGTAGCGCTTTCACAACAGCTGCAGCGGTCCCAAAGCGCCTTACGGAAGATGGCTTTCATTATTTTCAAGGTCGCAAGACTACAAAATAATCCAAATGTGCAAATGTTTTGCCAAGTAGAACAAGAGTAGCTCGGTTTCGGATTTCACCACGCTACGCTTTTAGCGAGTATGACAGGCGCCCAAGTCTCCCTCGCTGCGCACGGTTCTCCTGCGGGCAGCGGCACAGCGGCGGGTTTGGCTTCATGGATGGCTTGAAGGGAGAGGCAAGCCGGAAGACGCGCCAGAATGCGTCTGCCTTGCCTGCTATCGAGAATCGGCAAAGACTCGAGCGAGCCGAGACATGTTAGCGACTGCCACACGTCCAAACGGCTTCATTTCAAATGGAAGTTGAACGACTGTCAGTGATCTGGTGACAAGCAAGCACCGGTGGCACGTGGTGAGAAATCAACAGCGTGATGAGAGAAGTTCAAGCTGCCGACGCTTCATTTTCGCCCACGCAACTGACTATGAAAATGGATTGTTGAGCGGTCAACAAATGAAATGCACGTTGCCCAGAGGATGCCCGCATTCTGTGGTAGCGCTTGTGGGGGGGGGCGTTCCACAAAACCGCCGGCATTTCCGTCCCCGGGCAATGACAGAAAAAGACATTTTTATAAAGCGCATTGTTATGTACTACCTTTAAAGTTGACAATCAATTCGCGTTCATGTCAAGATTGTCAGAACCAAAATGCTGACAGGATAAAACGAACCGATACGCAGTCCAATGTTCCCCCTGGCGTGGCAGCATTTCGATTTTATAGATGCGCACTCGATTGCAGACAAATGTGTGCGTGGCGCAAGAAAGCATTTAAGGTTACAAATCCATCGGCCCATTTGCAAGTGTTTGCTTCTACCTGCAGGTGGCGCCAAGGGGGAACTCTCTCCTATTAAAAAAAAAAAAAAAACAAACAGACCAGCACGACCAAGCGGAAGCGCAACTGTGACTAAAATGCATCATTTTAGTCCAAGTATAAAGAGAAAGCGTTTCTATTTGATGCGGAAGATGAGGCGGCGCAGCCACACTGATGCAAAGCGAAAGAAGCTGCTCGAGTCTCACCTCTCCCTTTCGCTTCTGCAGGGACAGGACGGAAAGGAAGGGCGAGAAAACAAACTGAATACGGCCAACAAACACCTTCTTCATCATCATCATCATCATCCTCATCATTTCCTATGATGACGTCACCTTTTTGAATCTGAGCGAGTCAACTGAGTGACGTTTTCTCCACCGTCTAATTGAGCGAGTGAGCTGCGTCTGCCTATGGGTGCATGCGGCGTGCGTTTCGGCTAACCTCTCCTTCCCGCTTTTGGATGTCGTCCGCTTTGTCGCCCGCGTACGCCGACTGCAGACGGACGGCATCCTCTTGAAGCTGACGCACCTGGAAGGGGGCGGCGGGCAACGAAATTAGGTGGGGAAAAAAAAAATGGAATTCTGATTTCTTTTGTCTCTTTCTGTGTCATAGTTTTCAGATATTTGCATCGCATATTTAAGGAATATTTGTGCCTTAGCAGCATTTGCGGGGCGACGGCGAGCGATCGTGCCACCTGCGTGCCGAGCGCTTGGATGTCGTGCTCGAAGGCGGTGTGCATCCTCTGCAGCGTCTCCACCGTGTTCTGGTCGCGGCCCAGCTCCTCGGGCAACTTCTTGTGTTTGTCCAGCACTCGCGCCAGGATCTCCTTGGCGTCGTGGTAGAACTTGTGCAGCTCGAAGGAGGCGGCCAGGATCTGCGTGCGCGTGTCGATCAGCTCCAGCAGGTCGGCCCAGGCCTCGTTCAGGCCGTCCTTCCACTCGGCCACTGTGGCCGCGTCCCCGTGGCCCGCGTTGATCAGCTCGTCCGCCAGACGGTTGACGCCGTCCACGCGCTCCTGCCCGATGTTGCCCGTGTCGCGGGCGAACTCTCGGAAGCGCTCCTGCAGCATCTGGGGACAGCCACAAAACCACTCCCAGTGCGTGCGCTTGCGAGTGCCCACTCCCAAATCTCATGGAGGAAGAGCGAAGAGATATTTTCAAATGCCAAAAATGGGCTCATTAAGAATTAATTTTTTTCTTTGTGAGCTAAAAATTCCCCAGAAGCCACTTTTCCGCAGCGTGAACCTTTCTGCAATGTCTGCGACTCACAGTGACGTGCTCGTAGTCCTGCCCGAGCTCGTGCGAGCCGGCCACCACTTCCCTCTCGGCGATCCACTGCTCCAAGTCGTCCACTTCCCGGTTGAGCTGGAAGAGGCGGAAGCGCTCGTCCAGCTTGCCCCGCCGCTCCTCCGACAGATCCTTCAGTCCGGCGTACAGCTTGTCCACCTGCGACTGACGCATGCCGATGCGCTCGCTGCGGGAGCGGCGCGGCCACGAACGTCAGCTCACGCCAATCGCCGTGCTCGTCCCCATGCGGGGCGCGGCCTACCTGTCGGGGTGTTCGGCGGCCACCAGGCCTCGGCTCGTGGCGGACAGCTGGTGGACGGTGTCTGCGTAATCCTCCACCGCCTGCTCCAGGATCTGATGCTTCTTCAACATGGCCACCGAACTCTGCTCGTCCTGAAAGCACGCCCCCGCCAAACTCATTCCGGCTTTGTCATTAACATCTGAATCGCGAAAAAAAACTCGCTGGGCCGCTAACATTCATTTGTGGAGAGACTGTTGATGGTTCTTGTCAACAAACACCACGATTGCTCTTGCTGCCTTTCACATTCAAATTAGTCGAGAACACGTTTTTTGGTGCGCAGTTTGCCATTCACGTTCACTTATCTGGACTATTTTGGGATATGCAGATTTTTGTTCCAAACGACGCCGCTCTGTTCAATATCCTTTTTTGGTGGAACTTTTTTTTGTTTTGTTTCACGCACGTGTGTTAAGAGGCGGCACGCTAACATTAGCGAGAGGCTAAGCGGCAGAGGCGCCGGCATCGGGAGCCCACCTTGGCCTTCTCCTCGGACATCATGTAGAGTTCCTGCTCGCTCATCCAGGCTTCGGCCTCGGCGGCGTCAAAGTAGTACTGCTGCGCCTCGTGCGCCTCGCTCAGGCGGGCGTGGCGCTTCTCCGTCTCCTTGCGGATCTGCTCCCACAGCGAGCGCAGCTCCGCCAGACGCTGGCGGATCAGCTCGCCCGTGGGACGCTCCTGCCGCAGGATGTGCTGGCTGCGCTCAAAGATGTCGTCATAGCGCGGCTGGTGGCCCTGGATCTCCTTCTGGAGCGTCTAGAGGGGAGGGAGGCGGGGAAGGGGACAAAGGACACTCTCGTTCCTTTCGCTCGAGGGAAGACGAGACGACGAGATGAGATTCCTACCTGGTTCTTTTTGATAAGGAGCTGCACTGTTTGGAGGTTGTGGCCGTGGTCCGTGGACGTGGCCAAGGGCATCCTCTCCTCCACCCACAGCTACAAAACACGCGGAGCACAACGAGAAGGTGAAGAGGGAGAGGAGGAGGGCAAGGAAAGGAGGAAGAAACAAAAGGAGGTGGACAAAGAGGAGGAGAAGAAGCAGGAAAGATGGAGACAAGAATCAGAACAGAAGTACAGAGGGAAGAAGATGACGATGAGAAGAAGATGAGAAAGAGGCGTGGAAAAGAAGGTGAGGGTGACAAAACAGGGGCAAAGAAGCAGCAGGCGGGCAAGGAGAAGCAGAGGAGGAAAAGGAAAAGAGCAAAAGTGGTGAGAAGGAGGACAAGGAGATGAGGAAGAAGAACGACATTGAAGAAAGAACCCGAAGTAGGTTAAGAAGCGAAAGAGAGAAAAGGAAGTGAAGGAGAAGTGAGGAGGAGGAGGAGGGCTAAAAGAAAAGCAAGTTGCAGGCGGGCGTACAATCTCGTCCTCGACGTCTCGGTTGAACTGGTGGATCTCGCGGGAGGCCATCAGGTTGTCGCGGCGACTTTGGAGCGGCGCCCGCAGAGCGCCAAACTTGCTCTCCACGCTCCTGCGCTGGCCGTCCACCTCATCCGAGCCTTTGCCCTCCTGACTCAGCGCCTGCGACTGACTCTGCAGCTCGTCCACCTCCTTCTGCCTCACCTCCACTTGGCTCTCCAGCATCTGCCGGCACCACAAGTCAGTCCATCGTCAGCGCCGTGGCGGGCGCACGCGCACCATTTGCTCCAAAATTGTCGACATGCTGAAATCGGTAAACGGTACACGGTCGCGTTCCGCGGCAATCACGGCGACGCCGTAAGAGTCGGCGAGAAAGCGGGTCGGGGATGGCGATCCGCGAGGAGGCTCGGAGAAATCGCGTGAACGTGACGTTTGCGTCGGACGCGTCCCGGCCTGAATCGGAGCCGGGGAAAATATTTGCGAGATGTCGGGGCGCCACCTGTTGCTTCTTGAGCATGATGTTGACGGAGGTGAGGTCTTTGCCGTAGTCGTCCGACTGCAGCTGCGCGTCCAGGCCGGCCAGCCACTTGTCCAGGTCGGCGCAGCTCTGCGTAAACAGCTCGGCCTTGTTGGCGTCAAACAGACACTTGGCTTTGGTCTGCGTGCTGGACTCCAGCTCCTCCCACATCTTCTTCAGCGACGCCAGCTTCTCGCGCACCATGGCCTCCGTCTCGGGCTTCTCCGCCATCAGCGCCTCGCCGTCCTGCCGCGGCACAACGCGACACGATGTCACGCAACGTTCTCGCTTCTGACAACAAATAGCTGGGCCTTGTTGTGGAGCCGTTCAGCCACTGGCCCGACTCCACTTTTGCCAGTTTTTGGGTGGCCGCCCGGTAGCTGCCACTCAAATTTCACCACAATATTGGTTCGAGTGTTGCACGAACAGGCTTGGGGAATAACGGATTACATGTACCTGCGTTACGTATTCAGAATACAGTTACAGAGAAAAAAAATGACGGCATGTGGAACTTAGTTGTCGTGGTGCGAGAAGGTTTTCTTTGGACTGACCTTCTGGATCTTGTCCAGCCATTCCTTGTTGGACTGCAGCTCGGCCATGAAGGCCTGGTGCTTGAGCCACTTGCTGTGCAGGTTGCGCGCCTCGTCGTACGTCATGTCCTGAGCCGTCAGCATCTTCTCGTTGATCCACAAGCTCAGCTGAGCGCAACGCATCAGCATTAGCCAACAAACGGCACCGCCCCCTCCCCAACAAAACAAAACGCAAAAAACAAACCGAGAAGGTCCGCACGCATGCACTTGCTCACCTCCTGGCAGTCCTGTAGGAACTTCTGCAGGTCTCGGTTGTCCTTCAGTCTCATGAGGAGTTCGCTGGCTGCCGCTCGGTTCTTCTTGTGCCTGACGGGGAAACATTTTCAGCAAGCGTACTGCATTTTGAAATTTATTAAAAAGTAACATTCAATTAGCATACAAAGAAAAACACACAAAAAAACAAAACAAAACAAAAAAAAACCCATTAAATGTTGAGTTTATTTTGGATAGTGTCAATAAAACCAATTGGCACTGATTTGGTGGAATGGTGGAACATAGAACATACAAATTGATGCATAAGCATGTTATATGCATATATATTTTTTTTAATTTTAGAAAAGTCTGATGCACGCTTTTTTTTTTTCTTCCCGTATTGCCTAAGTATCAGATTGGGACTCCGTATCGACACACACTTAATACCAAAGAAAGCGTGATCGGGACATGCCTAACTCATCTGAAAAGGAAACAACGGACCTTTGGTGTATGGAGTCCACCTTGTCCTGGATGCGCTCGGTGTTGATGTTGCCGTCGGCGACCAGCCGCCGTCCCGTGTCCACCACGCCGCTGATCTTCTCCTCGTTGGCGTCCATGGTGGTCATGAAGTCCTCCTGCTTCTTGATGGCCGCCTCGGCGCCCTCCAGCGTGGTCGGCATCTCCGTGTGGGCCAGCACGTACTCCTGCAACACGCACGCGCGCCAACGGCATGAGAGGAAGCAGGGAGTGAATCGCCACTAAAAGATGCCGCTTCATTCCTAGACGGTAAATATGTTGCCGTAAAAGTCATTTTTGTAGCAGTAACTAACAATGATATTCACAATTGATGCACCTTTTGAAACGATGACGACGTATGCAGTGTTATCTTCACTTTAGATGTCAAAAGTGTTTTGTGGCTCTTGTCCCCCAAGTCCCACAAATGGCTGTTTGAGTACTAAATGGTGCCCTGCCCTTGTAGGTTCTGAGGAAGGCCTCGGCCTGCTTGGTGTCTCTGAGGAAGAGCTGGTAGGAGTGCGACTGCGAGAGGAGGTTGCGCCTGTTCTCCCACATCTTGTGCAGCTCGTTCCAGCCCGTGTCGAGCGCCTGCAGCCGCTGGCGCAGGAACATGTACTGCGCGTCCGTCTGGCCGCGCGTCACCATCTCGCCCATGTCGCGCATCTTCTGGTAGTCCTCCTCGTAGTTGCGGATCTCGTTCTTGATGGCCTCGTGCTGGCCCAGCAGCTTCTCAGCCTCGGCCAGCGTGTTGGGCATGTCCTCGGACGCGATGGCCGTCTGCGTGCGCGACAGCCACGACTGGAAGTCGTCCAGCTCGCGCAGGAACTGCTGCAGCTTGCTGGCCTCGCCCAGCGACTCTTCGCGGTTCTTCATGGTGCCCTGAAACCACGTGCCCGCCCGCGTCAAATCACACACTTTTTCCAATTGATTTTGTAGCCCCCCCCCCCCAAAACAAAATAAGGCCCTGAAAAATGAATTCAGAGATTTGTTTCTTAACATATTGATCACAATTGCTTAAAACAGGCTACGAACTGAGCCGATTTATGCCTTCCCGTCTACATATACAAGTGCTTGAGCGCCTTCCTTCGCATCTGTTATCTCCCCACCCTGCCAAAGAGCCCGACTTGATATCCGGCATGTGAACGGGGGCTCCGGGCTGACGCGGCCACTGGCCTTCTGCCACTGGCAGGACTTGAAAACGGTGAGAGAAATGTGAAGGTCATCCGGGCCAGGCAGGGGCAAAGAGGTGAAGCGGGACGAAGGACGCACCTTCATCTCCTCCCACACGCCGGTGATCTCGTCCAGGCGTCCTTTGATGGCCTCGGATTGTTCCGGGTGTTCCGAGGATAAGCGCTCGGCCTCCTTGGCCAAGTCGCCGAGCTTGTCCTCGATGGCGGCCAGGTCTCGCTCCATGCCCGTCAGCTTCCTCTGCAGCGCCATGACGCCGGCCAGGTCGTTGCCCAGCTCCTGGGTGGACTCGATCACCTTGGGGGAGGCCCCAAGGTTAGCTTTCTAGGTTTCTCTAGCTTTTTTAGGTGGGCGTATTTGAATTTCTTTGGGGCAAATTATCTTGGTGAGATATGACATGTTGATGGCGTTTGGTGTACCTTGGTCTTCTCCCTGATCCAGGACTTGGTCTCGTTACACTCCAGATGGTAGTTCTGCACTCCCAAGGCGGAGCTCAGACTTTCCTTCTTCTGATCCACCAAGTCGCGGAACTGACTCCACCTGACAAAAAACATTCTCCGGCTCTTCAACCTCGACTCACTTGAAACCCCAGCGCGGCTGCCATGTGGACTCGAGCGTGGCCTTTGTCAGCCATGTTACCTGGTGTTGAGTTTGTCCTGCTGGGACTTGATTTCCTTTTCGCCGGGATGGCCGCTGTGGATGAGTTGCCTGGCGACCTGGTTGACGACGGCGACCCGTGATGCCTGATTATTCATCTCAGGCTCCAAACTCTCAAACCTGCGCAAATAAACCAGCCAGCATGCTCATGAAAAACGATACTTTTGTTCGTCGCGATTAAAAAAGGCAGACGACATCTCATCAATTGTTCTGAGTTCAATCCAAAGCCGTAAAGCGGCTCACCGGTGCTGGACCACCTCAAGGTCCTCCAGCTTGTCGGGGATGTCCATGCTGTTGAGCCACTGCTCCTTCTCGTCGATCCACAGCTCGCAGGCGTTGGCCTCGCTCAGCATCTTGTACAAGGCCAGCGCGTCCTGCAGCGCCTGCTTGCGGAGACGCGCCAGCTCCACCACCTCCTTGTAGCGCTCCTCGATGCCCGCCAGACGGCTCTGCACCTGCCGGCGCGCACGCGAGCCACAAGTCACCTCAAGTCACAAGTCACGCTTTCGGTTCGCCATCAAAAGTCTGCCGCTAGCTGCAGAACAAAAAGTCATTCCAGGCCGTTTGCGCAGCAGAAAACTGCGTGTGTGTGTTTGTGTTGGGCCGACAAGACCTCGAGATGACTCGCAAAAATATTTGACGCATGCTATTACGTTGGAAGCCAGTGGGTGGCACAGTATGATCTGGAAGGACATCACGTCTCCGCCTCACTTTGAGCCAGGAACTCACCTCCTGGGAGTCGGCCTTCTCGGGCGGCAGCGTGTGCGACTGCTCGTGCAGGGCGTCGATGACGGGCCTGTAGCTGGCGATCTCCTCGGCCACGTCCTTGTGCTTCTTCACCAGCGCCTGCGTGGAGAACTCGTCGTGGCCCACGTCCACGCTGGACACGATGCGCAGGGCGTCCAACATCCACGTGTCCATGTCGTCCGCGTCCGCCTGCGACGAGACACAACAGTCACGCCTTGCGTACCAAGAGTAGGTCCCCCGACGTCAAGGCCTAGCTTCACCTTGGTTGTCATGGCAACATAAGCCACTCTGCATGAGAGGGAACCGCCCCACAAAACGGACTAACCCACTTCTTTGAAAGCACATTCAACGATAACGTGAAGGACTGGAGCCTCTTACTTGGAACTGGTGCTGGTTGCACGCTTCCTGCAGGCGAGATTTGCGGACAGCCGAGAGCCGCTCCAACGCCGCCCACTGATCCTGCCAAGTGCACCGCCGCACAAAAAAGAAACAAAAAAGTCTGAGAATCAATCCGTCGGATCTCTTTTCATTCGTCAGCTCGTTTGGTTTCTTCACCTGGATGTCCTGGATGCGTTCCCGGATCTTGTCGGCCCCAAAGTGCTTGTCGGCCACCAGCTGCTCTCCCTGCTTGATGGTCTGCTGCAGGTGGGCGGCGCGTCCGCTCATTTCGTCCTCAAAGGCCTTGTGCTGACTCAGCAGCCGCAGGGCGCCCGTCAGGTCCTTGCCGCAGTCCTCCGAGGAGAGGATCTGCTCCTTCTCACGGATCCAGCCCTCCTGCCAGACGTGAATCGCAAACAACGTGAAAACAACAGTCGTTG
This sequence comes from Hippocampus comes, assembly GCF_001891065.2. Lineage (NCBI taxonomy): Eukaryota > Metazoa > Chordata > Actinopteri > Syngnathiformes > Syngnathidae > Hippocampus > Hippocampus comes. The sequence continues at coordinate 1,898,481 of NW_017842054.1, read as the reverse complement.
CAGGCGTCCGGAAACTCATGAAAACTAGCCGCATTGATGAGCAACCCACACCAACTGGTTGCAGACACTCAATAACTTGATTGTGAGAGGCCGGAAACTCAAAATGATGATTAAAAAGTCACCGCAACTAACAAGAACAATTTGTGGGGGCTCAGCAACTAATGAAAATGACTTCCGGGTGGTAAACAACTCATGCTAACAAGTTGTGACCCCTCAGAAACTCATGAAAAGCAACAAAAACTGGTTGCAACTGGTCATGACAACCAGCGTCTGAAGGCCACACGCTGCGCGCAAAATCGCGGTTGGCGGCTCGCTCAGAACGACACAAACCTCTTCGGCCATTTCCCAGAAGAACTTCCAGAGGCGGCGCGACTCTTCCAGGCGTGCTCGCCGCTCGGCCGCCAGCTGGCTGAGTTCCTGGTAGCAGAATTCCATGTGGGCCACGCGTTCCCTGATGACCTGAGGGTCGCAGGGTTTGTACCCTGACAAGGAGGAGGAGGAGGAAGAAGAAGAGTTAGCGTTTGACCTTTCCGCAAGACTCTGAGGAAAGGTTCAGTCTCACCGTCGGAGTCGTTGGCAAACTTCTGCGCGTTGGCGTTGACGTTGCGGACCCGGTCGGCCTGGATGCCGATGTCTGCCTCCACCAAGGCGTGCTTCTGCAGCAGGTCCTCCACACCCAGGAGGTGTTTGCCGTAATCCTGAGACAGCAGCAGCATCTGCGCCCCAAACGTCCAAAGCATCAATGCGACCGCTCGCTCGGATTTAGTCAATTGATCATCAAGGCACCTTCATCTCGTCCATCCAGTCCATGATGTAGAGCATCTCCTGGAAGACCCTCTGCATGCCCAGCGTTTGCTCCAGCCTCAGCCTGCGCGCCTTGAGGAGTTCCAGCAGGTACTCCCACAGGCGGATCACGTTGTCCTTCCTGGCCGCGATGCGCTTGATGTCGTGGTAGCTCTCCGCCTCCAGCTCCTTGGCCACCGACACCACCGCCTGCAGCGCAAACCACCACAACCACAAAACAACGCCTTGGACTTTGATCGGGTAGATGACCTACAACGGTGCTTCTCTTTTTACACCAAGTAGCACCCAAAAAACAAAACCTTGGTCCTCCAATTGCCAAGACGATGAGCAACAGTTGCAATTGGGTGAATTATTTATTAAAAAAAAAAAAAAAAAACGGATCGCTTTTTGTTTCTTAAAGTTCCTTGGCCACCGACACCACCGCCTGCAGCGCAAACCACCACAACCACAAAACAACGCCTTGGACTTTGATCGGGTAGATGACCTACAACGGTGCTTCTCTTTTTACACCAAGTAGCACCCAAAAAACAAAACCTTGGTCCTCCAATTGCCAAGACGATGAGCAACAGTTGCAATTGGGTGAATTATTTATTAAAAAAAAAAAAAAAAAACGGATCGATGTTGTATTCCTAAAGTTGGATGATTAAAAAAAAAAGACTGCTTTCCAAGGATAAAGTTTGACAAAATTAAAAATAAGACAATATTGTGATTTGGGTGAAAAAAAATATTTTTTGTGGATTTTTCATTTTCAGCGGTAGCGTGAGCCACGGCGCAGGCACCTGAACGCGCTCCTCGTAAGCGGCGATGTCCGTCTCGATGGCCTCGTGCTTCTTGGTGGCCGCCTCCACCGCCTGGAGGTCGAAGCCGAAGTTGTCCTGCGGGAGCCGACACAGGCACACGCTGAAAACGGCCCGCTCCCATCACAGAGCGTTGCCCGCCCCCATCACAGAGCGCCGCCCGCCCCCCATCACAGAGTGGCGTCCGTCACCTGCGAGACCAGCCGCTGGTTTTCGCTCAGCCAGGTCTCCCGCATGGCCGCCTTGCGGTCGAAGCGGCGAGCCAACTGCTCCAGTTTCTCCTGTCGAATCAGCTCCGTCCTCAGCGCCAACTCGCGCTCGTGCTCCGCCTTCTCCAGACGCTCCCACGCCTGCCAGAAACACGCCTGTCACGCTACAGAGTTTGGTGCATTGATCCGCAAGTTCAGCGCGGAAAGTTGTTCAAAGCACGTGCATACATTTTTTGGTCCATCCCAATTGTAATCATTGAGTCAATCTTTTTTTTTTTTTGGCACTGAGAGCGTTTCGTAATGTTTCAAGAGTACGGCAATGCCTCTCTGCCAAAAGTCCCCACCGAAGGTCCGGGTGCCAAATGTGTGGCCCGTCACTGAATGGGGAGGGATGACGTCGGAGTGGGCGTGGCTACCTTGTTGATGTCCGAGATGAGTTTTCCCTCGCGAGGCGTGTACACCTTCTGGTTGTTGGCCCTCATCTTGCTCTGGATGGTGAACAGCAGAACCTCCAGGTTGCCCTTCTCCGTGAACCTTCGCGCACACAAGCAAGCACACGCTGATTTATTTTTCAAGTGTTTTCAAGACAATTGAAGCGCATGAAAATCAAAAGAGTGGAGAGAACAATCTTTAGCATTCGATACGGGCTGGTTGTCAGACTTTTGACAGCAAAATACTCAGCCCTAATGGAGTTATCCGGGAGGCCTAAAAAGTCGGTTTCTTCCGAACGCAACGCACTTTGGGGGCTTCTCCACCGTCCTGTAGGTGTTGAAGGCCTGCAGCTGCTGCTGGACGCCCACCAGCGAGTTGGCAAACTTTCTGTTGTTGAGGATGATGATGGTCTGCTCGATCCACTCCAGGAGCTCCGAGGCCAAACACTCGTACTTGTCCACCATCTTTTCCGTCTCGATGGCGTTGTCCAGAACCTGCGCGCAAAAACGCATAAGCCCGCCAAGCACCTGCTTACAGTCCCGCGCAGTTATTATGATTTTTTTTTTTTTTTTTAATCGGGCACCGCTGTTAAGTCATCATTAATGAGCGTGCTCTGCGCTCACCTTGCCGATGCGCTTGCCCTCCACCTTGAGGGCCTTCATCTTGGAGAAGTAGTGGTAGTAGGTGACCACGTAGGTGATGATGGACTTCTCATCCGGGTGGTCCACGCTGATGTCTGCCGCGAGAGGACGAGACCCCAAAGTGAGCAACGTTTCCACAACTTGACCTCATCTACCGCTGGCTAACAGGAACACATGCTTACTCCAAAGTATTGCCAGGCATATGGAAGCTGCACTTGCACGACATTCAAGACCCGCATTTGATTAAACGCGGGGGCCACTTTTAAAGTGCTCCTTATCGTCACTTCCAACGAATTCACGAAACGTGATCATTAGGAGTGAAAGGTTGAAAATTGCCATCGTCAGCGGCGCGGCGCGGCGTGGCTGACCTTCGGGGTCGAGCAGCTTGGTGAGGCCCAGGTGCTGCTCGGCCAGGTTGAAGGCGTTCTGCAGATTGTAGTGCGCGTTGGACTTCTTCAGCTTGTCAAAGTCGATCAGGTCCGGTCTGAGGCGGGACGGAAAGAAGCAAGCACTCCTTGTCACCTTACGCAGCAAGCAGAAGACCGCTGGGTGGCGGAGGTTCAGTATATTTGCGCCGAGAGCCCCGACCACCTTTTCATGTGTATTGTACAACGGACGCGCGGAGCCATTGACGCCACTACGCATCGATTTGCATGCTCACTTATTGATGGCTAATATCATTTCGTGTAGTCAAAGGACATTTTCGTCCATCACAAAAGAAAGCATCAAAAATTTGAATGGAAAGCAATTTCAGTGAAGCTTCGATTTGCTCAATAATGGGGTAGAGGGATCCAATCTTTTTCATAGCCTCTTGACGTCAAATAAACATCAGCCGGCTGTATTGCATTTTGATCCTCACATTTGTACACAGCAGGTCAAAGGTATGGAACAATCATCACGTCGTATCATATTATCAACGGACAATCGGGGAGTGTCCATCTGACTTGACGAGTTTGGCTTTTTTTTTTGTTTGCTTTGCTATCAATTCACGTGTTTGACTTCTTGCCACTCAACAGAGCTCTTCGCCGTGTTTCCGCATGGGACAACGTTGACCAAGGGGCTCAGATAGATGACTTCCTTCTTATCGGGGACGTCACCGTTGAATGGTGAAAATCGCACGCCTGTAATCGCGAATGTCACGAGCAACCGCACGCGGAAAAATCGTTACCTGTGTTTGTGGATGATGGCATTGAAGGCCATCCCGTCCCTCCAGCTGGTGGAGAAGTTGTGGATGTTCACGTTTGGATATCTGCAACACAACACAAAACATTTCACTTATAACTTTCATTTGGGCTGTCACCAAGCTCCGAAATCAATGGAGTGGCAGAACAGCGTTTTTTTTTTTGGGTGGGGTGGTGAAATGTGAAATGTGAAGCGTTTTCGGACTGACGCTTGTGTCGCTCGTTTCTCATTTGTCGTATTGCACCAGCACTCACCCGGCCGTCTTCATTTGACACCAGAGCAGCAGAGCATCTTTGGCCGACTTCTTCTCTTTGTTGTCCTCCGTCTCCACGCTGATGTCTTGGATCTGAAGCACACGCGCACACACGTCAAGGCTCCCCGCCGACATCATCAACCAAAACCAAGACGACAAACGAGGACTCGTGAGCTCCTTTTGGGGGACGAAGTGAAGCTCGGCAACACAAACGTGTTACCCTCACATCGACGCTCGCACCATTGCCACTGAAATTCCCGCAGCTGCCGTCAATCGTCACTTCACTTCATGTCACTCCCTCTGCAGGATTTAGAAGACTAAAGGCGTTTTTTTTTTTTTTTTAATCCACCGCCTTATGAATGTTAAACTCTTCTCCACCCCCGGCGGTGTTGATGACATCATCGCTGTCGTCACATGACAACAATGTCGTTAATCAGATGAAGGCGACATACGTTCCAAGGAAAGAAAAAAATGGCAGCCATGATTAAGAAATAATTTCTGGAAATGCGTGGGGGCACTTGATAAACATTTCATGTGATTTGCCTCACGGAGGTCCCTTCATTTTACCTTGAAAAAAAAAAGGTGAATATTTATAAGCGTTACCTCACTCCTAGATTTGCGGGAACCATGTCTGGGGTGAAAAATGTGCTGCTGATTTGCATTTCTTGAAATCGACATTTTTGGGGTTTTAACTGACGTGTGGCTGCTGGATGTGATGCGGGGGGGGCAAGCGGGCGCTTACCTGGAAGCGCAAGATGATGGTCCAGATGAGGCCTAGCGTGAGGCGGTGGTTGCCGTCCACAATGTCGTGCGAGCCCATATTCTCCAGGTGGACGCGCTGCTCCTTGAGGAACTGCAGGGCCTTGTCCACGTTCTCCAGGCAGTGGATCCTCATGCGGCCTTTGGTGGGCTTGGGCTGACGACGGACAACCAGGACAACTTGAAGCGATTCAGTGATACCTCAACAGCTGTCACGAGAACGGATTGTTTCCGGACACTTGAACTCGTGTGAATCCTCCCAATAGTTACAGTGAAAAATTTCGATCGTTAGCTGCAGCCCAAAATAATAGGGTTTTTTTTTTTTCATTCTTCATTTTAGGGCGATCATTCTTTTCGGTGATGAACATAATGGGGGAGGCGGGGCAGGAATGTGACTTTATATTGTGGATGTAAACTTGCGATTTCAACCGTCGGGATGAATACACTGATTTCATACTGAAAGAATCTATTTTGTTCCATCCGTGTGTCAGCGTGAAGTCTTCAACGCGCGCATGGGTACCAGTCTCTCGCCGCTGAGGACCTCGAGCAGCTTGATGAGCATGCGTCCGTCCCGAAGGTCCACATAGAGGTCGGTGATGCGGCAGGAAACCCGGGAGAGGTGAGAGTTGACCCATTTGGTGAACGTCTTCTTCTGCACCGCCTCGCGCTCGTCTGACCACAAAAACAGAGCGCGGCGTCACTTCCGATTCACCTCTCGCGTTTCCTCGGGGTGCATTGTTTCCCTGGTGTGCATGTGAGTGTCCATGTGAGGGAGGGGCTTCCTGTCTGAGAGAGACTTCCAGAAACGCACACACACAAACACATGCACTCTGTCTGCTCGCACGCGAACCTTGCTGAATGAATGAAAGACAGCAGAATATAATCTTCATTTATGTGTGTGAGGGACTTTGCTTGTGACGGCGGGTGTGCGAGTGCAGGATATCGAGAAGGTGTTTAGAAGTCATCCGCAGCCTGAGTGGGTGTCAGTGAAGGTGAGGCTGCGTGCGAGAGGAGGCGGAGTCTGTGTGCGCCTGTGACTCCGTGCGTTCGAGAAACGTGTGTGTGTGTGTGTGTGTGTGTGTGTGTGTGTGTGTGTGTGTGTGTATCAAATATAGCTCTGCAAAAAATTAAAAAGAGCAAGTGTTATCAAGGCGTGCGTGTGCGTGCACAGGAAGTTGTCAAGCGACGCCATGACAAGCATTGTGCTGCTTTTCCGGCCAAGAATAAAAGCGAGGCAGGAAAACAACAAACAAGTCACAAGGTCATGTCAACATGATTCAGGATTCCTGTCTTTTCTGGGAAAAAGTGGTTGAGACGTTCAACACAAGGCCAATTTGCCGCACATCCGAATCATCCCCAAATCAGATCCACTCACTTTTTCACACGTACGAGTCAAAGTCAAAGGATTGAATTTCCTTGACTGCTGAATGCACAGGAAGCATCGCTGCGCGTGTATTGCAGAAAGAGGAGACAGCGCTCAATTGATTAGCTGTGTGTGTGTGTGTGTGTGTGTGTGTGTGTGTGTGTGTGTGTGTACTGTGTACGTGCGTGTGTGAGTGTGTCGTGGGCTATAACACACCCGCACTGAGTTAGGACGTGACCTCAACCCGAGGAAACACACAAAGCAGACATGGGCGTGGACGTTTATCTCCATGGCGATAGAAAATACAGAACGCAATATCTTTACTTTAGCGCGCGCGCACTCACACACACGCACACAACCATATACACAAACAAACAAACAGACAGACAGACAGACAGACAGACAAAGAAGCAAACATGTACAAAGTAAAGATACACACATATACACAAACAGACAATGACATACGCACAAAATGACCGGTAGACAAACACGCCAGCACACACACGCACAACATTGACTGAGAAGCTTAGCATGACACACACACACACACACACACACACACACACACACACACACACACACACAGCCGGCAGCTAATGTGTAGCGAAAGGCTCACGAGGCGAGCGTTAATCGTCACTTCACATCGGGCAAACAGAAGCAACAATTGTGGCGCATCATGAGATTGCATACGCATTCCACCGCAGGAACACACACACACACACACACACACACACACACACACACACACACACACGGGTGTGCGTGCATTGTGGGGGTGGACCTCGCGATAGGCTAAGCCCCGCCCCCATCTGATCTCCACCAATTAGATTCTTTCATGAAGCTCACAACTCACCCCAGTCCCCCTAAAGCACAAACATGCTCGCCGTAGGTTCGGATCCATTCACTCATGACTTTGCCACACTTTTTTATGATCTTGACTTGATTCCTGTAAACGGAGTGTTCCTTAGTCTCATCAAAGTTTGGCATGTCCAAATCGACTATATATGCTTGTGCATTCTCTGCTGTTTTTGAATCAAGGCACAGAAATTAAAAAAATTATCTGATTTAAAAAAAAAAGCTAATGAAATTAATCACATAAATACTTGGGCCAGCTATGCTTTTTTTTCTTCTTAATTTGGCCTCTTAAAGTAGCACTCAGAGAGCGAATTATTTTTAAGGGTGCTACTTGCTCTCCAAAATTTGTCTTGGATTACTAAAAGCTTGCGTGTGTCTTTTCAAAGAAGCTAGCGTTGCAAAGAGGCCGGCCGGGTCTTGCCTTGGCGTCCGCTTGGGTGACTGACACAGAGAGACCAGTGAGTTTGCGTCCAACATCTGGATCCACTCGCATGGCTCTTGTATGTATGTTTCCAACTCACACTGAGTCACATGACACTATCCAAACACACCCACACACCCACGCGTGCGTGCGCGCACACACACACACACACACACACACACACACACACACACACACACACACACACACACACACACAAAACACTCATGATGCGGTCATGGCAAAACACACTCTTGCAATTGCAGCATTCCAACATTCCTGATGTCCCACGAGAGGCCGGGTAGTCCAAATCTCAGCCCGCTCACACAAATGACGGACACGTGCGTGTTGTTACCGCGGCGACCGATCCTCCCTCCCGTCAACGAGGATCTCGTATGAAACGGACGCACCAAATTCGCCCTCGCCGCAGTGATGTCATCACATGGAGAAGAAGTTAGTCACGTTACGTGCGGCCGTTGCGTAATGCGAGTGCGCTAACTTTGAGCCCGCGCCCACAGAGGGCTGAAAATGAGTCGTCGCTATGTGGCGTTTCATGGTTGGTGGCCGTGCTTTCTAGTTAGGCTTTTTTTTTTTATTTTATTTATTTTAAAGTGGTCAGCGTAGTAGCACCTTGCTCACAACACACCGGGCAGCGCTGAGATGCCGCACGATTCATTGCCGCTGTTTGGATGTCTTGCTTCCCCAGGAGCAGGTTTAGAATGAGGCTAACATCTGTGCAAATTAACACTAGCCCACTTATGGCATTTTGAATCAGGTGATTTGGACTCGGGTGTAAAAAATATGATTGGAACATCCCTATTCATAATGTTAAATTCCATTTTATTTTGTCAATCATTTTTTAAAATGTAAACTTCAACAGGGGCTAACTTCACGTTCACATTATTGATATGAGCAATGGCGTTTATGTGCGTGCGTGTGACATTCCGGAGCGCGGAGCACACAAAGCAGCTTTGGAACATAGCGCCGTGGTGCTAACGAAGCGGCGTGTGCGTGTTATTGTGCTGTCGTGAGGCACAAATACGCGTCAATGAGGTCGGTCATTCACATCGTCTGGTGGGACAACCAGAAAAAGAAGCAGCAGCAGCAGCAGGAGCCAGTGACAAGCTTCTGTACCACTAAGGTGTTGTTGCTGCTTGTCCTGCCGCCATTGGCAACCGGAGGCCTCAGTCAGTCACAGCGTCAGGTTGTCACTCAAGCAGCCCGACATCTGTGACATCACACCAGCAGAAACCAATCCCTTTTGGAACATTTACCAGCTCCTTCAATTATTCATCCGGGTTTGCAAGCCAGCAGGTGGTACATGGACACTCCGACAAATTAACTTTTTTTTCTCTCCTTATTGTTCTCATGACAAATAATTTTGAGGGTGTTCTTATGATCAAAAGCTCATTTCCAAAATTTTCAGGGACCAAAAATCCATCTTTCTGCATTTAATTGTTTGATCTGCTGAACAACTCTTGAGGCCAGGTATTGAGACTTGAGGAACTCCACTTGTCATTGACTTGGCTTTTTTCAATGCTAACAGTTGTCAAAACTGCTGATGCAAAAATGCTTTTATGGTATATATGTGCGATGTACTGTATTTCCCCCTGTGCAAAACAACAGCATGTGAATCAGAAAATAAACAAAGTATTAATCACAATTCAGCTCCGAAAGCCAATTTAGGCAACAAAATAGCCTGTCGAACACATGCCTGGAAAGACCCGGCAAATTGGCCATTTTGCCATTTTAGTGCAAAGTCGGAGGACTAGTGGGAGCCACGACAGAAATGTTCGCAAAATTCAACGCCCGCTGTCAATTTCACGAAGCAACATGAAAGTGGCAGGCATCTTTATCACCAGGAGACCCACAAAAAAAAGTCTGAAGAAGTCATGCCGGAAAAGACCGGGATATTCAACAACCATATCGCATGCTTTTCCAATATCGTACATGAAGAGACCACCAAAAAGTCTCAGGAAGCAATGGCAAAAAAGATGCATTGAAGCTTTTGTATGGAAGTGAATTGAGCCATTTCAGACGTTTTCTGATTGTTACCAAATTCGAAGCACAAATAGACAGACGGACATCTCTAAATTGCCGACTATTTTTATTTTCCTCATCGCGTATGCGTGGAGCATGGCAGCAAAATTCGATGACGCCCCATGAAACACAAAACTACTCATTTCCATCATTTGGGATCCTCACACCGCAATGCAAAAGAAACAAAAAAAAAACAAAGAAACAAACATGCCGATTCCAGATCCTGACACCCACACACACACACTTTTGCTATTTTGAACTTTCACTTTCTGCTGTTTGTCTAAGTATTGGCTGTAAGCCCCTCCTCCACTGAGTAGCCAGAAGCGCGCACAGTGGGCGACTTCCATCAAAGACCTCTTTCATTGTACAGCACACACACACACACACACACACACACACACACACACACACACACACACACACACACACACACTGGTTTGAGCCAGACGGCGTGGTCCTCGATCACTTCCTCCTGGTGTCACCTTGGCAGCTAGCGGCTAGACAATGGCAGCCTTCTGCTGGGGATGTTGCGATGTCAGGAGTTAAGTGGCGAGAATGTCTGGCCGTTGTTGCTGTTGCAGCCTCGTTTCGCAGAAGCTCATGTGGGCAAACTCGTCCTTCTCAATGGCGTCATTGAGAAACTTCAGGATACAGAGGTTACACTCGGGCTCGGCATTTCGTTTTGACGATCAAAGGGTTGCTATCTCGGAAGGATTTTGTTTTCCGGATTTCTGATTTGAATCCATTTTCCTTGAATAAATGAACATTTTTAGTGTTCGACAATTTAGTCTGATAAAAGGAGGGCTCAACGTGCACAACTCAGCTGCTGAGAGCAACTGCGCACATCCTTCAGCTCGCTTAAGCGTCAATGAGGCAAACTATTTGCAATGCCGAAGCAGCTACCTCGGGTCAAACATTTCCAACCTGACGTGAAGCAAACTTGTCCGCTGGACACCCGGTTGGGCCGCGTCAACGTGATCAATGATCAACTTTCTGCCCGGGCTCGGTTTGGACCTTTGTTCTGATGAACATTTTCTAGGAGTACCGTAAACAACCTGCTGCCTGACGATGCAGTCAACCTGGCCCCCCCCCACTCCATAATGCAATATCTGGACTCCCCGGGAAACAACACCAGGTTCTTGTTTGTGGACTTCAGCTCTCAGATTCCTTAAAAACAGAGGGACACACCCTGCACTTGAAGCTCTTTGGCCCGTCTTTGGGGTGCGGATGACCAAGAGGAGCAGTGCGGGTCTCGCAGCCTCCCTCTTTGCATCTCATCTCAAATTCCAGGGAAAGGCCGACCGACGGCGGCGGTCATGAAAGATGGATGAGGAGCCCGCGAGGGAGGAAGAGCGACGAGGACGAGCGCGAGGTCAGCTGATCGCGTCAGACACGCCCCCTCCCCTCCATTAACAGCTCGGGGACGACCGGAGCAGCGAGCTGTGATCTAATGGGCTGCCGTGGGGCAACAATAAGAGGAAGTGAGGACCAGCTTTCACAGGGGCGTGTCGCTCTTGTTTGGAGCGTCTTTGTGCATCCATGTGACTCCCATCGTGAAGCGTGCTCGGGCCTCAAGCACTGACCTTCATTTACAACTCAAATTGCAACATTTCTTCATATATAAATGTATTCACACACACACACACACACACACACACACACACACACACACACACACACACACACACAA
>NW_017842054.1:1878387-1887013 GCF_001891065.2 Hippocampus comes | reverse complement strand
GCGTGCGTCTCTTTCTCTAAACGCGCATGTGTGCGCTGGACGTGGCTGGAGGGCGCTGCTGTTGAATTCCGGGTGGTCCTGTTCTGGCCTTGCTCTCTAACCTCTCCATCAATGTGACACACATACGCGCGCGCACACATACACACACACAAACACAAGAAGTAGTTTTATTTTGAAAATCGGGGGTAAGCCTGCCGGTGCTTGGGAAAGGGACAAAGGTCAAATGGTAACACACAAGAAGAAGAAGCGCCTCCAACGTCATTCAAGAGCCACTATCAGCTGTTCTCCATTCATTCTCACCCACCAATCTTGCGGTGCAGAATATGCGGCATAACCAAATGACTGAGTCGAGTGCACAAAAGTGGCAAAGTGGAGTCACCCAACCATTAGCCGAAGTTGGGACCGGCTTGTCGATGGGAAACACGTTCAAGGGCTCCCACAAATTCCATTTACATTCGGCGTAATGCTGAGTTGTTTCGAGGCCGGTCCTTCGAAACAGCTCGTTTTGCAAATACCGTTGGGGAGCGCTGACCCAAAGCAGACATTCTCTTTGAAGAGCGCCAAAGAAACACAAACCAAGTTGAGGTTGTGCCATCGGGAACTTGGACAAATATTGAGTGAGTGTAGACGCAGACGTCGAAGGAGGACAAGAAGAAGGGGGAGAAAGAGAGAAGGAGAAGCAGCCTCCAAGGTTCAAGTTACGACCTCGAGCATCCATTAACCTTCCGCTAAATAAGAGCTGCCGGGATGCGACGCGCAAAAGCTGTCAGGCACCATGTGGATCGACTTTGGGACGCGACGGCCTCAATTCGATGTTATTTCCAACCGTGTCCCACAAGAACAACAATCAGCCTGTGTTTGGTTACGCAATGTTCGCCGCGTCCCAAACAAAACAAGTCACCACTGCCGTATGCACGTGATTGACAGAGGGGTTCGTCTCAGAAGGTTGATGAAGAGGAGACAGAAGAGCCCCGTTCCAGCAGCCCGGCCAAATCTGAAGGAGTGACTCATTCAAGACATTTATTGTTTTAGGATTCCTCTCATGACTCAAATGTCAAGTTCGACTTTCACTTCTGCAGCCACTCAAGTCATTTTAGAACACGCCACAACATTCTCTCCTCTCCAGATGTGCGAGCGGGGGGGAAAAAAAACAAAACAACAACAACGCCACACATTTGACTCAACTCTTACAAGCAAGCAGCTTCTTTGAAAAAAGAGCGGCTGAAGTCCTGGAAGCTGCCGTCTACCGAGTGGTTAATGTCTCACAAGTGAAAAGAAAAAAATGACATTTGCTAGCAGCTAAAGTCTTAAAAACTAGTGGCTAATGTCTTCAAACCTCGCAACTAATGTCTCGAAACCTAAAAAAGAAGAAAAAAAAAAAGAAAACAAATGATGGCTATCTTCACACTGAAGGTCAATTACCATTATTTTTTCTCATGTGAATGGGATCAATACAATTTAGATATTAGCCGCTAGGTTCGAACATCTCCCAACCTAGTGATTAAAGTTTTAGACTGAGACGAATGAGCAGGACTTGAAACTGGTGAACTTGGTAATCCAACACCCCAGAACATGGCCTCATCTGAAGATGCAGAGAGAGAGACAGATTCTTTCTCCAGTCCTTTGCTGTCAGTTTCTTGCTTTAGGAAGTTGGATGTTGCTCATTTTTGAATCGGGAAAGCTCAAAACCAGAAGCGCGCGTCAGAGCAGAAGAAGAAATTGCGGAAAAGGTCCTCCGCCTTCTTTCTTCCCAAAGAAAGCAAACACATCTGCGTCCATCTTACCTTGCAGCTGTTTGAAGCGACCTTCCAGCTGGTTGTAGTTGAAGGCCGCCTGGCCCGAGAAGCCGCCGCCCCCGCCGGGCCCCGGGCTAGACGCCCGCATGGGGCTCCGGCTGCGGCCGTGGGAAGGGCCGGGGACCCCCGAAGGAGAAGAAGGGGGAAGGGGCCCGGCGTAGTCCAACGTGGGGGACAGGGGAGCCGAGAAGGTACTGCTGGCGCTCTGGAGCTCCATGCTCAAAACAAACTTTTACGCCGGTTCTAGGCAAGCATCCACGAGAATTCAAAACAAAAAGGAATTAATTGAGAGAGGAGGGGGGGGAAAATAAAACAAATCTTCACGCTGAGTCGATCGAGTTCCAGATCAAGCCGAACGCTTCACGAGCTTCGGTCCATGTGTGAGCATCCATGTGTGCGCACGGCAGCGACAGCCTTCATTCAACTCGCCCGCTGCAAGGAAGAATGGCGACGAACGCAAGGAGAGCCACAGAAGGAGGGAGGAAAAGATGGAGGGAGCCTCAAGAAAGAAGCAAAGAAAGGAAGGAAGGAGGGGAGGAAGGCGTTTGTCCTCCAGCAAGGCGCTCGCTCGCTCACTGAAAAGCTCCAGACTGAAAACACCTCCGCAGGGGTGGGTGGTGGTGGGGGGGTTCTTTGGGAGCGGCCGCTCGGAGTTCCCAGCCAATCCCAAAGTGCCTCATTTGCATAAGAGGCGGATCCGAGGCAGAAAGGAGAAAAAAAACAAAGAAAAGGCACAACCTCACCTTTTAAAAAGATGACTTCTTCCCGTCACTTTTTCAAATATGTTTTAAAATAGACATTTTAAAACAGTTCAATTACAATGTTATTTATTTTATCATTCATATGACTCTTGATTCTTAAATATAATTTTGGAAAATTAAAATACATTTCAAATGATGTTACTCATATTAAATGTTTTTGTTATTGAAAATGTGGTTTTTCCGATATTAAAGGTAAAAATATTTTTAACAAAGAAAACGTTTGAAATGGTTTTTGCCTATTAAAATGCCACCTATATTTGTTGCAATTTGAAGCAACTTTGGATGACTGGCGCGCCCAAGTGTCATAACCTCCACCGAGGAGGAAACTGTTGACGAAAACAAGGCAAACAACCGGCTTTGTGTTAATGATAAGAATGGAAAGGATAGCAATGAAAATGATAAGAGCGTAAATGATAAGAACGTAAATGATAAGAGTGTTAATGATCAAACCGATACGTTAGACGTGAAAAAGTCGACATGGGCGTGATCAATGTGAAGCCGAGCGAGCAAGCGCAAAAGAGGAAGCGGCCGCCGGCCAGATGGACGGACGGACCTTTCCTCCCGACAGCCAGCCCGAGTCCAAACATCCTGACGACGTTTGGCCGCTAATCTTAGCGCTCCTGACTGACTTGTTTGTGTGCGCGCGCAAATCTTCTTCCTGTCTGAGCCGCTCCGCCACTTCCTGTTTGACGAGGTTGTGATTTAAAGCGTACAAACGGTAGACAATTGACTTTTTCATGGCAGCGTGGTTCAATTGCGGAGGCATTTGGCCAAGTCATGCGTCACACGGCTGCGCTCATTAACTTGAATGTGTTTCGGCATCGTGACGATCAAATGCTGCGCCCACAAGTGAAAACGTTCGCGAACGTCACTTCGCTTCCGTCCTCAGCAACTTGGTGACGAAACAAAGTCGATAATTGACAGACGTGCTGAGGGTGAAGTTCACCCGACTGAACGTCAGCGGGCTTTCAATCTGTCACGTTAGCGGTTAGCTCTCCAGAGGCTAGCAGCACAAAGTGACTGCTAACTTTTTAGCACCATCTTGCTTGTCGCTCAGTTTAGCTGAGACAAAATCTAAATAACACGACCTACAACACTTTATAGAAGCATGATGACTCGCGTAGCTTACATGTCTGATGTGTGTTAGCATTAACGCTAGCATGGTTAATGTGTTCTATAAAATGTGTCATATTTACTAACATGTTCATCAGCAAACTCTTTATGGCATTTTTAATGACATTTATGCATTGCTGATATGAGGAGTTTGTTTATTAGCATGGCCCCTAACGTATTTTAAGTGTATTCATCTTTATTAGCAAGTGCGCTAGAATTGCCAGAATGACTATGTTAGCAGGATCACTAGCAGGACTAACATAATGCAATTAGTCGCATCTGTTACCCTTACTGTGTATCCATTTCAAAAGTTCCGGTAGCATGGCATTTTTATTAGCATTTATATTTACTAAACAGAGCTAATATGACTTTTGCATAGTTGCTAGTGTGTTCAACCGCATTGTAATTTTATCTGTGGTTTTATTGTTCTTGTTCCTGATTGTAGAGTGTCCTCAAGTGTTTTGAAAGGCGCTTATGAATAAAATGTCTTATTATTATTATTATTGTAACTGCAGAAAGAGCATTTCTTAAGTTTCCACTCGCAGGTTCAGTCGCAGAGTTAACATGATGCGTTTAGGAAAGCCGAGATGCGCTCCAGAGGCCTGACGCACTCTATTACAAATGAAACTTTCGATTCCAGCCGTACTGCAAGCAGCGAACGTTAGCGATGACATATCCATGCACCCGTGTTTTGTTGCTGCTCTGAGAACTTTGTCAGTAGTTTGTCTGAGCTACTTAGCTTAGCAGTGGTGACCGCAACAATACGAGTCAAAGAGGGCGACGGGTGCCGAGGCGAAAGGTCAGAGAGCCGCGCAAACAGACAGCAGATGTTCGAAGAAGTCGGAAGAATGTGTTGGCCTGGCGCCGAGCGTCACGCCGCGTTTCCTGTCGTCATCCGGCTTCCTCGTGGCTCAGCCCCCTGGGGGCCACGCCGACCCAACGTGTCCATTCATACGCAGCGCAAGACTTGGAAATGATACTCGCCACATTTTTTTATACTGGTGCTGGAGATTTTTCATGTGTTTCCGCAACGGTGGTTCTCCAACTTTTCCTTACGTGACAGAAATTTGCTCATTATGTTCCACATGAAAAGCCGATGTTTGCAAACGATCTTATTTCCAAGCATTTGGGTTGAAATTCTGTCGGCAGTTTATCGATGATCAAAATAGTTGTTGATTCATTTGATAAGTGACCAGTTGTGGATTCATCAAATAATCGTTGCACCCCTATCGTAAATATCCCCCCCCCCTTCAAAAAAAGCAACTAGCGACAAGAAGTCCTCCTCTCAAACAGACGCTTCCAAATATTTGGCTGCGGTCGCCTCGCCTCAAGTGCGCAAAGCCTTCAAGCCGAATGGCGCTGGGGGGGGTTGCCGCATTCGTATTTGACAAAGAGAAACAAGGACCAGCCCAGCCTGTACTTTGATGACTCATTTTAGGATGTAAAATTGTTGAACGCAGATAAAACAGGACTGATAAAGTGCTTTTGATAGCAACACCATCATTTATTTACGAAGACCTGTGAGTGAATTTGAATACCAGTGGCTTTTTGACACTCCCCGAACTGCATTTTGACTTACGATTGCCGCGCACAATTTACACTCCTGTAGCTCCCACGTTACATCAAATCTACGCAAACTCTATTTGAGTGTCAGGTGCCTCAACCGGTACGACTTCTATCGAGTTGGCATTTGTCTCCTACATAGGTTGGGAGTCGCAGCCTCAACTTGACCTTCTACTCAAAAGCTGTGCAAGAGCGATGCAAATGTCAAACTTATAAATGTACGATCACCTTACGTTATCACATACAAAACACATGCGTGAAGAATTAGATTTCAAGTCAGAAGCCAGTAAATACTCCTTCGGTCAATTCCTTTTCAAATTGATTTTCAGGGAGCCATGGATTGGTCAGCCAAAATACTTGCAAGATCTCGGCCATGTTAAAAGGGAAGGCAATTTGCAAGACACATGAAGATGACACACAGAATTTGCCTTTGCGGGCCAACAAGCTGGGGCCAGACCTCCTTCCACACCTAACCGATGAAAAATGTACTTGGCGGTGGCAGAAAGCGCATCAATTCTGATTTAAATGTCAATGGGAATCAATGAGTTTATTTTTTTTCGGGCTCTGAAACCGAATCAAATCAAATTTGGCATTTATCAAAAAGAGAAATAATGGGAGCTTTGAACTGGGCTCGGCTAAAACCTTTCCAGCTGTGAGCCACTTTCAAGGCCAACGGCAGCCACATTTCCGACGGGCCTGCTGAATTTGACGCCAACATGCTAACCAACACTGCCCTGCTGCCCCCCCCAAACTCCACACATACACAAAGACATTCCTGTGTGGACACCAACAACAACTGCCGTCAGGAGAGACCCAGCAGCCACTTCCTGCCAAGGTGGTGAACTTCATGCCTCGCCTGCACTGAAAACTTGGGACAACTTCCTGTCGACACGCACGCACACTCGCGCGCACACAGGAAGTGGAACGGGCACTCTGCAGCCGCCTGTGTGGAATTGGCCCCGCTTGGTTTCCTTGGCGATGGCTGGTTTTGTGTGCGCGCACACACTTTTTAGCGACATCTCACCAGTGCAATCATTCAAATAAATCACAAAATAGAACATCAGGTTGACTTTTTCGGGAAATTACATTCTTGACTAGTTAAAATTTAATTAAACTCACCTGACCGACTATGTTTAGAGTTATACATCAATTATGAATTTCAGGCCACATCGCCCAGTTGTACTCAAGCCAGAGCATTTTTTGTGGGGGGGTTCCGATTTCCTCAACAGCCAGGAGTCCGTCTTTGGTCAGATGGTTAAAAATACAGCTTGTCACACTGATCCATGAACATTTTTGGTAAGAACAGGTGAGTACCTATCCCGGATCCGGCCTTAGTTTTGGTATCTGGTACTCGTGGAGGCTGCCGATACCAGACACTGAAACCTAAGGCAAAGGAAATCCGACATTAAGTGCGCTAGCCAGTAGTTGGCGCTGTAATGGGGAAGTCTGACACATCAGTGAATAATCGTCTGCATCAGAAAGGGACGTTTTGTTGACAATGTTTTGAATGCTTGAACTAGCATCTGTGTGGGGAAAAAAGTGGTCTTGAACAGCCCCAATTTAGGTACACCAAAGAACAATGAGGCCAACAACCTACAGTACTTCCATTACCGGATTAAATACAGCAACAATATGCGTGCGCACGCGTGCACACACACGCACACACTACGAGCCTTCGTGCATATTTGAGAAGATTGTGAATTATTCAGTGAGGCAGCACACTGCAGCCTAGCGTCACACGCACACAAGCTCACACGGATGGCGACGGAGCTTCGCAGGACTTGAAGCGGACAAACGCACTTCAACATTGGCAACGCTCACACACAAACAATTTTTGGCAGGCTGATAGATGGCACTGACAAATCAATGACTCTTGTCTTCATTGTCCTTTAGCATACACACAGGCAAGGGCGATAAATGACGGAAGAGGTTAATGATCAGTTGAGCATCAGGAAGGTGTGACGCAGTGCAAAGTACAAAGGAAGATGACGGTGACTTGACGAGGCGTCTGTGGACACGGGTAGTCTCCAAAAACAAAGTGATTGCCAAGTGCCACTAAAGAGGGTGCTAGCATGACCTAAACACACTCATCCAAGCAGCGAGACACGCAGGTGCCTACACCTCCCTCACCCCCAGCCAGCATCCACGCACGCGCCCAGCCAATGACACCATCTCGGGACTGCCTCCATGTTGACCTCAGCCCTACCGTTGCAAACACACGAGCCGCTTTCCACATGTGCCACTAGTTGACAGCGTGGAGGAGGCCCTCACCCCCACCCTCACACCCAGCACCCCGCCCAGTCGGTACGGCGCGCTTACCTGCAAGCGCTTTGATGCGCGAGCGTTCAAAGAGTCTGGCCGAGCTGTTCTCGTTGTCCCAGTCGTCGGCATCCCAGCGATTGTTGACGCCCTCGCTGTACGTCTGCTGGATGTCCATGTGCTCCAACTCGCCCGCTACCGACGTCATCGCCACTCCAACGCCACTATGCCGCACACCCCGCTGCGTCTTTCCTTCCTAGCCTGCTTCCTTCCTTCCTTGGCGACGCGGCGGCCAGATGCTGCTTCGGCAAACCTGCACCCAAACAAGCCAAAACTAGGCTCAACAACAGTGACCCGACTTTCCGCATTTAGTTCAACAATGATACACGTTCATTAATTGAATATTAAATAAATGACCAGATTTTTTTCAATATATTTTTTTGCAGATTCACTTAATTAAATTACTCAATCGAGATGGAATGTCATCTATTCAATCAATATTTTCAATTCATGATGACATTTGGACTCGTCATTTTTAAAAATAGATTTAGTGTGCATAATCAATACCAAGAAGTGTAACTCTTCAGTGTTATCATAACACATATTTAGCGTTAACATTTGGCATATAATAATTAAGTGGTGGAATGATAAGATAGGCATTCAACAAGCACTCGTGCTTCCAACAGCAATAGTTGGCTGTCACGTGACCTTAAGGTTGAACTGTGATTGGCTAGCACTGCAAGAGCCTGCCGGGATGACAAATGAGACAAGCGCACCCCCGTTTGGCCACAGCACGCTACTACACACTGTCATTGAAGAGCTTCATCTTCCACTTCTGGTTCAAGTGTGTGCGTGTGCGTGAGTGTGCGTGTGCGTGTGCGTGCGTTTAGATGGGGGGGAGGGTGACACAGCGAAACAACGCTCGCTCCTCAGGATTGCTAGTCCGCCAGATATTTCTTCATGCTAATCAATAAAGCAATCAACTAACGCAATCGAAATGTGGCTTGAATCTCCCATTTTCTGTTTCGGCCACAGGGGAAAGGGTGAGGGGGTTTCAGGAACTGTTAGCATCCCCCTCTAACAACACAAACAGTCATCCAAGGTCACACGTTAGCACCAGCCGCTGCGACACCG
>NW_017842054.1:1844484-1877672 GCF_001891065.2 Hippocampus comes | reverse complement strand
CCAGCATCCACACACCCCCCCAGCCAATGACACCATCTCGGGACTGCCTCCATGTTGACCTCAGCCCTACCGTTGCAAACACACGAGCCGCTTTCCACATGTGCCACTAGTTGACAGCGTGGAGGAGGCCCTCACCCCCACCCTCACACCCAGCACCCCGCCCAGTCGGTACGGCGCGCTTACCTGCAAGCGCTTTGATGCGCGAGCGTTCAAAGAGTCTGGCCGAGCTGTTCTCGTTGTCCCAGTCGTCGGCATCCCAGCGATTGTTGACGCCCTCGCTGTACGTCTGCTGGATGTCCATGTGCTCCAACTCGCCCGCTACCGACGTCATCGCCACTCCAACGCCACTATGCCGCACACCCCGCTGCGTCTTTCCTTCCTAGCCTGCTTCCTTCCTTCCTTGGCGACGCGGCGGCCAGATGCTGCTTCGGCAAACCTGCACCCAAACAAGCCAAAACTAGGCTCAACAACAGTGACCCGACTTTCCGCATTTAGTTCAACAATGATACACGTTCATTAATTGAATATTAAATAAATGACCAGATTTTTTTCAATATATTTTTTTGCAGATTCACTTAATTAAATTACTCAATCGAGATGGAATGTCATCTATTCAATCAATATTTTCAATTCATGATGACATTTGGACTCGTCATTTTTAAAAATAGATTTAGTGTGCATAATCAATACCAAGAAGTGTAACTCTTCAGTGTTATCATAACACATATTTAGCGTTAACATTTGGCATATAATAATTAAGTGGTGGAATGATAAGATAGGCATTCAACAAGCACTCGTGCTTCCAACAGCAATAGTTGGCTGTCACGTGACCTTAAGGTTGAACTGTGATTGGCTAGCACTGCAAGAGCCTGCCGGGATGACAAATGAGACAAGCGCACCCCCGTTTGGCCACAGCACGCTACTACACACTGTCATTGAAGAGCTTCATCTTCCACTTCTGGTTCAAGTGTGTGCGTGTGCGTGAGTGTGCGTGTGCGTGTGCGTGCGTTTAGATGGGGGGGGGGGTGACACAGCGAAACAACGCTCGCTCCTCAGGATTGCTAGTCCGCCAGATATTTCTTCATGCTAATCAATAAAGCAATCAACTAACGCAATCGAAATGTGGCTTGAATCTCCCATTTTCTGTTTCGGCCACAGGGGAAAGGGTGAGGGGGTTTCAGGAACTGTTAGCATCCCCCTCTAACAACACAAACAGTCATCCAAGGTCACACGTTAGCACCAGCCGATGCGACACCGAGTGCGGTACACTTGACAACATGCGATGTCTTTATTTACATGTGCACTACACTATCGGACCACCAGGAGGCGCCCTTTATGAGTTCAAAAAGAAGCCAGTGGGCAGATTGGATAGTTAACGAGCAAAATGGTTGAAATGTGCCGTCGATGGCATTTAATTCGAATCATTTAGTCGCGCACAAAATACGAGGCTTTGTCAAGTTAACTCATTCACTCCCAAAGACATATTTATATGTCTTTTCACACTCCACACGTTCAACCCCAGATACTTACGAGAAGACTTGGGGTGAAAAAAAGGGGTTCTAGAATTGGCTGGTACTGAATTAATTAAGAGAGAAAAGGTTTCAAACTGGACGAGTGTGTGTGTGTCAAGTGGGTCACTCGTGGCAGATGTTTGATTTTGAAAAAATTGGGTCAGCAAAAAGTCTCAATGGGGAACGCATGCAAGCGCGCGCGCGCGCGCGCGCGCGCGCACACACACACACACCACACACTCACACACACACACACACACACGCACACACATACACACACACACATACACACACACACACACACACAAGCCCACGAGTAAAGGAACACTACGTGATGAGTATTGTTGTAGTACAAGAGCAGCTTCTTTCTATTAATAACAAACAAAGAAACTCCCTTGATGAATTTACGGAACTTTGTGTGGGAGCCCACAATCCTGCCTCATATCATCCTACGCCAAACGCAGCCTGAAAACGTTCACATATTCAAGAATAAAAAACATTTGAGCAAAAAATAAAAAAATTAAAAAAAAAGATGACATTGTCATACATGGAAGAACAACTGAAAACATGAGGGGAAAATGAAAAAGAAACACAATGAAAAATGAGTCACCTTTTAAAAAAATGTTTTCATGTGCCAAAGTGGCACATGACTGAGTGAAAAGCGGCCGTCTCCATGGAGACAATCATCCCAGCATGCAATGCGTGGGAGCCCACTCAGAAGGCGGCAACACAAAAAACGTTCACCAAACGACACCGAAACCAGCAAATGTGACAATCGTATTTTGATGATTAAAAACCCTCCCCCTCCCCCGACTGCTTGACACTGTTGAACCTTCATAAAATCATTTTTGAGGGCTAATTTAATGTTGAGAATAAAAACAGG
This sequence comes from Hippocampus comes, assembly GCF_001891065.2. Lineage (NCBI taxonomy): Eukaryota > Metazoa > Chordata > Actinopteri > Syngnathiformes > Syngnathidae > Hippocampus > Hippocampus comes. The sequence goes on along the minus strand of NW_017842054.1, from coordinate 1,875,278 downwards.
CAAAGCGTCTTTGAAAAAAATTAAAAATGCTCCAGTCTGTGTGCGTAGGGGTGGGTGGGGTGTGTGTGACTGTGACGATGAAACATCACAATGAACCAAACCGCCATATTGGTGAAAAGTGACAAATAAGAGAAAAATCCGAGAGCCAAAGTCTCTCCCACGCCTCCATCAGCATCTTACAGACACTGGTGTCAGTGGGTCGCCATGGCAACCTGGCAGCGAGCATCACTTGAGCCGTCACGCGGGGCGAGACGCGAGCGCCTCTCCAGCGCTTCGCTCGCTTGCAACAGCACGCTTACTGTACAAGGCACGCGCGCACACACATGGGAAGCAAAGGACGCCAAATAACGGCCACAAATACAGTCAAGTAAAACAAGCTCTGGCGGTGCACACAGCAAAAATTTCCTGACAGCACCTCTGAATGGCAGGACGGCCTGGAGAGTCAACCTAAAAATGTTGGAAAATGGGAGTGTTTTGTGTCCAAATAGCTTTGGGTCCAGAGTGCCCACCCCCCAACCCGCCCATCAAGTGCGAAAAAACCCCAACACGTCCATTTTGGGTGAGCCGACAATTTGGAAAACTGTGCGGAGGATTCCTCCCTGCCTGCACACTCGCTCTCGTGTTAGCACAATTAGGTTAGCGCGGGGAGGGTCGAGCGCTAATGCACGTAGCAATCCCCGCGGTTTCGCTGATTCAATCTATTGATGGATGCGCCAAATGCGCAGTGGGGCGGCGCCGCGATCGAACCCACGGCGGACACTAAAAGCACCGTAGATTTACGACGAGATGAAAGCACCCTTTTGCATTTTTTTACTGACATCATCATTACGAGCCGGGGCTCACTTTACGCCAAAACAAGAATCAATATATGCATTAACAACAAACACGCACCTTCTTTCCCTTCCTGGACTTGACGAGGCGTTTGGGGACACGCTGTCGGGATGGGATAAAGCAGCGTCTTTAATTAGATGTGGCGAAGACGAGCCGTCGACAAACGGGAAGTGATTAGCAAATGGCGCTAACGAGGGCGCGAGCATGACCTAAACGCATACATTCAACATGAATTAGAATTCATCGGAGACAGCCAGACGAACAGAGCCGGACGAAGGTCAGTTATGACCGGTGACTGGCAAGAGTCAGTGTTTCTAAAATAGCTCTCCAGATGATATCGTCACCAGTTGGTGGTTGATTAGCAGCCAACTTGGTGAGCAAGCGAATAAACAAGAAGAGTGACGGCAAGAAACAAAGCTGTGCTAGCACTTGTGCTTGCTAATCAATATTTGATAAGGCCTCCATTAATATCTTAGCCTGCACACACACACACACACACACACACACACACACACACACACACACACACACCAATACAAGGATGCTAGACCAGCGGCAAGAAGAGTGTAAGCGCATTTGCAAATGTGGCTTTTAGACAAAACGTAGGCACACACACACACACACACACACACACACACACACACCAATACAAGGATGCTAGACGACCGGCAAGAAGGTAGTCCACGCATTTGCAAATGTGGCTTTTAGACAAAACGTAGGGCTTCTAATGAGGGTTTCAAGTCCCTCGTCGGGGCCTTTTGTTTTTATCCTGACCGACCAACGGGAAATCGTCAAGAAGGTCCATTCGATGAACGGCCCTGGCCTCAGCTCGATGAGTCACTTTCGTGACAAAAAAGGAAAAGGTCGAGAGGGTCCGGTTAGAGTCTGCGGGACAAACGTGACATTTTGTCCCAAACTCATTTTACCCCTCATGCTGCTGAATGGTCGCAGTGTGTAGCGAGACAGACGGACAGACGGCGCCATTGTGTCAAGTCAAGAAGTTGGGCAAAGCGGCAACACGCTCGCGCGCTTGATGAGACCGAGCAGACACGTGGCGTCAAACGACTTCGCTGTCGTCACGGCAGCACGACGGTCAACTTAAAGTCACTCCGCTAACGTTAGCATCATGTTAGATGCTGAATCTTGAGCCGTTTTGCTCTCAGAAAAAAAACGACTTTCCGAGTCTGGTCATTGTCAGCAGATTTGTGGCCTACGTCATATTCTGGAAGCCGGTTCGAATCGTTGCCAACGTGCTAGGCTAACGATACGATCCATCTTTTATTGATGTCGCACGTTCACAACAGCTGCAACAATCTGCAATGAAAACACATGGGAACCTTCCTCGGAAACGTTCCTCTCTGCGAATGTTTGTGTGGTCGCGTGAGGCGCACAGAGCGGCCCGTTCCCAAACTCTCGCCGAGTTCTGGGACGGCGCCAAGGAGGAGGAGGGGCCAAGGACGCCAACCCGGGGGAGGAAAAGACACCCGCAGAAGAACAAAGTGAAAACACTCTCTGGTGCTCATCTGCTTTCACGCCATTTTCACTTGCTTGCCTTCTTCCCACCACCCCAAAGCCATTTTTTTTTAAACACACACAAACACGCACACACCACAAAAGCTGTGAACCTTCTTTATGCCTCGCTGACGTCACTTCAACTATTCCAACCAATCGGAGAAAAACATTCAACGATTCAAAAACAAACCCACTTTTTTTTGCTTCCTCCTCTCAAAAGCTTGTAGCAGCTTTTAGTCCCAAAATACATTTCACAGACACAGTCGAGAGCACGCGCACTCGCTCGCTAACAGTGGGCTTGTCACGGTCCAGATTGGAGGGTCGGCGTGTCGTCATGGTGATCCATCCCATCATTTCAGCCTGGCCGGCGGCCAGATTCTTTGGCACTTTTCCGCTCGGCCTGCGAGAGCGAGAGCGCCGGTGCATTGTGGGACGTCACATCTAATCTGCACTGCGTGCACGCGGGCGTGCGCTTTCCTGCTGATCCAGGTTTGGAAAAACAAAACTGGGATCAGTCACATTCCTCAACACTGCAGGTGCACTGGCACCTGTCGTACTGACTGCCTATCCGTGTGTGCGTGTGTGTGTGTGTGTGTGTGTGTGTGTGTGTGTGTGTGTGTGTGTGTGTTTGCAGCCACTTTCACACTGACTGTAAACATTTTGGGGAGTGTGTATACACTAAATTCCACTGCAGATGTAACAATTAATTGAGTTCAATTTTTTTCCTCGTCGTTGGAAAAAATCAATTGAAATGGGGGGAGGGGGAACGTTTTGAGTTACAAGTGTGGCCATGGATAGAATTCTGCCTCACATCTCAAGGCACGGCTGTCATTTACTTCAACTTGTGTTCCAGTCATGTTTTGGCGAAAGAGCGCCCCCCCCAACTCCCTCCCGCCCCTAAAAAACTCAGCAGGTTGGTCATGTGAAAATGTGAACATTGCGACACCTAAGTGTCTTTAGGGGCTGTCATTCCCGTTTGGTCAAGGACACGCAGCTCACCACCAACTCATATTTCCCATGATGATGATGATGATGATGATGATGCATGAGGCAGTGACAGGTAAAGACGACACTGATGGAACGCTTCTTAATCACACACTCAGACAGACACACACACACACACACACACACACACACACACACACACACACACTAGCTCGTATTTCAAATGCAGGAGACAATCTCGGGTAGAGGTCAATGACGGTGACATTTTTTGCCGTCAAGGAAACGCTGCAAATGTCTTTGTCAATATTTACGCCAACGTCCAACAAGGTACCTAAACGTCTTGTTTCTTCAATTTCGTTTTGCCTGACGCGTCAAAGAAACACAAATAAAAGTTGCTTCGCTAATGCTACTACCGCACTAGCATTAGCATCAAGTCTGGGGCTAAAACAAGCAACCGACAATGTGAAGCGGCAGCAAAATGGTCGCCATCAGACAGATGAAAAGACTGATGCTAATTTGTTAGCTCGGATGATGCTAATTTGTTAGCTCGGCACGAGCGTCTGCCCCCAAACGGTTGACAAAAATTCAAGCGAGGCACCAACAAAATGGCCGACATCTTTCTGCCGTTAACAGGTTAGGTAAGCCGATGCTAAATTGTTTGATGAGCCCGAAGACAAAAGAACAAAATGAATCATTGTCGAAGGCAAAGTCACAAAAGGAGGATTGAGCGGGACGGGTGGATACGTTTTGGATCGACAACTAGTTATAGTTGTGGAGTGAATAGATTGAGCAATTTTGGTTTCTGGAGGGAGAGCAGAGCCCATGCAGAGGCGCAGGTCCGCATTCGGCTAATAACTCATTTCCTGTGTGACGCCACTCGACCACACCCCGACCTCGGCCTCGAGGCCTGCGCACACACATGGAAACAAATGTGGATGCGTACAGACGCCCCGCTACAAACGCAAATGCCCACACACACACACACACACAGACGCATGTACACACATGAGTGCACACAGACAGATGTAGACACACATGTAAGCGCACACCGACGTAAACACAATTGCAAACGTGTGCGCACACACACACGCAGCATTGTTAATGTTGGCAATAAATCCAGAACGATTTTCAAGGAGAATTTTGCCGTAATCCCCGAAAGCAACTTGGTAGGCACGCAGCGCACACACAGCCTTATCTATCTCAGCGCGCGTGTGTTTGCATTCCAAGGGCGTGGCCATCTGCTGATGTCATAGGCCGATCCACTTCCTGTCTGCTGGACATTTTCCAGAAGGTTCCTGCCCGTCTCGCTCTCTGGCTCTGTGGTCCTCCTGCTCTACCGGGGGCGATTCGTCATCCCGGGGAATGTTTGCGCTGCGCTCAGCCTTATCGCACGAGCGCGCCCGCCCTGCTTCTTTTTCTTCATCACTCCCACCCTCTCTTCTTCCCACATCCCTCGCTCACCTCCGCAACGTCACTCTGTCACGTCTCCATTTTGGGGAATTGACGAAAATGAATGAGATGTTTGATTTTTGGCAGTTAGAATTTGTAAGGGGGTGGGGGGTTCCAAGTTAATACAGACTCAGCAATCATGAAGCTAATTTGGCAAAAAAAAAAAAAGTTTGATGTAATGGGGCTTTGGTGTCATTTAAGTTTAGCCTGGGTTGAGAGTGGAGAGTTTTCAGCAAACGTGTGTGTGTGTGTGTGTGTGTGTATTTTTCTTTTAAGTGTTCTACAAATAGTTGGCTCAAATTCTTTGGTGGAGCGATCGTCATTGCGTGGTACGCGAGCTCCTGCTTGTGGAATCACTCCATGAAATCTTTCAACTGGGCCCAATGTTACTCGGACTTCAACAGTTTAGTTGCATTGAAGTTTTTTTTGCTTTGGGATGATAGTTGGCCCTACTCGTAAGTTCGAACCTCATTTCCACGTAGCCCGTTTGCGTTTTCACCACTGTAACATTCACATTTCACGTCATTCATTTTCTCTTTGTTGGTTTTGCTTACAACGACCACCTTCATAACGTCAATTTCAGTCGAACGACCGGATTTTCCCCAACCAAATAGTGAAAAGGCCTTTGTGATGACGAACCGTGGGACGCCACCTGCCGCCCCGAACTTGCTTGTGAACAAAATGTATGGCGTGGGATTCCCCTCCGTTGCTTATCAACGCTACCGATCGACTCGATACATTGTTGTACTTCCCGGAGGCACGGCGCACACAGTCTCAGAACATGTCTGGTTAACGGAATCCAATCTCGCTGTCTGTTAAGGAAATTTGAAATTGTCTCCCACGTTCAAAACGGAGTCTCCCAGACTACCAATTGGCAAAGTTGACGATTTTGACAATCAGCCGCAATGGCGACAATTTCATGGAGTTCGAGCCCAACAGATTGAAAGATGATCATACATGACTTTGGGGTGTGGCACATCCTAAACTGGAGAAGAGGCAATTTTCTTTTTTTTTCTTGGTCCTCGAACCCGTGTTTACGGCCCGGACATTTGTTGTTCGTCAGTGAGGAAGAACTTCCTTGCGGTAATAGTCCAAGATACTGATGGTTTGGACTCGCTTAAAACTGAAAAAGGACCAAAAAATAAAGAAACAAGGATATGACTTCTCTTGCTTATTATGAAGTCACATTTGTGTCCAATTGCACTAAATAAAAACCGATGACGTGTTTGACTGCACAATAAACGTCATCGGTCAGGTCAAGTCAGGCTGAGGAAGATTTGCCAGCACGAGCGGCATATTTCAAAGACAACCAAAAGTTTAAGTTTTGCTCCCCAAACACCCCCCCTCCCAAAAAGTGACTTTTGTACAGCATCACCCTGATCCCACTTTTTTCCACGTTTGCGTGAGGATGAAACTCCAAAACAAAGACTTTCCAAAACTACAGTGAACAGGAGACAATTAATTACTGGTGAATTTATGTATGATATGCAAACAAGACTTCAAATGGGTTTGGTTTTGTGGAACAGCACGTTACAAACAATCAAAACAGAAAAAAATAAAACATTTCAAAGCACATTTTGAGAGAGCCCAAGAGAAGCGGAAAACAAACAAACAAAAAAAAAACTTTGAAATGATTTTAAATGATTTTAGGATATGCGAAGTCAGCGCACCCCACACCACGTAATCACTCGGGCTCATCCTCGACAGACATCCGATCATCTGCGTGATTGTCGGCATGCGTGGATGGCGTCTGATGTGAGTAAGTCACACCTGACACTTCACTTCCCTTCCAACAAATGGCCAAATGTTGACCAGTTGGCGGCGGGTGGAGGAGGGGTGGGGGTCCCACACTGACCAGAAGTGAAGTGGAAAATGTGCAAGAAACCAAAGCAAAGCTCCTGGGTTACAAAGGGGCCCACGTGAACGTCGCAAATGTCAACCGTCACGTTGGAGATTGCCACCTTAAGACTGGTAGGAAAAAAAAAAAGAAGAAGAAATGGAGCGAGGAGGGCGGAGGAGGGACCGCCGCAGCAGCAGCAGCAGCAGTGGGTCCAGTCGGATCTGATTACATAACAGCGCCTCTGGACTCGGAAGCCGGCCTGCACCAAAACCACAACGACAAAAAGAGACCAACAAGAACAAGACGCCGTGGCTCAACTCGCAGCAGCACAAAGTGCACAGAAATACCTCCGTGGGCACACAAGGTCGAGCGCGGGCACGAAAACAGCCGCACACGACCACGCCTGCGCCACCGCCTTCATCATCACGGCCACCATCCTCCTCCTCCTCCTCACAGCAGATAAAAACAATAACATGCTGCACCTCCATCCTCCTTGATGGAAGGCTGCAGGAGGGGGGGAAAAGATGCTGCTGTGGCGCACTAAAGCTGGAGCACGCACGCGCACGCACGCACTCAAGTTGAAGAGAACCACGGAGGTCCGGAGGGTGAGGCGAGGCCCTCCGGGACGCCCGTGTGGGGAGAAAGAGTCTCTCGTCGGCCTTTCTCCGCGCCAACGCGCAGCCAACTTCAGCCGCGCTCGCACGTCATTTGGGGGCGCGCGCACGCTCAGCCCGCCACAATCACACAACATTACCGAGCACAACCACGATACTGATAAGAGCCAGCGAACGAGCGATTCGGTTCGGTTCGGGACTCACCTCGAGGCTGTGATGGCTGTACTGGCGGTGCTGGTGAAGGGCGGCCGGGCCAGTGGTGCTGAAAACAATGCAGAGGCTCCTCTTCCTCCTCCCCCTCCTCTTTCTCCCCCGCCTCGGCAACGAGGACCAGACTGCGGAGCGGAATGCGCTCGATTCGTACACAGGGCAGCACCGTTGGGCGGCACCAGGTTACTGGCCCCAGCACCAATGTGCTCCGTCCTGACGGGAGAAGAAAATAAACATCAACTCCAGCGAAAAGCTCTTAGCTATTATGTACACCTGTGAAGTCGCATGTCAAACTCAAATCATTGAGAATGTCTCACAATGAGGGCCCGTGAGTGTTCGTTGATGACAATATGCAGCTCTCCCGCATGGGCGGGGTCTCCGGTGACCACTGCTGGTTCGCCTCAGGCTAGCTCCCAATCACGTGATGAAGCAAGCCCACTTGACCATGACTATCAATATTAGCTTTTTTTTTAATGGCTACATTCGTCAACACGGATACACTCCAATAGTATTAAACACCGAATCAGCATAGCGGTTGAAACAACTTCCATTTAATGTCACTTAACTGATTTGAATTGAATTAACTTGCGCTAATCGTCAGCCAAATCGCTAGCATGGCCCTATGGAGCAGTACATTAACCTACGCATGCGCTTACCTTTGAATTCAATAACCACTCCACTCCACCATTCTTCACAACATAAATGACTTGCGACTCACACAGTCTAGTATGTTTGCAAGCTGAAGTCGTTTGTGTCTACACACCAGTAACACGGCTTGACCGTCAAAAGTTAGATTGAACTTTCTACAGTTACTCTCCCCAATCAGCTGCTATTTGAAAGTGTGCGTGAGCAACAACTGTACTTTGTCTCTGCTGAGGTGTGTCAAACCTGGATACTGATCAATGTCTACTGTTACCTTCACAAAGAGGACAAAAATGGAAGCCACAGATAAAATTTGGGGGCTCCAATGTCTCCACCCGCCCAGACAATAACTGAGAATATAAAAGAAGCGCGCCTATGCCTGAAATCAGTAAGCGGCAGCAGGGAGAGGAGGGGCTAGCGGGATGGAGGCGGGAGGGAGGATGGTTGGATGTGTGTGGTAGCATGTCATTTCATTAGCATCATTTTGACGGTACCGAAAATTCGTTTAACCATAAAAGTCACCGCACACGAGTTGACTGTACGCGATCAAATCTCTCCTGTGTGATCAATGCAATTTCACTGTGCCTGTATGTGTGTTTGTGGTGTGGTGTGTGTGAGTGTGTGTGTGTGTGTGTGTGTGTGTGTGTGTGTGTGTGTGTGTGTAAGGTTGGGGGTGTGGCTGCAGAGATTGGATGATGGGCAAAAGTAGAAAAGGGTAGAGTGTGTCCGCGTGTGTGCGCGTGCGCATTCACGCGGTTGCGATGACAACACGCTCTACCGCTGCAGACTCCCAACTCCTGGATTGCAAAATTGAAATGTGTACAAAGATTGCAAACGCGGAGGACAGGACGGCGACGCGTAAGGTCACGTGATAGTGACGTCACCAAGGCCACGCACACACTTCAAACATCCCAGCTACATAAACAAGCGAACTTGATGGTACAGTATTCCTTGTTCCTCGTGATGCATTCAGGGACTGTAGGACTTCCATGCTTTTGTGTACAGTATTCAAGATCTCATTTTGGCTTCCGGATGTAAAAGACCAAAAAAAATGAAGGGAAAAAAATAAGTACAAAAAGAAAAAAGACAACAAGAAAAGGGAATAAATAAAAATGACAAAAACAGCAAAAGCAAAGCGAAAAGCGCCAGCTCCAAAAAGGCAACACAAAAAGGAGAAAAATTAAAAAAGGTAAAAAATATCGAAAGATCTAAAAAGTCAAGTCATGAAAGGGAAAGAATAGGAAAAAAGATACCAAATAAAGACCAAAAGAAAAAGGACAAAAAGGAACAAAGGAAAATTAAATGTAAATTAAAATTAAAAAAGGGGTAAAAGAGAAAAAAAAAAGAAAGCTATCTGTCACACATTATTTTAGTGTCACTTTTTTGTGTTCTGGATGACGTGAACTGAATGAATGCGTTTGTGTGTGTGTGTGTGTGTGTGTGTGTGTGTGTGTGTCACACAGTGTTGAAGTGATCCCCTCGTAGCCGTAACATCACTTCCTGTTTATTATTCGTAGCACTTGTGTCACTTTGTATGGGACTGTAAACTATTAAAAAGAAAACACACTTTTCTGATGTTAGGTCAGGAATTTCATAACCTTACAACATGAGAAATATTTATTATAAGACTTGTAAAGACACCATTTATGAAAACTCAAGTGTAAAGTTGCTTGAATGTCAACCTGTTGCTCAGCAACCATTGTCAGTGCCCACACACTCAAAGAGAGGTTTGTGTGTGTGTGGTGCGTGCGTGCGTGCGTGCGTGCGTGCGCGCGCGTGTGTGTGTGTGTGTGTGTGTGTGTGTGTGTGGGCAGCAAGCAGACATGTAGAAGGCCGCATGGAGGAGTTGGAGTGTCAAACATTTGTGATAGAGAGAGGCTGGTTTCCATGGAGATGGCGCTGGGATGCCAAAGTTGTTGCTGGGAGAGGAAGGAGAAGAGGAAGAGGAGGTCAAGGGAGTTTTGGCGCGGGGGCGGCGCCCCGTGATTGCTTGCAGTGTGGCAGCTCGCACTGAAAGAGGAGCTTCTTATTGGGTGGGGGGAGCTGGTGCGCAGTGGGTGCTGATATATTTGGAGGTGTTTATACCACATGCAGATCTCCGGATGAGCTCTGGAATATCGGCGAAGACTCGAGGACATCCAAGCTTCTCTTACATGACATCATATTAGTCCCACTATGGGAAAATTTGCACTGCTTCGGCAGCAATAGTGGTTGCGAAACATTTACACGGAACCAAGGGAAAAGGAAGGAAAATGACAAAAAGGAAAAAAATCTGCTCCAAAAAACACAAAAAAGGCAAAAGACCACAAGGAAGCACAAAGAAAGACAAAAGAAAAACCAGACATAACAGGAAAAGTATTGAAAGACAAGAATAAAAACGATTTTTGTCACAATGCTCATTGCGGTCTGCCCACCTTGGCCAACTCCCTCTGAAACAGACAACAGTCAACAAGAGGAGCCGCTGCGGGTGCCCGCGCCGCCATCAAAAGAACACTGAACATAAAATGACAAAATAATCTATTGCTAAAGCACCGCTGCATAGGTGCAAATTAGCATTAGCTATCGGACTGCTTTCATCTCATGGACGGATGCGTGCGCACACACACACACACACACACACACACACACACACACGCACACGCGCACACACACACACACACACACACACACACACACACACACACACACACACACACACACACACACACACATATCTCCTCTCTTGTGACTGTGTGAAGCTTTCACAGAGGGTTACCATGACGATAAGGCCTCCACAATTCAAAGGAAGACTGCACATGCACAAGCACACACGCGTATGCACAAACACACACACACACACACACACACACACACACACGGGCACACAAGCTGCTGCGTCAGGCTTTCTGTCACCATGGCGGCGGCAACTCTTGCTGTGAATTGAACAAAGTTGCGGGGGCAGGTCACGTGACTTGTTACATAAGAAAATGAGAGTCAGGCAAAAGTGATGACATCACAGGTCACATGACATGCTCACCACACCTACAGTCCAGCGAACTCATCAATCACATCTTCAACATGTACCGTGGACATGATCAAGACACATTTGGACAGAAGCGACTTATTTCTTTCCACTTGGGGCCCGTTTACACACAGAAATCGTACAAGTAGATTTGAACGAACCTGCAGTGGTCCTCTGAAGTCAGTCTTCACAGAGGATAAAGAATAGACGCCTGTGAGTATTTTGATATTGTTAGTGTTGAAGTATAAGACGTGTAAAGGTTTTGACGTACAACATCATTGATGCTAGCTTGGGTAGCTTGTCAATGGCGTTACCTTAGCAGATTGAAAGGCACCGTATGGTCGTAAACAAAGTGTTCCATTGCATTTGTTTGTCGAGCTTGACCAGATGGAAAGGCGCATCTGTACAAACATTGCAGCTCTGCTTACCTTTTGCCTTGAGTATGACCGTGGACCTGGAGTCACCGTGGACCTTGGTCCAGCCTAGCTGCCGAGTCATTCATTAACTGATGAAGTCACGCTAGGGGCGGGGTTTATGTAAATGAGCTGAATTCTGACATCACCACAGTCACTGACACCTTGACAGAAAGAGTCGGGAGAACCCGAAAGCCATTTGCTCGTTCTTTAATAGCACGCTTGATTGGTGGCAAAGTAATTAAGTGAGAAGACAAAAGAGAAGATGAGGAGAGGCCCATAGAGCAAATGGAAGGCGACCTGTCACTCGGGTGGCGATCGCTCGTCAGAAGCGAGTGCTGAAGCCGCTCATCTCCAAGGCCGCCAGCGTCCGCTCGTTACTGAACGACGTCCTCGTGATGTGACTGCTCGGGCTGCCCTTCTTGCTCAGCCACATCTTCCTGAACACACACACACACACACACACACACACACACACACACACACACACACACACACAATACAAGACATTAGTGACACATGGACTGCTGGGAAAATAAAAACCTTTCCGTCATATGTAGGATGTGTCATTTTGTGATGAGTATGTGCGTGCGTACAGTAAGTGTGTGCGCGTGCATGTGTGTGTGATTATAGGAGATTGTGGAGGATCAGGGCTTCGAGTGGTTTGAGGCCGGTTGGTGTTGGCGGCACCGCAGCAGCAGCCGCTCCTCTCTGATTGGCCGACGCACAACCGTCGGGTAGCTTGACCCACTAGATGATCCGTGCGCGCGCACACACACACACACACACACACACACACACACACACACACACACACACACACACACGAACAGCGGGCATTGGGTGCTTGTAGGATTTAACCGAAGGTGGTTTTCCTCATCAACAACATCTGCAAAACCAAAAGCATGAATCCAAAGAGTAGAGCAAGTTGACTCCTCCTCCTCCTCCTGCTGTTTACACTGTAGCTGCTCATCCATGCGCAGTGTTACACTTTGCCCACTTTTGCTTCATTTCGGTTTTGAATGTGATTGTCAGCACTACAAAGTTGTACTTTCTGGGGGAAAAAATAAGCGTTCCTTTCCAGCATCGCCCCATGAACCCCGACGTCCGCTGGACATTCCCGAAGCCCCCAGCTGGCTCTCAGGCTCGGCAGGAAGCAGGGTCACCGTGGACCAAGGCGAGGTCAACAGGAAGAAAATGACTGAGTGTGTGTTTTTAGATTAATCAGACACAGAAACAGACGATGAGAGGTGGACTTCACCTTTCTATCATTTACACTCAATGTGCCAGTGTGTAGAATCGGAGCATTTAAAAAAAAAATCTGAGTACTGATTGACAGCATAGTCTCTCTTGGTCTCTCATCTGCTCTGGGTACTCCTCTAACATAGTGCCCTCTAGCGTTCAAACTGAGGCATCACACGAGTAAAACGCCTCACCTCGGTCAAGTAGCTTGCACGATTGGTGCATCTACATAGCCAAAACAAGGTGAGGAGCGCCATCTGGCGGCAGCGTGAAGCAGGAGTCCAGCGTGCTCGCGTGCACTTGCGGCGTGTGGTGCGCATGCGCGGCGCTCACATGTGGTCCACGGCGTCCGCGGGCCCTTGCAGCTGGCCTACCACCGTCCCGCCGCCGGTGTTCTTCACCCAGCCCGTCACGCCCACCCGCGCCGCCTCCTGCTCCGTGTACTGTCAAGCGAGCGATGACGTCACGTGCGAACGGCGGGGGGGGGGGCTTCAGAAAGTTCCAGTCAAAGAGAGCCTGAGATGAGCTCAACTCACCATTCTGAAGCAAACGCCTGCAAACAAACAACAAGACGCAAATGTTCCCCTCAGCGACAGCCATGTCAACAGTCGATGCTAAATTAAGAAGCAGCTCATGTCTCGCACGCGCAGACAGACAAGACAAGAGACACACTTGGCCGTCAATGTCGGCGAACCTTGAACACGTCCGAAGACTTCAAAGTCGACGGACAGCAGCTGCCTTCCTGTTGACATGTGGCCGGCAAAGAGGAAGACGTCGAGCAAGACCAAGAAGACGTGGCTCCCCGGCTGTGCTGTGTGCGGGGCGCGCGTATGCGTGCGCGCGTGCGGGGCGCGAGCGTCACCGCTCCCTCTAGTGCGGGTGGTCTTTGGAGTCCTTCAAAAATACAAACATGTCCACTCGGCTCCACATTGATGACACCAAACAATGGCGCCGTTTTAGGGAGGGAGAGAAATCATTTCAAATTGTTTGTAGCTCCCGAAAGACCGTCACGACGTTGACGCAGGCAATAACGTCATGTTCAGTCCAACTACGAAATATTTCGTGATTCAGGTTTCCTTGTAATTCTCGATGGCGTATTTGAATAGACTCAGTTGTTTGGGAGCATAAATGTTTCCGTTGCTTCATCTTGCCGCTAGATGGCAGCACGTCACCACTGAAACCACGTCAAACGCCCAAATCCCAAAAGCGTGTTGTCATGACAACGCATCGTCGTCCCCATCGTCGCGAAGTGAATTACAAATGAGAACTGTTCAATTTAAAGTGCTCGCGTGTGTTTGTGTGTCCGTGGTTTTGTTTCTCTGTGAGTGTGTGGAAGCGTGCACTTGCGCGTGTGCTTGTTTGTAGTGCGGATTGCCGAGTGTTTGTGTGTGTGTGTGTTTGTTCTTGGATGTATCTGCGCGTCGATGATAATTGAAAATAAAATACTTGATTCATCCACAAGGGAAATTTGCACACGTGAAAAAGCAGCAAGACTGTTATTTTAAAATGTTATCCCATTTTTTTCTTTCCCCCTTTTAATGACAAGCATTAAAATAAATATGACTAGAGAGATCAGTCGAAGTCAAAAGTTCCGTTTTGGCCTTTTTTTTCCAACGACAATGTTTCCAATGTTCATGTTCGCATCATGTGTGTACGCGCGCGAGTAACGGCGCGTGTGTGTGTTTGTGTGTTTGTGTGTTTGTGTGGGGTGACATTACTAAAAGGACTCGACATGTTACGCAGCAGTGGAAGCTTTGAGCCCTGCGGCCACACACACACACACACACACACACACACACACACACACACACACACACACACACACACACACACACACGCACACACACAGCCTCTCAGCTTTGGTTTGCGTCCACATGCATGACAAGACCTCTGGGACTACTTTTACACACACACACACACACACACACACACACACACACACACACACACACACACACACACACACGCACGCACGGGCGCGTAACAGCAACCCCCATCCAGCCAAAGCGCCTCGTAGCACACAGCATCTTCCCCTGACGTTGCTGCGTAACTGCGCGCGCATGCGTGTGTGTGTGTGCGCGCGCGCGCAGCAGAAAGAACACTGCGACCTAAAAACGCAGCTCACTGAGAGGGACTGCGCGCCGAACAGAAGGCTCAACCAAGTGTAAATGCACACACGCGCGCGCGCGCACACACAGCTGAGCACAGAGGATGAGCGTAAGCACTCACATGCGCGCATTAGGCTGTGTGTGTGTGTGTGTGTGTGTGTGTGTGTGTGTGTGTGTGTGTGTGTGTGTGTGTGTGTGTGTGTGTGTGTGTGTGTGTGTGTAGACAATGTGACAGTCAATCTCATTTTCGTCCTGGTACGGAATCAACATTTCAATGTGCTCGTGGAAGACATTTTGTGTCAATTCATGAACAATTGGGGCTGTGCAGTTTCATGATTAAAACAAAGAAATATTTTCTTGTTGTTCAACATTTCAAAAAAAGAAATGTCAGTGGCCTTCATCATTTCAGCCTATATCTTGCCGTCCTTTTAATTGGCTCGTTTTATTGGCGTGATCAACTCGTGCCTACTCTTTGGGCCAATGGCAGCTTTGGTTACCATGACAACCAGGGCGTTGAGACGAGGTGAGCAGAAGAAAACCTCAGAGTAGGGAGGGGGAGGGGGGAGAAAACCTTTGTCAGTGGAGAGAGCCCTTTGCACCCTCCACTGTGTGTACGTGGCTGCACTTGGACTTTCCAAAAAGTCAAATTCCAAAGCAGGCGACATGGCATCATGGATTCGATTTCCCCTGATAGAAGCAGCAGCGCATGCACGCGTCAATGACGTGCAAATGAATCGGTGAAACACATACCAAAACTGTGCGGCGAACAAAATGTAATGCAGCTCCGCTTACCTTTTGTTGTCTTTGTTGTGCTGGCGTTTCACACTGCTCTGAATCTTCACCCGGGCTGGCTTCCGAGTCGTGGGCGGAGCAACGGTGTGGAGGCAGGCTAATGTAAATGAGACGATTTACAAGTTGCACGGCTTGAGGTTAAGTTCAGTGTGAGGCCTGCTGGCAGCAGGCTGGCAGCTCACGTGACAAATGTCAGGTGGGGGTTGTTTGGTGGCTCATGGCAACCCATGATGCTAATTAGGGTCCTCCGGTTGGCGTACGTACGTTGGCGTTCTTAAAGGGCTGCCAACTTGAATCAGGCCACGTTCACACATGTTGCCTATACTGTGCATCTCGTGCGCTTCACCCAAAGTCTCCTCGCTTTGCGCTTGTATCACGTTAGCTTGTTTTCGATCCTAGACCGGGTCGCGTCAATTGCACATCATCCGCAAGTGGAGTTCGGCAAATCTCGCGGCGATCTCCTGGATGGAGACCGCCTGCTTCTTGGGCGCCGAATTTCAAGGAAACGAGGGGAGCCGCTTCCTTTGGAGGGCAAGCAAGTCGATGGTGTTCCCGCCCACCACGGCGCAAACGTCCCCTTCTACCTCCAGAGGGTTGTTTGCATTTGTGATAGCTCGTTTCATGCTGCACTTGTTGCCGTTGCGAAGCCACGTCGATGTCAGATCTCTCGCAATTGGTGGGGTTCTGTTTTCATGTTTGGGTCTTGTGTTGTTTTTCGGTGGAACGTTTGTACTCGGGTAACTTGCAAGCTTCAGTGATCCACTTGGAGTTTTTCAAGGCCCGAGTGCGGTGCAGGTGCGCCTGATCTGTGCCGATTTCTGGCGGGAACGTGCAGATGCGTTTGTTTTACCACACGGTTGTTCCCGTGTTCCATTGGCACAGTTCCACATTTGTTTGAGTTTACGCTTGACTGCGTGTATTTTGCTTGTTGCCTGATCTTGGTTTGTCTGTTTCCCAAGTCGCACGTTTCCTCGTTAGCGCGGGTGTTCCCCGTTCACGTTTCCGGCCCAGCGATTCCGCCGCGTCGCCGTCCTGCGTGTCAGTGTGGGAGTGCGAGCTGAACTCTGCGTGAACCTTCACTTGAACCCTGCGTGAACTTGACTAAACTGACCCATTAATCTACTTTGGATTAAAGCTGGACGGAGGCCCACGAGGAACGCGCGGCGCCACCCCTGCATCTTCACAGCCTCCCACGGCGTCCCACGCACGCACAACACACACACACACACACACAGACGAGGCGCGGCGCGTGCGAACGAGGGGCTGGGCGCCGCCGTCTCGTTCACAATCCAAATCTTCTCCCGATGACGCAATCCGATGGCGGTGACACATCAGATTGGGTTGAGGCTCGAGGTCAACCTGCTCAAATAAAGCCAAGAAATCCAAGCGAAGACGAGCGATGTGACGACAAGGACGTCGCGTGAGGGCTGGATTCCGCGTGAAACGAATTTTTCACATCCAATCAACTCCTTCACATACAAATTGTAAAAACAAACTTATCCCCAAAAGGTCTCAGCTCATCTTTCACTGAGCGGGCCCGTTGTGAAAAATCAGCGGTGGTCCCGGGCTACCCGCCCCGGCAAGTTGGAAAATCCTCCTGACTTGAGTGGAGCAGTTGCTCCTCCCGGGGCCCGGCGGTGGACCGCCCCGTTACCGGAAGAGCCGCTCATTCACAAGCAGTCAAAGCGCACGTGCGCCGATCTAGGTCAGTGTGTGAGCACCCGCAACACACCGCGCGCGTGTGCGCGCAACATCCCAGAACGAATCCAGCCCGTGTTTTGATTTGTAACGGACGCTTCTGCGCCCGTGGCCTGAGTGGCCACTCAACCTGACGTTACCCCCCATCCCCCCCACTCTGTTGATGACGCCTCCATGCAGTGTGTGTGTGTGTGTGCGATTGTGTGTGGGAAAAGCCTGGCGGGGGGGTTGCGTGTTGCAAGTGTGTGGTGTGTTGTGGGGGGGAGGGAGCCGAACATGTAGTGTGTGTGGGGGTTTTGGGGGGGTTGTCCTGGAACATGCAGTTCTATTCTTAGCCCTAAACTCCGCATGACCTCAAAGCGGGCGACGAGTTAGCCTGATTTAGTCTGACCTTTTTTTTTTCATATAACGTTGGCGCTGCGACGACGACGTAATAAGAAGAAAAGCACCGACGGGCCCTCGCTGGGCGGCCGGGTCGACTCGATGAGAGGAGACGGAGTGGGAAAGGAAAAGCCGCGAGTCTGGGAATTTCCTTCAGGACAAACCCTTTGACGGACTCGTTCCTGTTTTGCTGGCGAGTCATCAAAATTTGCCAGCGTGCTCCAGCTCCATCGGCTTCACAATTTAGCGCGGACAATCTGCCCAGTTCTCGCGATGGCAATTTGGTAGCAATCGGACCAAATAGTCAATGAGGATCGTCGGAAATGGGCAAAAGAATCCGGAAATGCCACCTGGCCCACTTCCTGGGCCTTTTCTGGCAAGACTTCCTGAAACTTTTGGGTGGGTTTTTTCCGGGTGCTCCGGTTTCCTCCCCACATTCCAAAAACATGCACGGCAGGTTAACGGAACACTCTAAAATTGCGCCCAGGTGTGAGTGTGAGCACGAATAATCGTTGGTCTATGCGTGCCCCGCGATGGGCTGGCAACCGGTTCAGGGTGTCCCCCGCCTACTGCTTGAAGACGGCCGGGAGAGGCTCTGGCACACCCGCAACGCTCCTGAGGAGAAGCGGGTTCGAAAATGGATGGATGGATGGATGGGTGGGTTCTTCGATGGGCTTTGACATAAAGACCTCCCTGGGCCCTCCCCCCCATGTGGAAGACACAAGCGCGCACATGATCGTCATCGTGTTTGATGATGCTGTCATATTTGATAAGAGTCGCTCGGAAACGCGGCACAGACACGCATGCTTGCTACCTGGAGTCCGCAGGTCCTCGGTCATCCGCCCGTCCGTCCGTCCTCCGAGACGACCACCAGCGCGCGGGCTTTCGGAGCGGAGAGGGCATAGGTCATTTGGGGAGTTGAAAGGCTCCGCGAGCGGCGGCGTATGCTTGAGAAGACGTGTGGCGCCATCTGTCACGTCTCGTCACCAAGGTTTTCCAGGAATTGGGGGACCTCGGTACGGGACATCCAGGAAGCGGAAGATGAAGGCGCGACCTTGGGAACCGGCGAGGAGGTCGTGTCGCTTTCCATCAGCGTCACGAGGAAAACGTGTGCAAGGATGTGCATGACAAAACCTCCAACTTGTTGTCAGGAATCACAGTTGCTTAGAAAGTGGCCGAGTTTTTTATTTTTTTACAGAAAGTTTCTGGTAAATTTCCACAGGAAGTGAGTCTGGAAAATTTGGGGAATAGTCCAAATGGGGAACTTTCCATGGGAATTTTGAGAATAGATGAATTACAAGGGAAGGAATTTGTTTTGTCATCACAGTTCTCAGCAAAACGGAAAGCTCCACTTTGCCATGGGCGAGGGGATGACAGCACCTCAACTGGGCGGCGGCGTACGCTCGCGCCGACCCGTTTTGGGGACGCCGGAATGATGACAGCTGAAACTGCTCGCAAGCTAAGAGAACTTGTCTTTGCGCAATCAGGGCAATAAATTCACATTGAGCAAACGGCCACATCGCGAAGAAAACACTTCTGCATCCTATGATGACGACGATGATATCCTGAATAGGCTTGCAAATCAAATCTAAGCCCAAAGGCCAGCAAGGGCCGACTCGTACCTGTTCCGTCCGCTTATTTGGCCTCTCGTCAGTCACGCAGACAAATTCACAGGTCCAAGTGGACCGGAAAAAAAATGCTGACTGACAAGACTCTCTTGGCTTTCCGTTCAGCGGGCACTCTCCGTTCCAGCACTTGAATGAATTGAATGAATCTTTCTCAGTTGAGAGCGAGGACAATTGCTTGGATTTTCATGATTTCCAGGCCACATTTGGTCTTCCTTCTCTAAACTTGGCAGACTTGGTACCAACGCTTGTCTTCTTCTCTGCCGATTGTCAAAGACATTTATTTCCACATGAACTTTCACCTGTTTTGGGATGATAGTTTGTGAAATGTTTCACGGTGGGGAATGCGAAACTTTTTTTTGTTGTCATTTTTGCAAGTGGTGTGGCACCTTGTTCCCTTCACTCGTCATTGATGTGGTCCCGAAGGCGCGGAAGGTCCTGGGTTCTCGGTGGGGCCCGGACATGGTCCGCGTGAAAGGAGCTTCCAGCCGGACTGGACTGTCTTCAACGTGCCGATGATGTTTTGGAAACATCGGCTGGTGGAAAAAGTGGCTCAGCTCAACATGGCCTCCGACCGTTCGCCTTCTACGTTTGGGCACCAAAGCGTGACGAGCTTCTTCCCGTTTCTGCTTTTGCACGTGCGCCGACTGCACAACAATGAAAGCAAAGTGCAATTTCTTGAGCACATTTTTTGAAGGCCTTGCATCCAAATGCTCGTGCGTCTGGAGTGCCTTGCCCACCACCGAAGTTTCAGATTCAACCGACCGCCTCAATTTTTTGTTAGCTGCACTGCTTCTCTGACGAAACGAGTATTCACACTTGCATCCTTCTCTCTATGCAGTTTAACTTTGAGGACACGTACCCTCATCTGCTCCCATTTGACGAACGCAGAATTCAAAAGACTCTGCGTGTGTGTGTGTGTGTGTGTGTGTGTGTGTGTGTGTGTGTGTGTGTGTGTGTGGGGTATCATAATTGTGAATGGGGTCCAACCGCAGCTTTTGTTGGGGGCTCACATCCAGTTAAACAGAAACACCATCTGTCTCAAACACACACAAAACACACACAGGCAGCAGAGATTTAATACACCACACGGTGACCTGTGTGTGTGTGTGTGTGTGTGTGTGTGTGTGTGTGTGTAATCTGGATTTGAGCGGTGTTGTCATACACAATGTGCAACGAGTGCAAACAAACAGCGATGACGAGCGAACGTGGACGTGCAAGTTGCAGAGCATGAACAAATGAATCGGACTTGATTTTTTTTTTTTTTTTGGAACGCAAGATGAGGCGGGCGCCACGTTTTGGGCTCCAATGAGTCCACGTGAAGATGGGACTGACAGCGGGCACAGGCGGTAATCACAACTGGCGCTCAGTACAACTGCCATAAGGGGGATGGGGGGTGAGGAAAAAAAAACGTCATACAATTTTGGGCGGATCCAATCCTACCAATGTGCTCAACTTTTTCTTCGTCTTTATATAATTCCTTATGGAATATTTTCTGCCTGAATTATTTTTTTTTCTGGACGAAATACAGTATTTTTTTATTAAAAATTTCTTCCTGAAAAAAAAGTGGGCGATTGTGAGAGATACCGTCAATATGGGGTAGGGAGCCCCCCCCCCCACCAAAATAATAACAACGTATGAAATATAGGGGAGGGGGTGGTCAGTGTATGTGGGACCAAAAACATCTGTTTTGAGTTCATAGGGGGAAAAACGAAAACATTTTTGTTGAGCGTCAACGTGCTTACGCAAATGATGTGCAGTACCAGCTTCTGCCAAAGAGAGGCGCCAACTTCCCAGCATCGACCGCGCATCCCCCGTGTACATGTGTGATGTTTGCGCGTCCGCGCTTGTGTGTTGCCCCCACCCCACCCAAACACACGCATGAGCGCACAGGGGTCGTGCACGCGCGGTGTTTGCCCACATGATGATTGTGCTTGAGAAAACAAAGCCGGCCGACGTGCACGCGCTTTACGCAGGAGCGCGGCCCCGTCGACGTCACGCACGTTGGACTTTCTGGGGGGTGCGCCAGGAGACGCACAGAAGAAGAAAAAGCAAAAGAAGAAAAGAGAAGTTGTTGCTGAAGCTCCTCCTTAATTACTCATTTCTCCCCGTCTCTCTCGCGCGCTCTCTCTCTCTCTTTCTCTCTCTCTCCCCGTTTCTTTCTCTCATCCGGTCGCGCGCCTTTCTCCCGTGGCTGTCACTCAGTAGTTTCCCGCCAGGACAGCAACGGACGGGACGGGACGGGACGGGACGGCACTTTTGTTGTGGCGGCGGTGGTGGTGCGTAAAAGCGGGCTCGCGCGGCTCGCCTCGCGCGGGAAAGTTTTGAGGAGGCCAAGGAGCCGGTGCGATGTTCGTCGTCGTTCAGCATCAAAAGCCTCCTGCTGCCGTCCACGAAGTGCGAAGCCCGCGGCGACTCTTGCGCTTCCGGCACGCCGCTGCACGAGCCTCTTTCCCCGGGGTCGGACGCGGAGAGGTCGCCGCAGGGTCCGGCGGGGGCGGGGGGCTCGGAGCCGGACAAGGCGCTGCGGGAGGGCGGCGAGGCGACGGAGCAGGAGGGCGAGGGCGGCGGCGGGGGCGGCGGCGGCCCGTCGTCGGCGGCGAAGAACGGCAAGTACGACAAGCCGCCGTTCTCGTACAACGCGCTGATCATGATGGCCATCCGCCAGAGCCCCGAGAAGCGGCTGACGCTCAACGGCATCTACGAGTTCATCATGAAGAACTTCCCCTTCTACCGCGAGCACAAGCAGGGCTGGCAGAACTCCATCCGCCACAACCTGTCGCTCAACAAGTGCTTCGTCAAGGTGCCGCGCCACTACGACGACCCGGGCAAGGGCAACTACTGGATGCTGGACCCCAGCAGCGACGACGTCTTCATCGGCGGCACCACGGGCAAGCTGCGCCGGCGCTCGGCCACGTCGCGCGGCAAGCTGGCCATCAAGCGCGGCCTGCGCTTCGCCCCGCTCGGCCTGGGCGGCGTCGGCGTCAACGAGCGGCCGTCCAACCCGCTCTACTGGCAGATCTCGCCCTTCCTCTCCCTGCACCACCCGCACCCGCACCCGCACTCGCACCCGCACCCGCATTACAACGGGGCCTCGTCCGCGGGCTTCCTCGGCCAGGCGGCCGGCTACGGCTCGCTGCTGCCGTGCGTCGAGCAGTTGGCCAACGGGGACCTGAGCCGCTCGGTGCTGCAGGGCGGCTTGACCAACTCATACGGCGTCGGCCTGCTGTCGGCGCAGGCTCCGGCGGCGGCGGCGGCGGCCGGCTACTTCGTCTCATCCGGGAGCCAACAGGGCCCGCCGCCGCACTTGCAGCAAGGCGCCGCCGGCTTCGGAGCGCTGGCGAGCGGCGGCGGCGGAGGCAGCCCCCCGCCCCCGCCCTCTCACCCGTTGCTGTCGGACTCGCTGAGGAGCAGCTCAGCGGCGGCGGCGGCCTTCTCGCAGTCCGGCGTGTCGGCGGCGGCGGCCTTCCCCGGCGTGCTGGGCCACCAGAAGAGGGTCGCCCCCAAGGCTTTCCTAAACTGAAAGGCAAAGCTCATCCCTTCCTCACTCGTTTGTTCACCGCCTGCGGAGGGCGAAGCAGAGCGACACAAAAAAAAAAGAAGAGATAAACCTATATTTCAAAGTATATGCGACAAGGAAGTTGGTTGTGCCCTCCAGTGATTGATCTGGAACTTTTTACTGCGGGGAAAAAAGGGACAAAGTTGCTTGCACAACAACAAACAACACTAAAGTATATTTATATCCACGTCTTTCTTATTTATGAGGACCTTTTGTATTTATTGTAATTTAAAACGTCTCAAATGTGCGTGTAATAATGATGCGGACAAACATTTATTATTTATTCACAAGATTTGCAGCAGACAATTTTTGGGCAGGAATTTTTTTTTTTTTTTCCCCAACACTATTATTCATGATCACACTCAGAAGTAAGCCTTAAATGTGCGAAGACAATCAGGGGTTGAAAGAGCGGAATCATCTTTCTTTTTGTTGAAATCTCAGGTCAATATGCCTCAAATAATGCTAATAATAATCATAACAATAAATGTAAATTTACAGAATTCATAAGTTCACAACAAAACTCATCGTGTGTGGGAAATTCAGCAAAAGAAATCCTTTTCGTTTCTCTTCTGGAAAACGCAAAGCGTGTGTGTTTTTGTGTGTGTGTGTGTGTGTGTATGCGTGCGATCATGTTCACTGATGGCAGCTGAACTAAAAAAAGAAAATGTACATATATACATGTCTATATCTATATCTGAATATATATATATATATGTATATATATGTCTACATATTATATATAATATACAGCATATATATATCGTATTTTCGACTTTCATCACTGACTATTTTTTACCTGAGCATCTCACACACACACACACACACACACACACACACACACACACACACACACACACACACACACACACACAGAATCTCATCTCATGACCTGAAATGGCTGCGTTGCCATGGAAACGCGATAGGGTCGGCATATGGTATGCTTGTTTTGAAGAGTTTCATGTTTTGGAAATGTTTTGTTTTCAATTTGCAGTTGTTAGTTTTGAAATGTGCATCAAGAGGACGTTAATTATTTGCTTTGGTTCTTTTTACACTTGAACTACTGGTCATGTTGAATTAACTTGTTTGTATCCTCCCCTGAAGAGCAAACAGACGAGTTGTGGGTTTGTGATGTGATTTAGGGGACATTTTCCTGACTAAGTTTGTGGTCGTGTTTGCACAGAAACTTTTGCAAGCCAAGATGTGGAAATGAAGAAAATCAAAACGCTTGAGTTGGCCCGTCAATGCACAACAAATAATCTCGACAATTTTGAATTGGCTTCTTATGATGATGATGATTCTTTTTTTTTTTTTCTTAATGTGGTCACATCATTTTGGGCGAAACTGAAATTCCCAATTGACATCCGGAAAGTCAAAAGCACAAAGTGTTGATCTATGTCTTTGATTTCTCTATTGGAACTCATCATAATCTTAGATTTTTTTTTTTTTCTTGGCACTTTTGTGGTTAGGGTTAATTTTGCTATGTGACGTTTTTTTGTTTTTTTTCTTTATGTCTCATTTGTTGTTTTTGTTTGTTTTTTTTCCTCTGGACAAACTCAGCTTGATTAAAAAGGAACAACTCAGTTGATTGTCTGATTGCTGAATTGATAATGTGCTATTTTTTTTGCCCCTTTATGTATGAAGAATTTTGGAAGGGTATTTTTTGTGTGTGTGTGCGAGAATATCAAATCATATTTCAAGAGGATCATTTCAAAATTTTCCACACAAACATTTACTTTCAAAACGTTCGTTCCATGACATGAAAATAAACATCCTTTTTTTTCTAATTACTTTCAAATGAAGTGTGGTGCAGGCACATTGTGTTTGTGTGAGTGTGTGTTTGCCTGACTATTTGTTGTATTATTATTATTTTTTTTTTTTTTAATTCTGACAAAGGTCATAAATGAATTTTATGATAAAAATATCAAATGCTATTGAGTGAAGATTCAACCTGATATTTGCCGGCCTTTTCTTGTGCATCGCAACTTTGGGGACTTCTAAAGTTCTCGTCTCAAGAAGGAGGCATTTCTCAGTGGCTGAAAGATGGCTCCATGCAACGACGATGGGTGTTGTCTGGGAATTCCCAAGAATGGCTGACCGTTATGCTGCTTGGAAATCAGCAATTTCCATTTCCGGTCAACTGGAAACTGTTGCTGCACATGGAAATGAGGAATTCATTGCTCAAAAACATTCAACTCCTATTTTCAGAGAAGAACTTTACATTTACTTGCATGATATGAAATAATAATAATAATGATAATAATTACTACTCAGACATAACATAATGCTGGCCATAAGTAAATGAATAAATAAAGACATCATGATCCAAATGTGTTGAATGTAGTGGAAGCAAGAATTAGTCCAACATTTGATTTATCATTATTATTATTGTTAATATTATTATTATTGTTATTTTGTGTAAATTTTGTTTATCTTGTAAATGGCAAAAACAAATGAAAACATTGTTTTGCACAAATTTGTGTTATTTCATTGTTTTGAAATCAAACATTATTATTATAGGCAGCGGCAATGCAAAAGCAAAGCAAAAAAATGACAACCAAAACACTAAACAAAACAAAACAAAAAAAATCTGATGAATTTTTGAAACTTTTTTTTTTTTTAAACAATTGCAAGGGTTGTTTGTGTCTTTGCGTGCAATTTGGCTGCTTGACTTTTGTTCTGTGCGTCTTGGATGCATTGGCTTTCGAGTCTGCTGCGTTTGGGGCATGTTTTTCGACAGGAATGCTCCCACCAGTTTTGTTGTGGTCGATGAATTGTTTTGTTCCAATGTTCTTGAAGGCTCGCCAAGCACTTTGTTGCAGCGTTTGTGAAAGCGCAATATCAATAAAGATGGATTCGACTGTATGGTATCCCAAATTTGGGGAGGGAGAAGCTAGCTGGCACAGGCTAAGTGCAGTTGGCTAGTTGAAGCGGGCTAACACGGGCCGACCTGACATAGGCCAACACGGGCGTTCGCTTGCGCATGCGCGACGGGGGCCTGAAGCATTTCCGGAAGAAATCCGGTTGCCATTTTTGGGGCGCACTTCCGATTCCCATTCAAAAGGAGCTTTCGTGCCAGATTTGCTGTGACTGACAACGACTAGGAAAGAACCGGCGCGCGGGCCTTCCACCTCCTGCCTGCCGTCACACATCTCAAATGATGTGGAACAGTGTGTGTCCAAAGGCATTTTGAAGCTGAAAAGGTGACTCGCTTTTTTTTTTTTTCCTTCCAGAATGTGGGGACCGCATAGGAAGAGATCAAAACCTTTGGCGATCTGTGTAGTCGGCCGACAATGTTTCCAAGTCGTCACCTGAGGAATGTGGCCGTAGCAATTTGTTGTGGTCACAAATCCACACGCAGCAGCGGAAAAAAAAAAAAAAAAAGCATTTTTGCTTGTAAAAAACAAAATAACGAGAGGCTCCGGCGAGAAACATTTTGCTCACGGTGGCTTTGCCTCATTGCACATGTACAAAAACGGCTTTTCGAACAAAGTTGTTTGTTTGAGTCGGAAGAGTTGCAGCGATCGCAGCTCCCTGGCTTTGACCACGCCCACTCTCTTCACCAAGCACCCCCACAATTTTTATTAATGTTCAAATATTTAGCGAAAAGTTACCTACTTCCGCTAAGCTAGTCGAAGTGGGCCAGAAAAGGTCGCCTGGTTCCCACTCGCCAACGACAGCGGGCGACTTGATGTCGGCTACAAGTGATTAGAAGCAGTTCCTAAATGGAGCCTACTTGGAAGAGGCTCAAGAAAAAAAAAAAAAAAAAAAAGAGGCCAGCACACGTTGGCTCATCCAAGTAGGAGGAGAGGTGCAGCTCGGCTATTTCGAGTCGCTCCGTTCATCAAACGCAAAGTCGAAAAAAAAAAAAGTGGAGAGGAGAGAAAGCAATAAAGTTCAAGTCGAGAAGAAGTCCCTGATGTGTGAGAGCAGCAAGCTAACATTGACGGAGGACTTCATTTTGTCTCTTTTGGGAGGGTGCATTTGGAAATTGTGTGTGTGTGTGTGTGTGTGTGTGTGTGTGTGTGTGGGTGTGTGTGGGTGTGTGTGGGTGTGTGTGTGTGTGTGCCTTCCGTTCCTTTGCAAACGCAGCCTATGCTGTAAAGCACTCGAGTGTTTCCATGTGGGCCGGCTGACGCAGGTGGCGAGCGCATGGCGGATCGCGTGCGCGCGGTCTTCAAAATCTCGCAATAACCCACCAACACATTTCAACGACGCTCAGAGTTTCCGAACGGTCGGAGTGAAACAGTGCACGCTTGGGGTCGATTTCCCAACGTGCCCTTCCTGTTGCCTACTTCCTGTTAGCTAGTTTGGTCGGCGTTGCTTTCAGTCGGCGTTGTTCTGCTGACTTAAAATTTCAATGACCACCTTCACCAAAATTTCACATTTTGTATTCGTGTTGCAGTTTTTATTTGATTTTTTTTTTTTTTGGTACAATTTTTTTTATTTTTTTATTTTTATTGGACACTTTTCCAGATCAATTATTTTCTCGTTTGGAACTCCTGCCAAACTAAACCTGATGAAAAAGGAACTGATTGTTAAATCAATACGTTGAACAATATTTTGAATGAAAATATTTATTTTTTTTCCCAGAGCAAAACAACATCTCGAAAATCATCATTCAGTTTTCCAGGCAGCTTTTAAATCACTTTGATATAAAAAGTTCATTCTGCATGTTTTTTCGCAAATTCCTGATTTGTGTCACGTTTTGAGATGTAAAATGGACGACCGTTTTACACACACGACTCTTTTCAAATGTTTCGGGGGGAGGGCAGGGGGAATAAAGCGACAGGCCGTTCAGAGTTTGGACGTGGGGCGCCAAGTCTCCGGCGGTGGGCATCGGGACGCGGGCGGGACGCCGTTTTCTGGCGTCCGGTTGACATGTTGCGTGTCAGGACGATGTGGCGCCGCCCTGCAGGCCTGACAAGTGATGGCAAGGCAACGTTTGGACTGCCGCCGTCCCCTGCGGGAGGTTTCGTTTACACACTGTCACTCACACACACACACACACACACACACACACACACACGCACACACACACACACACACACACACACACACAATACGCCTCTCTCATGCGAGCCTTTTGTTTATTTGTTGGGTTAGATTTTGACAGACAATGGATTGGTCGCCAATGTCAGGGCGCATGTCGGCAAACAACAGCGCGGCGGCATATTGACAAGAAGTGGTGGCCAGTCAGTTAAAACCGCGCACGGGCCTGAGCCCAAAATTCAAAGGCAAAACGTCCACTTGCTGTTTTTCCGCCGAGGTCAAACCTTTGGGTCTAGAGAGAAGCGGGGGGGCATTGGGTGGTTTGTTTTTGGGAAGGGTCAGAGTTCAGAGTTCAGCCACAGCCTGACCTTCTTACAAATTGACCAGGAAGTTGAAAGGTCATCCGAGCCCGACTTGAAAGACTTGAAGAAAATTTTGAGCCCCTCAAGAATCTGGCAACCAAATGCCACAAAAACAACATCAGGCGATGCAAGTAAATGTCTTTTTTTCCCTTTTTTTTCACGCGCTTGAGTGCAATGTCATTCAACGTCATAATATGTCACACCGGCAAATGTAATGAAACGGGACATCATCCAACTTCACGTCATTGAAGGGCAACGACTCTTGTAGCTTTTTGCACGGACTCGGCGCTCACCTCCGGCCGTCAAGATTTCATCGGACTTTTCCATGTTTTTTTTTTTTCAAAGCAACTGTTGTTCTGATGACACGACAAGGACTTATTTCTCTTGGATGGTTCCAACCCGCGTGCCGAAAGGTCATTCGCGAGTGTTGAGCTGTCGCGGAACCGAGACGGTTCCTGGCCGCCACATTTGCGGAACTCGTGAAGGCGGCCAGGCTGGAAAACGGCTTTGGGCCGCCGCTCAGCAGCGGAGGACGACGCGCGCTTCAGCCGGGGCCTGTGACCCGGCCTCCTTTTAATCCCGTCGCGACTCATCAAAAGCTCGGCGGGTGTCCGCCGTTCGCTTCCTGCGGGATAATCCCGGCCGGCCCCGTGCTCAGAGGGCTCTCGCGCCAACCGAACTTCCTCCGCGCTTGCTTTCAGGCAATTTGATGTTGCGATGTGGGAAGGAGGAGTTTGAAATGCAAACGTCTCCTCAATTTGTGAAAACGGGGTACTTTTGGAAAGGTGACCAATTCTCGGCCTGCTTTCCTGAAGGCACTCGACGTCTTGGCCCGAGCAAATGAGACACGTGGGAAACAACTTCCGACATTTTGACAGTGCAACCATTTGAAGGGCTTGAATCGGCAATTTGTCGCAGGCCTCCATTCTTTGAGGGAATTTTCCGGAAACGGGCGGCTTTGATATCAGAAACAGCCAGAAGTTGCCCATGCGTGCAAGTCGGAATGCTCGGAATCTCCACAGGAACGTGGAAGGAGCAGAACAGCAAGGAAAAAAAAAACAAAATAAAAATCGCAATAAAATAACGTCGATGTAGGCGCGCCAAGTTGAGCAGCAAAAACAACACCAACATCTTCGACTCGGCCTCTCGCCCAAAATCAGCTCGCAGGAGAGGCTGCGTATGACCCTTGACCCTACGCAAAATGGATGCGCGACCGAGGAAGGAAGTGTTTGCTGTTCAACTACGCGTTGGCAGACAACCATCGTGCGTGTGCCTTTCCACACCCGAGAAACTTTGGTGACCCGTCCACTGATGAAAAATGGAAAAGTTCACGAAACCTCTGTTGCTACAGAAACTAATCGACACATTTTTTTCATTTCGAAAGGCTGCGACAATCAGCTCCGCATTCAACAGACGAATAAAAGTAGATTTTTTTGTTTTTTTTAATTATGTGAATGCACTTTCGATGCGCAGAAATATTTTCCAGTGTACTGCAATTCTCTGTAAATTCTAAAAAAAAAAAAAAGATTTTTTTTTTCTTGTTAACTGTTACCAATGCAGCTTGTTTTTTTGAATATTGGGCAAGTGGGAATCACTTTGGGAGATTGTGAATGGCAAATATGCGGGCGCAAGCGCAGCTCATATGCAAGCGCTTGTGAGAACAAATGAGAAGAAATACCGGCAGCATTTGAAGAAGAAGGAAAAAAAGAGATCATTTGCATTCGATGTGCTTTCATTCTGACCGAGATCTTCGCTTCACCGATTTGGAGTTGTTCAAGAAATTTAAAAAAAAAAACAATGAATTGTTGTGTTCTCACCTAATGTAGCCATCCCATAAATAATAAAATAACAAAAAAATAATCAATATGATTGTTATTCTCTACACACGCACACACACACACACACACACACACACACACACACACACCCACACACACACACACACACACACACACACACACACACACGCTCAGTAAAATGAACTTAATTTTTCTGTTCTCTAGAAATCTTCCATTTCAAATGTATAAAATTTTGTAAGTGCTAAAAATGTTGATCAAATTTTATGAGATGATTCCTCCTCCTTTCTTATGCCCGTTCGACATCCATTTCGCTGACGTGTGAGGATAAGAACACACACGTGTGTGTCATCCGACGTAAAAAAAATCTTTTCATTTTGAACGAACAAATTTTGAAAAATGTCATTTTGAAATAGGCGGAAGGGGGTGGGGGGTGGGGTGAAATGAAAAGTAAATTAAATGAAATCTGGAGAGGATGAAGGAAAAAAAAAAACATGGGAGGGCGAGCGGCGCCATGTTTTCCAGTCCGCCTTTGCGCTTTTGACTTGGCCAGTCGATGAATTTCGTCACAGCCGCCGGTTTGTTTTTCGGCCGCGAGGCTCTAAACGTCGCTCGGTGATTTCCAAACAAACAAGTCGGGAAGATGGGAAGGAAAAAAAAAAAAAAAACACTACGAGGACGACGTAAAGTCAGTCTTCGGTAGGCCGGCCGATTGGTCGAGCCGATTGGCGGCTTGCGAGTCTCCCCTCCGCCCGCCGCCGAAGATCGCGTGCAAGATCCAGGCA
>NW_017842054.1:1837585-1844438 GCF_001891065.2 Hippocampus comes | reverse complement strand
GGGGGGGGGGGGGGGGGGGGGGGGGGGGCGCACGGTGACCTTCCTGGGCGGAGACGCCGGTGCGCATGCGTCCTGGTGCCCCTCGCCGGCCTTCCGTGACAACGCTAATCGCCGTGCACGGATCGCTGCCACCGCGTCCGCTTCAATTAACCCTGAGCGCCGCCATCTTGGCTTTTTTTCACTTGGATCGCGCAGCGCCGTCCCATTGGCCCGTCCAGGCGACCCGACGAGGTACGTCTGCGTTCCGTTGGCCTGCTTTTGTTTCCTTCGTGCCCGCACAGGAAGTCCTTAAACTGGGATTGACGGGCTCCTCGTCTTTCTTCAAAGGAGCCCGTTGACGAGACCCCCCCCCCCACCCCAAAAGAAAAGCATCTTAGCTTTACGGCCCACGAGGTCAAAGGGCAGCATCGCAGACAGGAGACGCTCCTTCACCCCCGGAAATAAACCGATACGAAACTTTCACTTTGGACGGGAAGGAAAAGAACGACACGGCGAGCTCGACTTCGGAGCAGCGCGGTTCCCTTGAAAAAGTCACTTGGTTGTCCGTTTAGTTGACAAGGTCACTCGCTTATCGAACCGATGACGTCATTTTCAAAGGAGCTAAGTTGGCGGACAAGTTTCGATCAGCAGATGCCGACAAGCCTGCTTGACATAAAAACAACGTTTCATCATAAAGGGCATTTTTGAACAGTGAATATGAAGAATAAAAGTGTGTTGTTGTTTTTTTTTTTTCGAATGGGAAAGAATCAGGTGGGACGCAGCGTGATGATGTTCATTCCCCCCAAATAATGCTTCTTTTCGGGATTTCACTTGACATATTTGAGCGACTTGAAGCAAGCGACGACACCAAGGCGGGTGAGCCGAAAGAAAAGCAGAAAAGACGAGTGCAAGGAAGGAGACACCCAGAAAGCAAGAACACGGAACAACGAGAAAACGGAAAGAGAGAGACAAAAGCACGGACAGACAAGACAAGGGACGAACGGGACAAGGAGAAAGGAGACAAGCAGAAGGAACACGAGACAGGCAGGCAGACAGATAGAAGGCAAGAAGGGAAAAAAAAGAGGACAGACGGGAGGAAAAAACAAGAAGAAGCAGTGAACAAAAAAAAAATGGACAGACAACTGCAAGGAGGCAAAGACACTCAAGAGGACAGACCATCTGATTGGTCAGTGAGCAGTCACGGGACAAGCAAACTTGGTGAAGTGACAAACGCAAACGGCTGCGTGAGCGGCTTCCGTCCGGCCCCGCCCACAAGCCGAGGCACCGGCCTATCACAACAGAGCGTCCCTCAGCCGGCCAATCGGCCTCCCCCCGTCGGTTCGCGTTGACCAATGGGCTCAGAGCAGGAAGCGTGCGCGGGACTGCTAATTGCTAATGGGGAAGGTCAAGGGTCAAACTAAAAGTGCTCATTAAAAAAAAAAAAAAAGCCTTTTATAGTAGCGCAAGGGAGGAAAAAAAGCGCGGCTTTGTCTTGTTCAAGAACATGCCGCAACAAAAAGGCTGCCTTCAAAGTCTCTCACACACACACGCACGCACACACACACACACACACACACACACACACACACACACACACACACACACACACACACACACACAGCTGAATTCCTTTCATTGACATTTGAACACGTTCATGTCAATTGTTATTTGATTGAAATGAGTTGCTTGTCATTCGCAACAACTAAAGGATCACTTTTTAGTCAATAAAAGTGTCAAAAGTGCGAATCTTTTGCATTTTTCTTTAGGATCAAGTAGCCCGAGATTTAAAAAAAAAAATAAAAAATATATATATACTGTGTTTTGATTGATTCATTTTAAATGTGTCGGTCTGTCGCTCGGACCACGGCCCCTCGTTAGCCCGCCGCAAGTCGGAAACGGCGTCTTCAAAATTGACGCCGGGCACTTTTTGGGTGAGAATGCGCAAGGAGGGCGGCCGTACATCTGGCGCAACAGAAGCGGGCCGGCCCAGATAAATCCCCGGCGTGCTTGATGACGTGTGATGTAATCGAGGTAACGACGCGGCGTGGGAAGCGGGCGCGGGACAAGGGGAAGGAGGAAGACGAGGAAGAGGAGCCTGAGGAGGGAGAAGAGGAAGAGGAGGACGCGGCCGTGACCTCTCCTCGGGGGGCGGGTGACGAGGTTAAGCAAACAGGTCGCAGCTTCCACAATCATTTGACAATCATCCCCGCGCTCGGGCAGCGCGATCGCCGACACCCGCTGTTGTTGGGGGGCGGGGGGGGGGGGGGCCCCAAACCCCCCCCCCCCGACACACCAGCAGACCGCCAGACATTTTGTAGAGCATTCGCGACACACACTGATAGTAACTCAGATCATAATAATTCATTCAAAAACAGGACTATGGCCTGCGAAACGCAAACGGATTTTTCACATCTTCAAAGATTTTTTTTTTGGATTTTTCTGTGACCGAGCCCATAAAAGAAAGAAATCTGCCACTTCGCAGTTTTGACGCTACTTTGTGCTCCGACAATCTCAACACAGAACACCGCAAACATACAAATTGCCTCTCACCGCCAATCTCGGATCGAGTGCCCCCGAGACGGAAACCGCACGCGGTTTGTAATTTCAAACTCGAAAACGACGACACACGGCAACCACCCGGCAACACGGGACGCGACATCCCAGAGGACACACGATGACAGGAGGACCCGGTGCTGCTTTTGGGACTGTTTTTTTGCAGAAAAATTCCAAACTGAAAAAAAAACGAAAAACAAAATGGAGAGCGAGAGAGAGAGTGGGAAAGCTTGCTGGAGACGTTCAATAAAATTGCAGCGGCTGCTCGACCGCTCCTGAACTTTGTGTTTTTGGGGGCTGCTATGCTTTGATTTGGACGGCCTGATATGTAGCCGAATGTCCAAGTTGGCAAAAAAAGAACTGCTCTGAGAAATACGACTTGCTGTCTTTCATTCAAAATGTGACATGGGGTAGGGCGCGTTTGTTTTTATTTTTAGGTCAGTGAGGCCGTTTTTTTTGATGAGCGCCATTCCGTTTCACGTCGCACTCAGCATACTCAGGACGAGGCAAGTCGCCAACACCAACAAACGTGCTAAAAATAAGAACTGCTATCATGTACGGTGTTAGCTACGCGAGTGAACATGCTAACATAGATAAAGTGTTGGGTCAATGTTTTAAGGTGTCGAGCTGTGACAAGTTTAGTTTCAGGGTTGATGCGAGTATGTGACAAGAAGGAGGAAAAAAAAAATCGTTTGGCGTTGAGTCCTCCTGGATGAGCAAAGGTCCTAGTGCAAACATTAGCATTAGCAAGAGCTGCTTGATGAGGTCATCAGACGATTTGGAATGAGAAGCACATGTTTTCAAATGGACGGCCTCATTTGCATAAAACGACTTCCCCTTGATGGTCCATTTGGGCTGGCACAATGACTTCCTGCTGCCGCCCATCTTCCCCTTTTGGACTCTTGCTTCAAGTTGCTGATTGCTCGATTGAGTTCCAAGTGGAGCGCAGCACAAATCCCAGTTGTGTGCACGCACACCCACACCCACCAGCCTGTTAGCGGTTAGCTGCTAGCTAAAGGTTTGGATTTTTAATGAAAGGTTTTTCCAGAAGGTTTTGGGATCAGAAACAGAACCTTGGGGGATGCCACACGAAGAAAGTTCGACCAAATTTGAGCGAAACCCTGGACTGCAAGGCAGATGTGCAAAACAGTAGGACACTGTGCTGCCCTTAGCCATCCCCCCCCCAAAAAAAGTTTCAACTAAAGTCTTCACTGGCTTGTGTTGCCGCAGTGACAGCTGTCAATCCATCCTGCGCAGCAATCAGTCAAGACAGACAAACCGGCTCAACTCAAGCACAAAAAAAACAAAACAACAAAAAACAAAACAACAGACAAACAAGCAAAGCAAACAGACAAACGAAAACTTTTCAAATAAAGTCTGCCCAGCAACACACATGCAGACATTTGCAAAGCCAGACAAGCATCACACACGCATGCACACACACACAGATACAAATTATAAATGACATATTTACACAAAAAAGATGACTGAGAATAAGATGTCATCTTGAACATCTTGTCAGTCCATTCTGCCCTTTTGTTGTTGTTGAAATGAAAACTTTCTTGTAAAAAGACAACATTATCTTAAAAAGAAGGTGTGGGACCCTCAACCAACTTTTTTTTTTAACCAAGATATCCTTGATTGTTTTTTTTTGTTTTTTTTTTTGGGTGACTTTCTTCATGCACTGTGACGACTTTGCTGGCCGTGGCTCGCCTAATGAAAAAGAGGCGCCTGGGCCGAATCGCAGCTGTGCTAATCGCCCCCGACGGCCCAACACAATAGACAAACACCCACACACACACATGCACACGGTTTAATGAAACAAGATGGCGGCTGGAGTGTAGACAGTGGGGTCAGTGTGCACGTGTGTGTGTGCGCGCGCGTGTGTGTGTGTGTGTGTGTGTATGTGTGAAAGGTGGGGAGGAAAAAATGAAAAGAACAAAAAGAACAGCGCACACACACACACCCAGACACACGGCCAGGCGGACAGACGGAAGGCTTTCCCGTACGAGGCGGCGGAGAAAAAGTGTTTGACGGAGCGAGTGGCCGCAAAGCCCAAAAAGTACTTTGAGCAGACAAAATGGCGGGGCGGGAAAGGTTGTCATGACGATGCCACGTGACTCCGCCTCCACCGTGCTGTTGCTGCGTTGGGCCGGCGGTTCTGGTTCTGGCGCCGATGCTGGCTTCCAGTTCAAGGCAAGTTTTTGTCGGCTGGTTTGGATGCCCCACTTTAGCTTCAGCGTTAGCTTTAGCGTTAGTCTGAGCATTAGCGTTGGTTTTTGATTTGGCTTCCTGCTGCTGGTTTGCTTTGAACACGTCTGATCAAATTGCTGAATTTCATGTGATGAATTTAAAAAAAAAAAAATTTTAAAGGCAAAAGGGAGGAATGAGTTAGCGAGAAGTCGTGGAAGGGTTGCAACGTTTTCTGCCAAAACAACGCAGTCAACTATGAGATTTTACATTTTTCCACTTCATTAAAAAAAATGAAGATACACAAATTTTGCTCCATATTATTTGCTTCTGACTGCTCTCGAGAGCAAAATGCACACTGAATGATGAGCTCAAAATGATTAAAAAAAATTAAAATGCACAGTGACCAGCTTGCAATTTTGTCTGCTGCATTGTGAGGAGAAAATGGATTGGACGAGTTTATCCTTCGGTTTTGATGGCGTGACGACTTTCTGCGCCGATTCGGCTTTGGCTCCCTGCTGTTGGTTTGCATCAGAGCAAATACAGTATGTGATTCATCCTAAACTGTGTAAAAAAAAAAAAAAAAAAAAAAGTTTTTTGTTTGTTTCCCACTTTGGGTCGCTTCCATATCGCCACCATAAGTGATTGTCAGACTGTCAGAAAAATCGACCTTTTTCAAAAGAGATACATAAAAATGGAATCGATGTCGCTGTCATTTAAAATGCAAATATTTGCACAACAGTATTTGTGATTAGGATTGAACAAGAGAGTAAAATGAATTGGACATGATCACAATCATGCGTGGCTACGACTTTAATTTCTTGGAGCAGACAATTGCCATTGTGAGTGACAAATTCCTCAGCAGGACTATTAAATTACTTTTATTATTATTGTTGTATTAAATGTTTTATGTCATGAAATTACCTCCTTGGACAAATACAGAGGGAAAAAAAAAATACAATCCATATGACGGCCCTGTGTCAGTCTTTTGAGAGATTAATTTTTTTCTTCCCCCATTATTAAATTGGAGCTTTGATTCACACGGAACGTCATTTTTACAATTCACTTCAAGTGAAAAGAAATGAAATGATTGGACGTCACGTCACGCACACTCTATTTGTGTGTTTTGTTTTTATATATTTTCTACATTGAACTCACTCGCGCACGGGCGAAAAGGAAACAGAATCGCTGGAAAATTGTCGATTTGTTGAAGGTGCGGCGGGGAAAGTGTGCGTGTGGAAAAGCAGACAGCTCATGCAAATCATCATCAGCATCGGCGTCGTCAAGCGTGCGGGCCGTGATGACAGCAAAAGAACATTTGGTGACTGACGCACTTTGGACACTTGCGATATTTACAGCAAATACTTTCTCACATTGACGGTGAATTTCATTCACAATTTAATTTTCGTAAATTAAGTCTGTGTGTGTGCGTGTGTGTCCGCGCCTACCAACCCGTACATGGTGGAAGCATAAAAATATGAATCCCGCTTTTGAAATGCTGACGTAGGCGGCATCGCGTCGACTGACATGCTTGAAAGCAACCGTGAGAGGTCGAAATGTTTTTTTCTCCATGTGAAGCTTGCGAGAAACAGCAAATTGCAAACGTCCAAAGAGCAAATCAACATGCTGTAAAGCATAAATGAAATCAAAGTGTAAAAATAATGTCATCGTTCAATTGTGGAAATAAACGAGGCAAAGAAAGGCACAAAATCCGAGTGAGTTTTCTTTTTTGACCGCTGGTATGAGACCCTTTGAAATTGCGAAGAAGAGAATGCAGAGATGGCGTGATGTGGAGAAGACAAAAATGATTTGAAAGCGCCAAAACCGAAAATTTATTTTTTCTAACTATTGACTGAATGTGGTCGAAAAGATTTGGGGGCACACGTTGGCTTGACATTCATGAAAATGACTGCTGGTATGAAAATGGAGACAAAAATGGCAAGTGAATTGATGACAAGTGAATCGATCAAGCGGGACGCCACCGTTTTATTGGGTCAGAATATTTACTCTGTGGACATCTCCAAAGAGACGATCATCATTCAGATTTGTTATATTAGCACATGAGTTCATACAAGGAAACGTGTGTGTGTGTGTGTGTGTGTGTGTGTGTGTGTGTGTGTGTGTGTGTGTG
>NW_017842054.1:1816998-1837543 GCF_001891065.2 Hippocampus comes | reverse complement strand
TATATATATATATATATATATACACACACACATACAGGTATATAGGGAAAAATTATCACAGTATACATACAGTATAAAAAAGTTATTTTTTTGCTTTTTATTTGTGTGTATATACACATATACACACACACATATACATATATATACATACACACACACATATACAGATAGACACAGTTTCCAACACGTTAGTCTATCTACATCAGTATGGGTGTATCCAATGACATATTATTATATGGCTATCAAGACTATATCAAATATTATTCGTGAGAAAAACAACAAAAACCTAAAACAGCAAACAGACATGAAAACAAATTTTCATACGAACACGTTAGTTCTTGAAAACTCGAGATTTTCCATTGGGGTAACAGACTATTAGTCAGATCACCTGGGATAGATGGATTGGATGGAAAAATAAAGAGGAATGCGTGTGTGTGTGTGTGTGTGTGTGTGTGTGTGTGTGTGTGTGTGTGTGTGTGCAGACTTGAGTCTGTCAGCACATCAGCTGCTGCGGCTAATGTTGTGCAAACAGGCTTAATATGTGTGCCCAAACATGCATCAACTCACGCTCACACCTTCTCAGGACATGTCACAGAAAACAGGAAACACGACTCGATATGCAAAATGTGTATCACATACATATGTATGACTGTAGACCATGTAAATATTTAGACAGTAAAAACACATATACAGTATATATACACACACACACACATATATATATATATATATATATACACACACACACACACACACACACACACACACACACACACACACACATACATGATTTAATAGCTTTGCAATCATTTCATTTGATCACATGGGTGTTAAGCAAACAACAGTTTGCAGGACAATCTTTTTAATCCCACACGTCACATGTAACGACGGTCAGGTGACCTTTTTTGTGGCCCCGTTCCCTCACTAGGAAGTTGTGGGGTGGGGTGAGAGGGGGGCTTTGCAGCTTCATGAGTGGTCAAGGCGCAAGACCAAGTCAAAACGCTTTTTATTGTCCCCGTGTTTTCATTTTCGTGCCGCAGTCGATAGCTGGCTCACACATTGTCCTGATTGGCTTTTCGCTTTTTATACGAGGGAAGAGCGGGACTGGGGCTTGGGCTACAACTCCCCATCTCCCCCTTAGGGCTCACCGGCAGAAAGGGTTTGACGTCTTTGTGAGTTGCCAGCATAAGAAAAGTCATCCCAGGCACACAACATGACAAGAAAACGCTTTGCAGCATTTCTCCTCCCAGGCGGCGGCGGCCATCTTTGTGTGTGTGAGACATGGTGGGCGTGTTTATTGGCTGCACACGCATGACCGCCTGCCCCCCTTTGCAGCCCTGGGGCTGTTAGGCATGTATGGAAACATGCGTAACCTCCAACGCCCTTTTAGTGTTCAACACTTATGGCGAGCCCAACACACACACACACACACACACACACACACACACACACACACACACACACACGGCAAAAAAAAAGGATTAGCATATGTGAATGACATGATAATCAACACGTGTTCTATATCTAACGATGAATTGCCATCAACAAGACTCGTCAATGCCATCTCATGACTTGTGGCGTCAGATGCACACACCTTAGGACAATCACAGACACACACACGCACGCACACACACACACACACACACACACACACTCCCCCCCACACACACACACAAGCACACAAATGGACACACAGACGCACACACACAGACATGCACTTGCGGCATCTCTCTCTCTCTCACACACACGCACACGCACACACAGGCGCGCGCGCGCGCACGCGCACTCTTAGCTTGCTGCTAAGCGAGGAGGCGTGGTGGTGTCAAACAACATCAACGTCAAAGAGGGACATGGTCAAATTGAGCTCAATGGCGCCGCCCTGCTGCACTCACACACGTACCGTGCTTGCTATGACACACACACCGATTATGAAATATGGAAAACATTCTTTGAGACAGTGACAACATTGACAAAAATCAACCAAAGTATAAGTAAAACGAATCCTGGTGGTTGCTATTGCTGTTATAATCAGTGCTAATGATAACGTTAACACACACACACACGCGCGCGCGCGCGCACGCGCACACGCACACACACGCACGCACGCACACACACACACACACACACACACACACACACACGCACACACACACACAACTTCACTGACCGATGGTATGATGTCATTTCCACTCTACACCTACAGGGGGAGCACTGCAGCAAACACAAACCACTTCAATGATGACGTTTGAACGTGTCCTTGTTGGTCTGAGTTGTGTATCATGTGGACGTCATTGTTGGGGCGCGCGCACACGCACACACAAACACACACACACAATGTAGCAGTGCCGTGCGGGAAAAAAATAAAAAAAACAGTGCCGTGCGGTGAGGTTGATGGTTGGTAGGACATCCATTAATTAGTCACATCCACAGCGCAACAGATCAGCCATACGTTAAAAATGTTTTTTTTAAAGTCTGTCAGCATTCATTTTACAATTGCCAGAAAAGAACGTTATTTCCAACGATTTAAAGAGCATATTGGCAATATTCTTTAACACGATTTAGTCATTTAAAAAGGTTACTCATTAATTGAATGTGTCCTACGTGTGGTTTGGCCCCTGCAGATTCATCAATTTGCGTCTTGTTTGCGATCTCCGTTTTTGTGCAAAACTCTTATCGGATTCACAAGCAAATTTATTTTAGTCACTTTTTGGGTTGAAAAGAAAAATACTTTCAATGCAGTTATAATGGGAGTCAATTAAATGCATTTTTTGGGGGCAATTTGCGGCAGGGCGGTCCCTAATAAGGGCAATCTACTGTGACAAAATCTTACGTTCATATTTAAAACTATTTTATTATCATGGTCAAAGATTTTAAATGCACACACAAGAGTAACAACAAACTTTCCTGTGCAGTCTAGTTTTTACTTGGAATAATTTGTCTGCACTCAGATCTCATTTGAGGTGCAATTAACAAAAAACCGCGTCATTGTCTTACCTTGACTTTTTGTAGATGAAGTTTGTTCCTTTCCTTTTTCTTTTCTTCCAGCTTTAAGTGTCTCAGTCGAAAAGGGAGATCAATGACGGGAAAGAAAGGCAGTCCTCGTCCCAATCAATGAGGGTTTCCACACACTTTTTTTTTTTTTTTTGCTCAGGTCTACTCCAGTCAGATCAAACTCTTCTCGGCCGAAAAGACGAGAAGCAGTTGGGAAGTTTTGCATTCTTCCCCACCGTTTTCGAGGCCTTTCGGGTCAGCCTTCATACTGCCCAAGTTCAACGAAAGACTTGCTAGCAAGGTGCCTTCGACATCGTAGAAGAAGAACGGTACCGACGTCAACCCGCCGGCTCTCATACGCCCCCTTCAGTGTGGCTCCACAAGCCACCCTCGCGGCACTGACAACAGTCGCGGGCGTGCTGGAGCCTCTCCCAGCTGACCTCGGGCGAGAGACGCCCTGGACTGGTCGCCAGCCAATCACAAGGCAACACAGGTTTATTTGTATAGCTCATTTCATGTACAACCGTACAAGACAAAGTGCTTAAATAAAACATTCAACTCATCAGAGAAGGAGAAACAAAATATGAAGACATTTCGAACATGACAATAAAATCTCTCCATCCATTTTCCAATCCTCTTATCTCGGGTTGTGCTGGAGCCTATCCTGAAATGGTTGCTATAGCCAATCGCAGGGCACACACAGACGAACAACCGTTCGCACTCACATTCACACCTCGGTAAAATTGGAATGTGATATAAAACCGGAGGACATCTACGGAGGCACGGGGAGAACATGCAAACTCCACACGGGAAGGCCTGGATTGGAACCCACAAGCTCTGAACTTTGAGGCAGATGTAGCCACCATGTGTGCCCACTATGCATACACACAGACACACACACACACACACACACACATACGCACACGCGATCCCTTCATTATGGTCAAAAATTGATGGAAGGCGATCATGATCTCAATGAAGCAAAGTGAATTTGAACTCAATTAAATGCTGTGTATCTGTTGGAGCTCACCCTTTCAAAACGAGATGGGCTGCTATAAATATAGACTTGAAAATCAAAACCCTTGTTGAGTTGATGGACAACTGAAGTGGGTCCTGGCGCCCCCTCCTGGCAGAGTGAAACGACAACATAGGGAAAATATGCTCATTAGGTGAGCAAACGGAACCATGTGACCATAACATGACGATATCACAAGTGGATGTCACCGATGTTCTTCCAAGCGCCAATAGATGGAAAAAAAAATGTTCTTCTTATTCCATTCCTTGCTTAGTTGAGAAAAAAAAAACAGTCGTGAAATCATTCGATATTATAGTTGTTAGTTGCAGTCCTGAAATATTGTTAAGTAATATCATAAAACACAATATATGTCTATTGTATAAATGTATTTGCAGTATATTCGGCAGCAAAACAAGTTTTTGGCAGTTTTCAGTTCTGGTGAGCTCTGCAGTACCCCAACACCTGTTAACAAAACCATCTGTAGGGGACCAGGCAACCCGACACTTGTATTTCCACATGAAGCACATGGTAGGGGGAGGAAAAAAATAAAACATGACAAAACGAAACCACATGACAATGGAACCAGGTGATGCCATTACGAAAGCACACTTTGATATGGAATCAAATATTGCCGTGAACCAAAACGCTTCTATCGGATGAAGCCTTAAATAATGTTTATTACCTCTTGCGAGGAATGTTTCGTACTTACAAAATCAATGGCAGTTGATGACAGCAACAATAATGTCATCTTGAAAATCAACATGAAAAATAAAAAATGTTTACAACAAACTTCTGCGGAATGGGAGAATTCCTCAAGAGTTCCGATTGGTCCATCAGGGCATGCACTTTGATGTGCGCTGTCAGCCCAATCATTTGGGGGTGTAATGTCTGTAGTGGTGGGCGGAGCTCCCCGAGGTTCTGTAGTCGGCCCCTCCAAGCCCGTATCCGCCGCCCAGTCCTGGTACACGGAGGCTCACGGGGGCGGCGATGGGGCGGGTTAAGCCTGGCGCCCCGGCGTAGACCAGACCTCGGTAGGGCCCGTGGATGTGCTGGTGCCGGTGAGCGGTCGCCGGAAGCAACACGGGTTGAGCGTTCCGCCCAGGCGTGTCGAAGGCGAACTCGGGCGGCGGGCTGCTGGGCTTGGAGGGCGTCGATGTCAACGGGTCCAAGTCCAGCAGCGCGGGCGGCAGAGAGGAACCTTCAGCGGCGGGCCTCGGAGGCGGGCCGGTCGAGGGCGAGAGCGCCCCCGTGAGAAGGGGCCGCGTCCAATCATCTTTGAAGATCTGCACGGTCAGCGTGGACACCAGGGGGAGCAGACGATTGGTGACGTGCGCCAGGACCAGCTGCTCGTTGGCGTCCCGTCGGATGCGCACGTGGGCCGAACCCGCCTGAAATCAGAGCGGCCGGGCGACCTGAGTTAGCCACGCGACACAACGCGCTCATCAACACACTCATGCTAACCAACACACTCATGCGCATCGAGCACCGCTTGTGCTCCTGTAACGTTGTGACATGTCATCGTGTGCTACAGGTGACACGTTGACCATTTTATGACATGTCACAGGTTGTTCCACGTCCTCGTATGTAACCTTCACATGTTACATGCCATGCGGCATCACGTGCTACTTTCCGTTCCACTTCATTATGTGTGAGACACAGGTTTGGTGTTGTTAAATGTAACGTTACAGGACTTTACACATTGTCACATCATGTATTACATGTTGCCACACCTTCCATAAGGTCACGTCATCATGTGTTACGTATCACAGATGACATGTGGTAGCATGTTGTCGATTCTTGAAAGAAAAAGACAAATGTCTGTTTTCTCATCGACTCAACGAAAAGAATTGAGCCTTTGCTCACGCGGTGCCCTGGGGGGCATTGGGCAAGCACTCAGGGGTCAAATGAGTCCAGACAGATGCTGTTTGTGTACACACACAGACGTCAAAAACACTGACGCACACCGAGCACCACAAAGGGCTGCATCTCTCTCTCTCACACACACACACACACACACACACACACACACACACACACACACACACACACACACACACACAGAGGAGTGTGCGCCACCTGCAGGATGTTGGAGCTATTGAGGGTGACGTGATTGACCTTGCAGAAATGTTCCAAATGTACACGTGTGGTGTAGGCAAAAAAAAAAGTCACCATGATAACGAGCAACTAGGACGTACGCGACAACTTTACACCCTTGGACAATTTCACGGGCAAAGCTCAAGAAGTGGAAACAAGAATTTTTGAGGAGCGATTTATATATATATTTTTAAAGAAAAACAAAGTTTGGGGTAAATGAACAAAAAGGCCGTGCTGCAAAACGGCAACCAAACTCAATCGAAAAAGCAGAACGTACCAGCGATCCGAATCCCAGCGTCCAGAAATGTTCGTTGCGAACTTCCAGCACGCCGTCAAGCGTCGACACCTGAATGGATGCAAAGATGAGCAGTGAGCCAATCGAGTCTCTCAATCGATTAACGTGGGCGTGCGTGTGAGCGACTGACCTCGCGGAGCAGCTTGTCTAACTGACCAATGACGTGAGAGGGCGTGGTCTGCCGGGAGGAAGTCTCATCATCATCAACACAAAGTCAGGGAGGCAAAGGTCGAATGGATTCAA
This sequence comes from Hippocampus comes, assembly GCF_001891065.2. NCBI lineage: Eukaryota > Metazoa > Chordata > Actinopteri > Syngnathiformes > Syngnathidae > Hippocampus > Hippocampus comes. The sequence continues at coordinate 1,830,905 of NW_017842054.1, read as the reverse complement.
CGAGAAACGTGCTAGTAGGACTAACTAAAGTAAGTCCCCGTTTCTAAAGTAAATCAGATCATCCGCTACACACAGTACAAATGAATACGAACAGGACTGCGAAGACTTTTTTGTCAGCCACTGGAAGCGACTAGCGTAAAGTAAGCGAGTAAAGCTGGCAATGACTGAATCTGTTGTGGTCGGGGTTGCGTTACCTGCAGCAGCACTTTGCCACTGTAAACGCTCATGGGGTACATGGTGCCAAAGGTCATGAGGGCGATGGCCACCGCCGACGCCGTGTCCACGCTGTTGTAGTCGCTACACACGCGCACACACACACACACACACACTTGGCGTCACCAAAGCTCAAGCGGCCATGAAACGCACACGTAAGGCGAAGTCCTACTTGATCTCGATGAGCATGTAGGTGACGCAGAGGGACAGCGCCCCCGCCAGGTTGATGAGCACAAACGGGTTCATGCGAGGCAGCAACACGCTGCTCAGACCGGGAATCACGCCGCACAAACTAAAACAAACACACGCCAGTGCAAATGTCAGTTTGGAGAGACAGCATGCTTCGAGATTGCCATTGGCTGCTTCTAGCTATCGATCAACGGCAACTCCGAAATGCGGTCGGTCGGTCGGTCTGAGCTTTACATGCAACGCAAAGCCCGGCAAGCTCTCCTGACCGATAAATTGATTAGGGCGAAGGTTCATATCTCGCTTTCGATATGCTATAACAGATTGCGCGGCTGTACAAGATATCGGAGTGTCTTACGAAGTTTGACTCTTGTTGGCTTCAGAGGAAAACGACACCTTTTAGTTGATGAGGCCAACTGATCATTCTTGCCAGCATTCTTTCAAATCGAGAATCGAATTCTCAATGGGCAACTTTCCCAGTGCACGGACGACACAATGATCGACCAGAATTGGAAAAAAGGCCGTGCGAGGACAGAAAGCCACTTTTTCCCCTAAGACGGACGGTGAACCTGACCTGGGCTTTTAAAAGGAAAAAAAAAAAAGCAGCTCGCCGAGCCAGTTTTTCCGACACAATGATCGACCAGAATTGGAAAAAAGGCCGCGCGAGGACAGAAAGCCACTTTTTCCCCGAAGACGGACAGTGAACCTGACCTGGGCTTTTAAAAGGGAAAAAAAAAAGCAGATCGCCGAGCCAGTTTTTTACCAACAGTCATTCGTAAAGCGAGGTTCCAGTGCACGCTGGAAACAAAAGGCACAAATAAGGTATCTCGGGCTTGCATGTGCCACGCTGACATGCTTTTATGTAACCCAGCAAGCGCCCAGACACCCGCGAGGTGATTGGGTGGGGGGTGGGCAGACACTACAAGGCGCGCGCAGACAGTGAGGCGCATTCATCCCCGCACGCACGCGCGCTGTTGGTGAGCCGCTCGTTGTAACAGTGACCTTCGCCTCACACCGCCGCTGTGCTTAAATAATCTCGCCGAGACCTTTCGAATGCCTGCGGCGCATGACCGATAGCACGTGCGGCGCAGAAAGTAGGCTGGCGCGTCCCGTTCACTTGGCCTCACTCAGCCAATCGCGGCTCTCGTGCCGCAGCGACTGCTCGGCGCGCGCGCACGTGCGCTCAGCGTCTGCTTGCGACAATCGGAGTGATGATGTGAGGGCAGACAAGCCGAGTAAGTCGACCGAGACGACGGCGGGGAGAATTCACACATTAGGAATTCATCTGCTACATGAAAATGGACTTGTGGTGGGGGTAGGGGGTGATTAATAGACACGCAGATAAGTTCAAAAAGGTGAGGTGGGCGTTTCTATACTGGATATACTTTTCTCTCTATTCGAAGATGCCGCATATGATTTGCCTCGAAACCTCGAACAGAGAGCTGAGGAAATCAACGACACAATCCAAACAATATCCATTTGGTGCCTTGATTGACTTTAGCGTGTTTCAAAAAATACAAAAAAGTAGCGTCGTCGTCACCTTCTGCTCAGATCTGCGACGTGCTCCTGAAGCCAACTGCTGCTGGCCGCTGCAAAACACACAAACACACACACACACACACACAATCTTCGTGTCAGCGTATTTGCAGCTCCGCTCGCTCCAAAATGTTCATCCCAACTCGACCTGGACCGGTGACTGCTTTTTAAGGAATTCCGCCATTTTGAAAACATTTTCCATCCGCTCTGTCGGTGTTTTTTTGGGAGGCGCCAGTGCAACCGAAGCGAGGCAACTTTTTTGCTCGTTGAAAGTCGCCTCATTTGGGAATTTTTCAGTTCCTTGGGGTCCTCTTCGTTTTGAATCTTGCAAGATGATGATGATACTCAACTCTATTGTTGAGCGAGTTGATGGGCAACATTTAAAACGCACAGCAACAGCAGTGCCCACCGCCAGATTAAGGCAATCAGTAAACATCCGCCATGTTTGTCACTCGTGCGCGCGCCGCATCACCTTTAAACTTTGATGACACCGCTCGTCAGTCCCTTAACGGCCCGCCCTGCTTGCTCACTCGCTCTGTGTGTGTGCGTATTCCAGAATGTGTGTAAGGTTGGTGAGGGTGAAAGGGCAAAGCGGTGGTGGTGGTGGAAAGGGGGGGTGGGGTGGTTGTGTTTGTTTTGCCAGGATGAGTAAATCCAAACAAACATGTGAATGGAGTGATTTATTTATGAAGTGTGTGAACAAGGAGAGCGCTGGCCCAGTGTGTTGGCACGTCGCTTCGGCTCGCTCGCCCACCCTCGCCCTCACCCACTCGACCTACTACTACAACACCCCCGCCCTCCCGGCTGCCCCCCAAAGCGCAAAACATCCCCACTGTCTGGGACATGGTTGCATAACACACTTTTAGTCTCGCTCCATCTGAGAGAAAGCGGGAGCTGGAGGTTTCATCCCCCTCCCATCGCAAAATGTCAGATGTTAAGCGATGTTGAGACTGCTCACAACGCAAGAGTAGACAGCTGAGATACACACACACACACACACGTACACGTACACGTACACGTACACGCACGCTGACCTCATTCATGAGTTCACATTCGTAGGGGCTCTACGGAGGAAGAGGGAAGAAGGCAGCAGGACGAAAGGTGAGGTAAGTAAGTGAACAGAGGAGACGAGGAATCTTAAAAGTCACCGTAAAGTGAAAATCAAGAAAAACGTCTCGCAAACAAAGCGCGGAGCAGAGTGCGAATGAGCATGCCAAATTGGATCCATAAAAAAATAGCAGCTGTAAAAAAAATGAATGAAGCCGGTTTTCGCTCTTCGCCGCATCTGCCGAGTGTGCTGAAACCACGCCCCTCCAACTGTCAATCAAATAGCGCCATGAGAAAAGGACGTGACTTCATCTCATGCTCACACAGAAGGACAACAAAAGCAAAGCCTCCGGTGACTGGAATTTGTCCCACTGGGTCGTCGCGGGGCTTTTCCCTGCTGCGACAACGAGGCGCTCCTTCTAAAGCTGTCATGCCGGCACAAAGCCCCTCGTCCACACATTGGCGAGAAGGCGGCCAAGATGAGTATTTGTGGGATTGGGTTGTTTTTTTTTTTTCCCCCCTACTGAGTTAATGCACTTGAATTCATGGTTGGATTTGGCCCTGATTTATTTATTTTGTGTGTTAGCATACGAAGCTAACGGTGGGAAGAGATTCGCATCTCAAAAGAACGCGTGATCAAACGTTTGTTGACCTGACGATATTATGACGACGGTGTCACCTTTGAACCTTTGCGACATGATGTCAACCCTCATCATCATCATCACAATGAACATAATCCAGCACAACGGCAAAAGTCGAATTGTTGCGCTTCACTTGTGGCGCCGAGGATTATTATTCTCATTACCAGGAAACGCGCGCGCGCGAGCGCCCACATTGCGAGTGTTGACGTACCTTGGGACACGCAGGCGAAGGGTTTGTTGCGTACGGACATGAGAGTCAGCAGGTTGAAGAGGAGAGCCACAAATGTGCCCACCAGCAGGCGGCCGCTACACACAGACAAAAAAAAAAAATGTGAGCACATCCACGCATGGCAAAGTTTGTCGCAAAGTTGCCAAGAAGTTCAGGCCATCCGCGTCGGGCACGACGACGATGTCGTTCGTTTTATCCGTGGTCGTGATTGAGTGCATCCTTGCTGGCGCGCATTGCTGACACGAACAGCAAGGCGGCAAATCGGCAGCTGCGAGGTGACATCGGCACGATGCTGACGATTTTGGAAGTCGGTCGCTATACTTTGGCAAATTTGCACCCCTCGGGCAACTGTTTTTCAAAAAGTGACAAGCAAGTTTCATTTTGGCAAAGAAAGCGACAGCCATGCAGTTGGAAGGCACACTTTGGGATGTTCATTTGGAAGTTGTGATTTACTGAGGAGAGCATTTTCACACCATTTGTCACTTTGGTTGCTGCATTTGGAACACGGAATTTGAACTGAGCTCATCCCCTGCTCCCAAATCACAATGATTGAAGGGGCTTTCGGTGGGCTTTTTAGGCCACCCCCATAAGAAGAAAAAAAAAATCCCTGTGGGGTTTATGGCGCAGACGAGGGAGGGGGGAACTTCCAGTTTAAAGTCTCATCCGGCCCAAACAACGATCACCGTCCGCCGCCAAGCTGACATGATTGGACGGTGTGAGAGACGGACAGGTGTCGAAGTGGAGACCCAAACATTCTCCCTTGGTTGCTAGCCTCTAATCTCTTCTGACTCGGTTGTGTGTGTGTGTGTGTGTGTGTGTGTGTGTGTGTGTGATTGTTTGGAGCTGAAGTTTTAGGCTCCTAACTGGATTGTCCGGTGTGATTAGTGGGGCCAAGTGGGCACTTTTATCAGCGTGCGTGCGTGTGGACGCTCGCGCGCACAACTGTCGGAAGACACTAATCCCTTAAAACAACCCTTGAACTCACTTTTACAACACCAATCCGCAGACAATACACGTATCGAGTGGGACGACCGGGGGCATCCCCGCGGAGGGCTCGCGTCGGTTATCTCCAGCTGGCGTGTGCGTGCGTGCGAGCGAGACAACGCAAGGAAATACTCACGTGTGGACCTCCGGCTGCTCCATGAAGCGCTCGACGCTGGCAAAAGACAAGAGAAAAGTACCATCAACACACGTGCCGCTCGCTGGACACACCGAAGCCGACTGAGAGTTGGGCTTCTGGAAGCGCGCAGCGGACATTGCTCATATGGACGTCCTTGGGGGGGGCAACAGGGCAACGGTCAAACAAGAAGGAAGGGGCATTTGCTTTTTCCCCAGCTGACAGCCAGCGTGTGAACTGGGGCCTTCCGCTAGTGTGACCTCTTTAGAGTGCCTCGTTGTCAACTATGAGTACATACATATCACCAGAAAGAAAGAGGAAGGAGGAGAGTATTTATTGATGTATTTTTTTTAAGTCCATCTTCACAGCCAGCATCTCAACAACAGCTCTGGTCTGATAAGGCCTTTTTAGAGTGCATCGTTGTTGGCCGTGAGCGCATGCACGTCACGGAGAGAATGGAAGAAGAGCAAGGAGGCGGAAATCCAACTTTGTGGCCAACATCGGGGCATGAGGAAGAAGCTCAATGAAGTTGCATGCATTTTTCCAGGTCGTCGTCAGGGCATATGATTGACATGTGACAGTTGAGCAAGGCGCGGTTTTAGTGAATTTGGCGGACACGACCAAAGCGTTCCAGAGCAGGGACAGAACGGCTTCGCTCTTCACCATGAATTTGGCGGACACGACCAAAGCGTTCCAGAGCGGAACGGCTTCGCTCTTCACTATTTTCAAGCTGCCTTGTATTGTCGTGTAGTTTATTTTTTTCATTATTACGTGAATAGGGCTGTTAAAAACACTCGTCTCTATCATATGTCACAATGCAAAACATCTTTATTTGCACTTTTGAAATGGATCCGGGATTTTATTTGAAGGCCGCACCGCCCTGCTGCCCTACTTGTGGTAAAGCGTGTGTGCGAGTGCCAGAGAATGGGAGTGATTGAGACGTGACGTAAATAAAAGCGGACAAGGTGCGAACAAACAGGAAGCACATGAGCGCAAATGCGCATCGACACCCCAAAGACGTCCGCTCGTGTGCGCGCGTACGTGTACGTTTCGGGGCGGACTTGTTGACGACACAAAGGCCGTCTGTCTCGTCTCCTATCAGCTGTCGAATGCTGTCGAAGCACAAAGTGTTTTGGTGTCAGGAAAAGTTGGGAGTCTGCAAAATCGGATTTCTAGCAACATTTGCGAGAAGAAAAACTCTCAAGTATGAGTGTCTGAAGAGCCAATTAAAAGCAGAATCTATGCAGGGAGTAAATTAAAATAATTCGATGTAGAAGGACTTGGCGTGGGTTATGAGAATTGGAACCTTTTTGAGGGATCTTTCAAGAACCACAAAAGAATGCGTTCTCTCACAATATAAGCACAGAATTCAAACAGCAAAAACGAAGAGTAGACTCTTCCATCGCCAGAAAGAAAAACCTTTTGGCTCGGCCTGACCACAAACACCGCATCGGGACGCCGCCGTACAGCGCCACCATCGACAGGGATGTGATCGTCACGACGAAGCTGAATTTGACAGACGCTCGGCTGTTGAAAAACAGACGCGACCGATCGACTCCTCGCTGGCGACAACCCGTCGCGTTCCGTTCGACTGACAGAAATGTGTAGGACTGTGAAAAAGTGAAGAGCGGCATCACGGTGGACGAGTGGTTGGCACGCCCGCCTCACAGTGCGACCTCAGGCCCTCTCGTGTACCCCAAACATCGACCACTCCATTGTTGGCCCACGAGAAGAGGACAAACCATCTGCTGAGGCCTCTTGTCCCAGACTCCGCACCAGCAGGGGGCAGCGTGTCACAGGTGGACACGAGAGACCAAAACAAAGCAATTGGACATCTTGGGCTCTCTGATTGGGAGGTACGGACCCGAGCGCGCTTGCTCTCTTGTGTTTCTCCACTCAGTTAAGCAAACTCTTGGGTTTTAACGAGCTCCTGCCCCCGCGAGCCCACCCAGCCAGTCAAAGATGACAACTTTAAAGAGGCACAGTGGGGAACAGTACACTGCGTCTACAGCTAAGACTGAAGGGGGGTGGGCGGGGTCACGCCAAGGTCAGTTTAACTATTTTGGGCCGGGCTGTTGCTTTGCGAGTGCGCCACTCGATGGAGTCTTGGTGTCTGAAAGAAAAGACTCCTCAAGTTGACCAACAGCAGACCAACTCTTAATCGCCGTCGTGGCCGTCGGTTTTCAAGTCAAGGCTCCCATTTTTGCTCAAGTGAAAAAACGACAACGCACGCGGCTGGAAATTCAGGACCGCCCAAAGCCGGCGTGACTGTGTCCTGAGAGGCGCTGACTTGCACAAAGACACACAAAATTGAGGATACCCCGCTTTGGGGTCAAACTACGGGATGAACCCGATGAACACGTAGGGCCGCTACTCCATCACTGCCTTGCAACGTTCGTCGTGATGCTGCGAGGTGAAACGCTCAACTCAACCGTGTCAAGGTTGTCTTGAGCCGCAGCGGAGCTGCAAACGGAAACAGCCGTTGGACCCAGTGAGGATGGGGTCCAATTGTTCTGTCTGGGTGCCGAAGTGTGGGGAAGGAGGCGGGGGTTTTTTAGGGGAGGGTTCACCCCGTGTGAGGGCAATGATGCAAGAAGACAGTTGGACAAATGTTTGGTGTTGTTGTGGAAATACAAAATAATTGAAATTTTAATGAAGAAAGACAGAGTGACGGCGAGATGAACAAAGACGTGTGAGCGACTTCAAGTCATCACAAACGCCTCATGATACTTACACTCGGGCTGTGTGTGTGTGTGTGTGTGTGTGTGTGTGTGTGTGTGTGTGTGTGTGCGCGCGCACGCTGCAGACACACCTCTCCTTGAGGATGAACAAGGCTCCCAGCTGGACCAGCACAGTGGAGGCAAAAACGGCCAAAACCTCCAGACGGTCAAACCTGAACACAAGCAGGTCACATGGTCAAAAGCAGTGACATGCCCCGCCTACTGACGGATGGCAAAAACATGTACACATATGTGTACACTTGCACACATAGATACACAGACGCGCACGCAAAAACACACTGAACACGACCCAACTCACAGGAAAACACACACACACACACACACACACACACACACACACACACACACATTTACTTCCAAGGAACACATTTAAACAAAAATACACACACACAGCATTAGCTCACTTAATGCTAGCCCACTTAGCATTTTCTCACATAACGTTAGCATTAGCTCATTTAACTAATTTAGCGGCGTACTATCTATTTTTTCATTTGTTTGTTTTATATTTGTGGCACCTTGTGGTGAGCACGTCGGTCTCGCAGGTGTAAATTTCTGCAATTAAATGTTAACTTTCAAAGTCTCCATCTTGGGTGGGTTTGGCTGCCTTCTTCCAAAAATGTGTTAGCTTCATTCAAGATGAAATAATTCATCAGGATGACGATACTGGTGTGGAGTACCAAGACCACTCATACTTTTACAACATCAAATTTTAATGAAGACAATTGCCAGACATGGTGACGACTTGCCGATGCGTCAGAAGTATCGGTAGCTGGTATCGGCAGGCTTCACGTGTAACCGATACATTGAAATAAAGCCGGTATCCAGCGCTCGGTGAACTTGTTAGCTTCAGTCAAGACCGGTGACGGGGCCATTGTTTGTCTCCATGTGCGTGAACATGTTGATGACAAAGTGCTCGGACTTTGAAACAAATTTGAGTTGCCACAGTGGGAATATGGAATTTCCTCGTAACGTGAGCACCGAATGAATATTCTCCGCCCTGTGTGGGCGTGTGTTCGTGTGCATACAAGCGTGCGCGTAACCATACAAAGCTTTTTAGCCAAACAATGAGCTGATGAGGCAACACTTGCAGGTTAATAGGTTGTCGGCAATTATCGTGTCACATATGTAGTGACCTTCGGTGGCCACCATTTTGGCGAGTGGAGGTGTCGCCCTCAACTGCCGCCGCCGATCCACGTTGGGAAAACGGCACAAGCAAGACACAACAAACATCAAATATGCACAGCGAGAGCAAAAGCGACGCATGCTTGTTGTCTGTATGTATGCGGCACTAAGCTGCTCCAGTCGACGTACGTCGAGAGGGGCCCAGTGAAGCTGAAAAGATTTCCACTTGATCACCCCTCTTCCACACCTCCAGTTCAGACCAGTTCACCAGTCAGCTTACTTTGGCAAAACAACAAGCAACATCTTTCCAGATTTTCCGATCAATGACACCGACCACACCAATGAATCAAAGGCACTCAAATTATGTTGGGGCATTTTCTGCGTTGTTAATTTGCAATCAGGTTGCACTGATTGGGAAAAAAAGTGTTTAAAAAAAAAACATTCCAGAGTCATCGATGAACCGGAAAAATAATTGATAGAACCATCAATGATTGAAATAATTGTGAGTTGCAGCCCAACTGCATTTGGGCGGGGCTTGTGATGATGGCGTGCGTTTTGCCCGTTTGCTGGACTCACCCGAAGGAGAAGACCTGGCTGGGCTTCTTCATGCTCACCCAGGAGCTGATCAGACACGTGACCAAACTACAAGACAAAGAATGAAATTGGATCTGAATAAAGAGCAAAATCAACCTGGAAGCAGTCGATTGGAAGACGCCGCCGCCATTGCTGATGCTGGCGCCGATGAGGACATCACGATCAGGCTCACCTGAAGAGCTCGAAGATGGTCAGGTAGGTGTAGGCTGTCAGAGCTGAAACACAAAACAAGTTTCATGTTATTCAAATGATCTTCTGGTACTCAAACCTCCCCCAAAAAATTAAATCTACAGTGGCGTCTTGAAAAACGAGTGACTGGAGACAGAGAAAAGAGGATTTGAGTATTTGGAGTTGCAAGTGTGGCCATTTGTGTTTCCCAACTGACGGCGAGCAACTCAGTGGATCAAGATGGCGTCGATACGAGCGGCTGCCTCGGTTATGCGCTCCCGGGTCTTTTGTTTTTGTCATAGTCGTTGCAATGGTTACCCTGACATGACGGAAAGTCTTTCGAAACGTATTTGTCGTGTCTTTGTTTAGCATAGTTGCTCGTTCTCGCAATACTCGTGTATCCTATGAGACAAACTCCTTGTGCGTTTTTCATACTTGGCCAATGAAGAGGATTCCGATTCAAACATTCAACCCCGCTCGATGACCTCATCAGCAGTCGAACAAGCAACCAATCAGAGGGCTTGTGCTCCTCAAATGTTATATGGCCGCTCATACTCACCTGTCTTGTTACTTTCCTGTCTTTTTACTTGCCCGGTTGCCTGCCTGCCTGCCTGTCTGTCTGTTTGTCCGACTGCCCTCACAGGCAGCTCGCAGTAATCGGACGCAGCGTCGGGGGATGAGGAGAGCAGATTAGAGCGGCTTTGTGCCGAGAGGAACATTTTGTTTCCCCAGCGCCGGCGTCCGTGTTGGCCAACCTGACGGCGCGTAATCCTGACAGAGCGAGACCCACTGAGACCACTCAATCAATCACTCGCAGACGGACGCACGGACGACTGAGATGGACGGAGCCACAGAACGCGAGAGGGAGACAGATGGAGGCAGACGGCACTGTGACGCAGGCCGGCCAGACAGACGGACGGGTCAGCGGACAGACAGACCTGCAGTGACACCCAGAGGATCTCTCTCTCACACACACACACCCACGCACGCACGCACACACACCGTCGCTAAGCAGACAAAAGAAATGAATATTTGCTCTCGTGAGGTAAAAAGAAAGTCATGGTGATGGAGATGACAGATGGAGAACAATCAGGACGACAGAAGAAAGCTGGAGGAAGCAGGAAGAAAGGAGGAAGGAAGGATAGATGGATGAGGGAAATATGAGCAGCAGGGATGAATATTTAATGATGTGCACGTGCACACGAGCCGCCATCTCACGCGCACGTGCGCGTTGAACTGTTTGGCTTTGGTTCCCAGCCTGCGTCAAGTCGAATAAAAGCCGGAAGGGGCGACGACGTGTGCCGAAATATTCGCGCTTCTCTTTACACAAGAAAGGAGTCAACTTTGCTCCACGTGACTTTGGCCACTTCAAAATGGAATCCCGGCATCTCCAAAATGACTTTGCAGTCATTTATTATGATTTGTAATACGCGGCGGGTTTGTGTCCACCAAACTGTTGCTTGGTGTCCGTCGTTGGGTCGAGGTCACTGCCATCATACGGCGGCGCTCGGAGTGCAATTTCCTTCAAAACAACAACAACAAATATCTGGGCGAAGGCTTACAAAACAAACATTACAAAAACAAAAGAAAAAAACAAAACGGAATGGAGTCACTCATATCTCAAGCCGTCACAGTAGTGCAGGAAGTAAAGTTGAAGCTACTAGATCAACAACACACACACACACACACACACACACACACACACACACACACACACACACACACACACACACACACACACACTTTGAAACGGGAGATGGATATGCTCAGCCCAGCCAACACACGCTTAGTTGTCACTGGTTCCGGTAAACAGTAAACTGAGAGCACGCACGGCAAGTGGCCGGCGTACTTTGCAGACGTAAAGTAAAAGCTTCAATCGAACACGTGATCAATTGCACGTAGGCCAACCTGTCCGCTGGGACGAATGCGCTTCGCCACCGTGTCGCTAATCAGCAGCATTTTAATTCCCGCGCTCTTTCTACTTCAGCTTGACCGTGAGAGCACAAACATTCAATCCACACATACACACACGCGCACGCACACGTAGACGCGGTGGCTGGTGCGGTCGCGTTCCGAGCAGATGAGAAACAATACGTAGGGACTGCGTCGGCGGCGTCAATAAGAAAGCGGCCATTTAGCGTCTCAAATCTCCACTGGTGGGATTTGCGCGGCAGCTGGCGGAGACACCTTAAACCCGGGCTGATACCAAATCAATGACACTCGATCCTCACCGACAAAAGTGCAAACAATCGTTTGTTGGCTGGCGGCGGAGGTTGTTGGAACATCCGCGCAGTCGTCTTGATGCGATGGAGACGTCGCGCTCAAAAAGGCGCCCCATTCTGCTCACTAAACTGGCATTCAAGTGGACTGAATTTTCTGCCGCATTTCTTGACCGGCCGATGTCGTTTATTGGGTCTTGGTTCATGATTAAAACAAAAGCAAACATTCTTCCAATACTTTCAACCCAATAATTGTTTCCCCTTCAATTGGTTATCGGGTGATTGGGTGTGGGAGAGCTAATCAAAGCACCACCCACCCCACTTTTGTTGCAGCGCGTCTGCCTTGAGCCGATGAGGTCGTGTCATGTTGTCAGAAGAAAGTCAATCAAAATCAAAACTCGCTTTCATCCCTGAATCTTCACTCGATAAAATATCAAACTTCACCTCCGCGCCAGTGGACCATCCAGCTTTTCTCTTGGTGTGTTACTCTCTGGTTGTGCGTGTGTGTGTGTGTGTGAGTGTGTGTGTGTGTGTGTGTGTGTGTGTGTGTGTGTGTGTGTGTGTGTGTGTGTGCGTGGACACTTGATGCTGAGTGAGAGCTCACTGTCGGGGTGTGTTTGGAGGACAGATGGAGGTGAGAGACAACACTAAGAGATGCCACACGTGTATACACAACACACACACACACACACACACACACACGGGTGTGGGTGTAAGTGACACAAAGAGGCAACTGTGTCTGTTTGTCAGCATGGACAAGATGGGCACAAATGTACCTAAACTGTCTACTTACTAGTGTGTGTGTGTGTGTGTGTGTGTGTGTGTGTGTGTGTGTGCGCGTGCGTGCGTGCGTGTGTGTGTGTGTCTGCAGTCAAAAAGCTGCTGTCTTGGAAAAGACTGAAAGATGATATTGCTGGTGACTGCACAATTTGATACGGGATCACAAGCCAGTGCGCGCGCGCGCGCACGCGCACACACACGCACGCGCACACACACACACACACACACACACACACACACACACACACACACACACACACAGAGTTTTGTATGGTCATCATCAGCTTGAGTTTCAGCAACCATGCAACAACAACAACTCTGCTCGAGCAGCACTTTGACACATTCGCATCCACGGTCACATGGGCAAACAGGAAATGAGATCACAGGTCGTGAGTGTGCGGCAGTCTGATCATCTGTGCGGGTGTGTTTCATACCCATGCTGTTGGTGGAGCTGCACCACACGAGCAGACAGGCGGTGCACATCAGGTTGAGAAAACCAAACAGCAGAATCCTCCATGACTACGACACACAAAAACAAACGTTTCACACATGTTGCAAAAGCATTGATGCGTCTTCACTGGCAAAGGAAAGAATGCAGTGGAAGAAACGGCACTTGCTGTTATGTGTTCACTTGTGTTATTTTATGTTCAATCTTGTGGAAATCAATAAAGATGAATTGGATTGGATTAACACTGAAGGGCATCGCGCCAAAATCTATTTTGTCACGAATATCACTCATCTTTCTTATATGCTGCAGACATTCTTTTATTAATAAGTCGAGTCATCTGCATTCTTTTCCCGAATAAATATCAGAATCAGCCTAAGGGAAAGAAGAAAAAAAAACTTTCGTTTGGGCTCTACTGTAAATTTCGCAGCATCTCCTCAAATAGTTCAGTGCCGCCCGGTGGTGGCCCAATGTGGTGCGGTACGGCACGGTGTCGACTACAAAAATCTGCAACAAGCAATCGCTTCAAAATGCCAGGACGAGGAGGAGGCACAAACACACACAGGACGCAGCACAACCGCTGAGTGCTTTTCTGTGTCAGACGTACCAGAAAAAAAAACTGTGTGTGTGTGTGTGTGTGTGTGTGTGTGTGTGTGTGTGTGTGTGCGCGCCTGTCAGATGGAGTGTGCTTTATAGTATGCTGTGAAATCCACAATTATGCTCTGTGCTGTGTTATGACAGCGCTGAGGCGTCTGTTGACAGCACTAGCTGGACACACACACACACACACACACACACACACACACACACACGTGTGTGTGTGTGTGTGTGTGTGTGTGTGTGTGTGTGTGTGTGTGTGTGTGTGTGTG
>NW_017842054.1:1805408-1815691 GCF_001891065.2 Hippocampus comes | reverse complement strand
TCAGCACACACACACACACACACACGCGTGTGTGTGTGTGTGTGTGTGTGTGTGTGTGTGTGTGTGTGTGTGTGTGTGTGTGCGCGTGCGTGCGTTAGTGGGCAAACATTCGCGAGCTCAGACCAAAGGCTCCCCTGCCCCCCTTCTTCATGTCACGTCTGCTCGCAGGAAGCGCCGGGCAAGGCAACACTGTACCGCCGCCTTCTGGTCAGCCACATGTACTGCGCCAGGGAAAAGGGCTGACTGACAGGATTTTGTTTCATAAAAATTGCACCCCCCCCCGCCCTCCCTCTATAGAAGTGAATAAACGACTCTTCTACTATCATATGTATCTTTTTAATCTTGTTTGGTTTTGACCAAAAGTTTGTTTTGTCTACGAAGTGGGGGTTTGATGAAACCAACGAGCGATGGGAGAGTACGGAAACCAAGCATCGCTCGCTAACGGGTCACAGGGTATCGGTGACTCACAAAGGTGGCCGATACCGTCCACCATACTTCAGCCATAACAATTGGACAGCAAGCAAGTCCCGCTTGCCAGTAGTTGACACGATATTGTGGCAGTTTGACACGACAGCAAAGGCTCATGCGTCAGGGTCTGTGTCAAAAGTATTTGTAAGAAAGGTGCATGGCATCAGTGAATACTAAAGTGTGAATACTCTCCCCAAGAAATAAAATTCACAAAAATGGTATTGAACATCAGTAAAAGCATCCCGTGTTCTACTGTTGATTGCAAGAATTCACCATTCAACAAACAACAAGTGTACAAATGTACTGCAGCCAAATTTAAACATTTCCATCAAGTGACAAAAAACTGAGAGAAACATGAACTAAAGCCTGAACGCGTCCACTCTTGACACCTTTCAACATTTTTTATTTAGTGATTTATTTTACATCAAGCAGCTTGACCGCGAATATGAAACACAAACTCGAGAGACGCCATAAACAATTACCATCAAGCGGGCAAAAATGTCAAACGTGCATGAGAGCACAAACACACACGCTAACACGCATCGAAATGAGCTGTCAATCACATGAGTCATGTGACTTTGCTGCCAAACAGGATTACAGATTACCCAACATGTTAACCACAATCACGAGATAAAGACAACATGATTGACTATTCATTATCATCTCATTTACAAACACAAACACACACATACGCACGACACGCACACACACTTACCCGTCTGTCAGACGTGACCAATCGCAATTCTTGCATGAGTTTTCCAGGTAAAGACCTGTGGGTCGTCCTGAAGGGATGGATCGTGCCCTGCAGGAGGTAAACATGCCATTATTATATGCATGACATGATATTCATGTTGCATTCCATACATTCCTATCGTAAGAGGAGGAGGGGGAGGCCAAGCGGGAAGCACGACTTGTCCTACACTGCCACCTAGAGGGTTGTTTGCGAAGTATGCATAGCAAAACGGAGGAGCAAAATGCTTTGGACTGGTCGGACTTGAAAGATGATGTTGAAGGTCAACTCCAAGTGTTATTTGAAAGATGCCAAATGAACAAGACAATTAAAGCGGAATACGATCTGCGCACATAACTTTATAAATACAGAAGGAGCAAATCACCAGTGTTAGGCCAAATCCTCCCTCCTCTGTCCTAACTTGACGAACTTGGATTGTTTTTCACAAATTGATACTAAATGGTCAGTTCCAATGTGGATCGGTAGTTTTGGCTTGCTCCCTTTGACCAAGGCATGTTAATGGATCGAGAAATAGGCCATAGATTGAAGAGGGAGGTTGTTGATAAGTGATTCTTACAGTAACTTGGAAGAAACAGGACAAAAACACTCACCAGGACATATGTGTCATGTTTCTTCTTGTGCATTGGGGGCATTTCTGAGGACACAAGACACAACATGAACACCAGCACCAGGAATCATGTACATTTCTCAGGAGGAAGAACTTATTTTACAAAGAAAACCAATCTCTTTTGATTTTCTTTTTTTTTTTTGTACAAGTTGGAGGACATGAGTTCGTAACCCATGGAGGACAAGAAACTAGTTGAGGCCGTAGCGAGGTTTCTTGGCGAGTTGCTCTTGAGCAAGGCATCATCGTCACCAACCAAGCTCAAGTGGTGCAGTACGCGAAAAAAGAAGCAAATGCCGGAGTGAAAAAAAATAACTTGCGGCGGGGAAAAACAAACAAGAGAAGGGAAGGAAAAATCGTTTTGTTTTTTCGTGGGGTGAAATTTCATTTCAAGGCCATGGACTTTTCTTCAAAATATGCTGTATGCACATACACGCTCATGACCATGACAATTCTGCCTTGACCCAGATAGTAAAGTTCCATTTTAATGACCTTTTTAGAAGATTCATTTTATCAGCTTGTGTATCTAATAATGCATCCCGACAGATCCGGTCGTCATTTTCTTCATTAACTCACTTTCAAAGAGTTGAGCCAAATAGCGGATGTTTCAATAGTGTCATTCAATGGAAACTTGGCGTCGATAGCATGTAGCCTGTTAGCATAACAAACCGTGTTCGCTGAGGTTGATGACGTCCACCGCAACCATGTCCGGTTTGTCCAGCGGGCCCACCTTTCGCTCGGTCACGCCGGTCGGAACCACATCGGGCTTGGGCCCCAATTTTCTGGGGTAATACTCGGCCGCACTGAGGTAGGACGGCGCCGCCTCGGACGTGGACAGCAGCAGCGAGTCCATCGAGGCCATCGCTGAGCGCGTCAGATCCTCCTTCTCCTCCTTCTTCCTCTTCCTTTTCCTCTTCTTCTTCGTCTGTGTCATTGAAAGCGAGGCAGACCGAAGCGCCATCTTGTTATGCTTCCCCCTGCAGGACAATACAGAACTCCTTGGGCATTGTACAAATGGTACGTCCGTTTGTACTAGTTTAACTAACTTAACTCGTTTAAAAAATATTTAAAAAAAATTAGACCAGTGTATTTATTTGTTATCTTATTTGTAAAATGACCCATTAACAAATGGGCTTTTCTCTCGATATTGACAATCGTCGTGTTTTTGTTCACGTTCTTTCTGATTGGCTGGCAGAATTCTTACCATTGTGCGGCGTACATTCTGATAAAAGTCGAACTTGCCTACAAGTGCTTCCAGCTGCATGAGCCTCCAAGTCCTCAACAAGATGGACTGTGTCAGTGGCAGTGTGCTTACGGAGAAACATGTGAGGGGCCCCTTGCCTGTCAGGGGGCCTCCTCCCGGCCCCGAAACGGGAAGTAGAGGGAAAGAGAGCAAAGGCAGAAGCAAAACATGTGCGCGCGCGCACTCACACACGCACACACACAGAAAAAGGAGGAAGGAGAAAAAAAATGCAATTTTGTAAAAATGTACTTGCTCTTTTGGTCTTTCTCTCGAGGCACTGTGGCATGCTGTGCATGTGGAGGCGGTGCCTGCAATATTAAAGAAAAAAAAAAACACTCGCTCACACTTATGCGGGCGCACACACAAGCCCTGCAGTCAGTCAGTCAGTCTTTCTGCTTTCGGAGCGTTTCCATTGCGTCGGGGGGATGTCGGCGAACGTGGCAGAGTTGCCGGCTCGGCTGGCGTCCAGGCTGCGGCGGGCCCGCGACCTGAGGGACGAGGAGAAGCTGTACCGGCACCGGGGTGTTCTCTACCCGCTCCTCATGTGCCCGCCGGAGCACCTGAGCGCCCTGGAGGGCGTGACGGCCAGGGAGGACGACGTCTTGCTGGTGGCTTATCCCAAGTGCGGTGAGGGCTCCGACGCCGCGCATCATTTCCCCTCGTGTCTCTCTGGCCCCCCGTCCCTCGCCCCGGGTGTGAGAGCCTGTCGGTTAATCGAACAGCCGGCGGAAATTGGACATGAGGGCCCGGTTTCCGATGTTTTCCAATTGTTGCGTTCTCCTTATACATTAAGACATTGCAACATATGACAAAAGGACGTTCACCCCCACCTCCCTCAAAAAAAAAAACTGCAAAAAATGTATGCAAACTTTTCACATTTGTCTTGTTCAGATACAAAGCGTAAAGGACAAAGTGCAGTTAAGCAATTTATGCAATTCGGTGGTGCCTTTAGATTGTTCCATGACCACACTCATAAGTCCATCAATTGTATCTTAAATCATCTTTTCCCCATGGAATGAATGGAATTGGCTTCCATCCGTGCCAACCACCCAAAAGACTTCCATATTTTTGAGGAAAAAATAGTACAGTACTCAATAATATTGGACTTTGTAAAACTAACAATGGGCGTACTGTGGACCCCCTCGCTTTATGGAAGATAGGGACCGAAAATCCACTACTATCTCACGCCAGAATAATGCAAGAGGATGGGGGAAAAAATTAAATACATTTCAACCTCCCATTAGTCTTCACAAACTGCTGCTAATGCATTTTCCAGAGAAAACAGGGAGAGGGGGTTCCCCTCCCTGTGCCCCCAATAGATATTCACAAATATTTAAAATGGTTGGAAAGACTATTGACAGCAAACATGCAAATTTGTGAACCCACAGGTGGAAAACAGCAAACAAGCAGGGCTCTCCTGTAGGTGTGGTTCTGTATGTGTGTGTGCGTGCGTGCGTGACACTTGGTCACCGTGTTGCGTGACAACCTGCCGCCAAACAAAGCCGCTCGACCTGTGTTTTCTGTTCCGGTGGCTGACAATGAATGGAACACGCAGACGCGCAAAACCATCTCCGAGTGTATGTGTGTGTGTGTGTGCACGCAGGTTTCAACTGGATGGTGGGCGTGCTGAAGCAGATCCTGACGCAGGCCATGGGAAGGACAATCGACACCATCATGCCGCCGCTCATCGAGTTCTTCGGACCGGACGTCGCTCAGGTTTTCAGTTCAGCTTTCAAACGTAGGCCTGAGCAAAGCAGCAAAGGGGGGGGGGGGGGCTGTGGGGGGGGGGGGGGGGGGGGGGGGCTGGACAGCCCCCGTCCGGCCTGTTTTCCATGTCTCCCTCCTCCAACACACTTGATTCAATCAGAATCCTTATCAGGTTTCTGCCAAGCTTGCCATTGAGTTGATCAAGTGTGTTGGAAGGGGGGGGCATCGAAAACAGGCTGAAGAGGGGCACCAGCCCTGCATGCTTTCAAGCCTGTTTGGCAGACCCCCCCCACCCCCCAAAGCGCCAGACCTGTGCCGTCCTTGGCTCCCAAATCTCCCTCTTTGCTTCCCACCTTCCGCGTCGAGGGCGCCAAATGGCGGGCGCACGGCCCATTGACGGCCACCTCCTGTCGCCCCCTTCAGGTGATGGACCAAATGGCTTCTCCCAGATTGTTGGGCACCCACATGCACCCCGACAACATCCCCGCCTCCTTCTACGCCAACAAGAGCAAAGTAAGCGCCGCCGGGTGAGCGATCGCTCGGCCTGCTTGCCGTCGAAGACGTCTTTGTTGATGGTCTTGCAGATTCTGGTCATCTTCCGGAACCCCAAAGACACGCTGGTCTCCTTCTACCACTTCTGCAACAGCAACCCTGTGCTCCCCTCCTCAACCTCCTGGGACTCCTTCTATGGCAACTTCCTCTCCGGAGAGGGTCAGTCTCTACACACACACACACACACACACACACACACACACACACACACACACACACACACAGAATTGAATAAGGCCCGTTGTTGTTGATGTTGCGTGCGGCAGTTCCCTGGGGCTCGTACTTTGACCACGCGTTGGCCTGGGAGCAAAAGATGGCCGACCCCAACGTGATGATCGTCACCTACGAGCAACTCAAGCAAGTAAAGGAATACACAAACTCCTCATGTACCAAACGTTTGCAGACATGCGGCCAGCCGGCGGCAGCGGCAAGCAGAGCCAAAGAGAACTTGTCAGATGTGAGCGGATGAATAATCTTGTGAATAATTGTGACGCAGGACCTGGGCGAGAGCGTCCGTCACATTTCGTCCTTTTTGGACGTGGAGCTGAGTGACGCTCAAGTGCAGCTGGTGTCTGACGGAAGCACCTTCGCCGCCATGAAGGAGAGCTCGCAGATGTCGCACGGGCCGATGGGAAATATCTTCTTCAGGAAAGGTGCCAAAAAAAGGAGGAGTAGCTTAGCATAGCTTAGCATGGCCAGTTTTTCCTGTTACTTTTCAAAATGGTCCCGCTATGACATAGCGGCTACGTCATTCACGCTGTCTTGATGCCATCGGAGGAAGCCTCGTGATGTTGTTGCAATACATCAGGGGCATCTGTGATCTGCCGTGCCATTTTGTCTTCACACAATCACAGACAACAAAACAGATTTCATTACTGAACTCATCGTGAGAGTGACTCCGTTGACGCGGAGTCCGTATTTGGCCTCAGGTCAACATTCTAGTTCCCGAAACATTTGGAGCCACCCGTTTACACGCGTGAGCGGACGGAGTTACTCCGGCATTTGAATAAACCGACTTTTTTTGTGCGTGCGTCCAGATACAAACGGTGTCATTTTCGCCATGGCGAGAGAAAATAACGTGGAAATGCCGCAGGGCGATCAATGCCTTCAAGTTAAGCTCTCTATGGGCAGGGTGCCGCGCATCCGAGTGCTTCCGGTACTACAAAGAGCAAGATTCCTTGCGGATGGAGCACGAGCATGTGCAAAACACAAATCAATGTCCCTTTTGAAGGAGGCATTTACGGGAGCCACCATTTGGACGAGAAAAGGGGGAACCCCAGGGGTCTGGTTTGGGTTTTCAAAAACACAAAGGAGAGCATATTCAGGTTTTTTTTTTTTTTTTTTTGCTCGCATTTCAATGGCCCCCAAATATAATGTTCAGCTTTGAAAAGGGCGAATGACTGCATGTAAAGATAGTCCGCGTCTTTACCGTTATCGCAAATGTTTCAAGACAAAAGTGTAACTGGTTTAACGAGGAGTTGTGGACGTGCTATCTGCAGAGTTTGAAGGGCAGCGCGTGGAAATTGCGCAACTCGCGTGCTTGCGATGAAGCCCTTGATGTCTTTCTCGCACTTTTTTTTTTTTTCTCAAGCGTGATGATGCAAGAAGCGCGTTTCAGTGGCTCCCCACCATTTGCAAATATTCATGGCTTCTCGCTGTGGAAAAATTTCGTTCTGGCAAAAGCAGGACTCCAAGAATGCTTGTTTCAGACATTAATGCAAAGCTATGGAGGCATAAAAAAAAAAAATATCTAAATTATATTACCTTTTTTGATATCAAGCCTTTTATATGAAACATGCACTTTTAAAACGGCTGGGTCGAAAAAAAAACAAACAAAAAAATTGGTCAAAAATGGATTTACTTGCAGGTTTTACTTATATTTATATTATTTTATATTGATATTTTATATTCATTTAGATACTTTTTGTCTTCTACTTTCTCCCTTTCATAATTTTGCTGCTGTAAATTGGGAAGGTCTCCATTGTGAGACAAATAAAGGTTTTCTTATCTTAAGTTTTGTACTAAACAACCCATAAAGTTAATGTTTTCTTCGTTTTGAGCCAGCAGTTTTAGGAGTGCGAGGCGTGTTCCCACCGCGCCGATGGCCGAGCTTTGCGTGTGCAAAACCCCCTTTGATGACCCAATCATGTCACGCGTGCGATCGTTGCAGGCGAAATTGGCGACTGGAGGAACCATTTCACCGAGGAGCAGAGCCACAAGATGGACCAGGCGTTCAGCAAACATCTGGCCGGGACCCGATTGGGCCGCCTGCTCGACTACGAGCTCCACTGCAAGTAGTCGGACGCCGCCGGCAGCAGGCGACAACTTCCTGAGGGCCTCCCGCCAATTTGGCCCGAGGAGAGCTCATATTTCGAAAAGATATGCGACCAAGCTTGAAAATCGATTTAACTCAAGAGAAGCGAGATGAAATTCAGTTGGAGCATCCATTTTACCGGCTACCGAGAACGAAAAATCCGTTTTCTTCCACCTAGCAGTGGCTGCTGGGTCAATAGAGGGCGCTAGCGCAGCATCCGATCGCTTCGGCTAAGTCAAGACAGCGAATCTGTAACCGAATCCAATTTCAAAGTAAATCTTTGACCCAGCTCAACCAATTTAAATTGTTGGGTTGACCTCCGTTGTGTCATTTTACGATGCCATTAACCTCCCGCGATGCAAACAAAATTGAGCACGGCGGGGGGCGCTCCATTCCACGTGACACCTGGCGATCGCCGATGGGCTTGTGGAAGGGCCTCCGCCCGCGGCTGCCGAATGATTCAAGCTCAGCAGAAGTGGCGGCCTTCAGTCATGGGCGCAAGTCGTTGCTTTCTCCGTCTCTGTTCCTGTTCCTTCGTCCCCTCAATTGCGCCACTCCTTGCCTCAGCCCAAATGTGCACATTTTCTTCCTCTTAAGATGTCCCAACTTGTGGTCAGGCTTGACTGTCCTCCCCAGCACATCAGAGATGCTGTCATCGGGTTTGACTTTACTCTTGGCCGAATCCTCATTTTCAAATTATCCGATGGAAGAAACCATTTGTTCACATCATCCAAAAGCCAACGTGTAATTTCCCCTGGGATTAATAAAGTATCGGTCATTTATCTCTACTTGGCCATTTTGTCCTTTCCTGCAGAGAGGAAATATCTCAACAGAGAATCATGTCGTCAGTTTTGGCCTTGTCCAAAAACAAAACAAAACAAAACAAAACAAAAACGAATTGGCTCATATTCGCTGTCCTGCACGAACCCTTGGGTTATACAAGATGCTTGCTTTGCTTGAGACTTTCTTGCATTTTGCAGCCATTTTCCAATTGACTTGGTTATTGCCTTTTTTGTTGGTTAAACGGAGCATTTAGTGGCAGCTAAAGTGGACTTGGGAAACCGAACACCATTTTTGTTGAATCCGCCTTTTTCAATCAACATCTTATGTACAGATCAATGCACAGTTAGCATATTTCAACAAAATACAATTTTGAACCAATGCGTTGGATTTTTTTTTTTTTTTTTGGAGGGGGGGCAAGTCAAGATGTGTCTGTGGAGACGATAAACTCGGCGATGCGAATGCGGACGCTTGGCACGCATACACAGCTGCGATAACCACGCACATCCACCCCTGATGTCAAGGCCCAAAACTTGTGAAAATAACAACAAAATAAAATCAACTAAAAGTGATCGCCATTAATAATTGCTGAAACAATTTTATGTTGATATTGTCTGATTGGCTGAAGGAAACCGGGAAGTGTTTGAGTTACCGGAAAGAGGTACGTTCTTGTTCGTTCGGGAGTTGCGGAGCAGACGTTGAAAAATAAAAGCTGAGTTCAAAGGATTCCATCTCTCCTTTTGCTCATTCTTCAAGTACAGCTATCCACTAAAAACCGACGAACCCCTCGACTTACATTATCCTCGAGAACTTAGGAGTCCTTTTCAAATCAAGTGATCAGTTCTTCAAGTGCCTTTTTTTTAAGGCAACCGCCGCCCTCACGGTTGCGGTTTCCTCCTGAAGCCGCGGCCGGGGGTTTTCTCCCACACTGATGATGAGGTGTGTGTAGAAAGCCGCCCGCTCTTTGGAGAGGAGTTCGTAAGTCACAGAGTTGAGGCCGTCCGAGTGCCAGGTCAGTTCGGTTCTGTTCAGGACCTCAAAGCTACAAAGTTCGAATCAGTTTAATATCAAAGGACGACCGCTTTCGCCGCACGTTTCAGGACTGCAAGGCTTGCTTACTTGTATGGATTTTCCTCATTGCCGCGGTCTCGTTGATGCTTGATCATTTTGTAACGACCAATGGCCACTGGGGGGCGCACGACCTTCATGCCAGACAGAGCCACTCTGCTTGAGCAGCAGACAACACGACATAACATCAACAGTCTGGCAAACTTTGGCAACAGCACAAGAATAGTTGCTCCCGCATCAGAGAAAAAAATCGGTGTCATGTTACAACATGACCAGTTATTACCAGTGGGGGGCGGTGCAGAGCATGTTGCTAAACGTTTTCTAAAAACACCTTTCCAGATTCACAGATTGTTCTGTATCGTCTTCCTTCCATGTACTCTCACCCACACGCATCGATACTTAAAATAAAAATAAAAAAAATTCAGATTGAAAACAAGCCAGGAGGATTTTTTTACCTTTTCCACAAATCATCATCCTCTCGGCCCCAGCCCCAGTACTGGTTGGAGAAGCCGTTCATCTTCCTGTACTGGTCCGGAGTCACTGCGACAACACCGCCAAAATATTGCGGGTAGGGCAGCCTAGTAGGGGGGGGGGGGCACACGGCCAACACAACATCTGAGGGCCAAGCCGGCCAACGGGTACAAATAATCACTGACTGAGGCAGGGATGGCAAGCTGGCAGCCTGCGTGTCGCATGTGGCTCGCGTCTGCACTTTGGCTGGTCCCCAAATAATAATTGAAATCAATACATGAAGGATTTTTTTTTTTTTTTAGAAGGGGGGGGGGGGCTGTCCTTT
>NW_017842054.1:1776214-1804615 GCF_001891065.2 Hippocampus comes | reverse complement strand
TTTTTTTTTTTTTTTTTGGAGGGGGGGCAAGTCAAGATGTGTCTGTGGAGACGATAAACTCGGCGATGCGAATGCGGACGCTTGGCACGCATACACAGCTGCGATAACCACGCACATCCACCCCTGATGTCAAGGCCCAAAACTTGTGAAAATAACAACAAAATAAAATCAACTAAAAGTGATCGCCATTAATAATTGCTGAAACAATTTTATGTTGATATTGTCTGATTGGCTGAAGGAAACCGGGAAGTGTTTGAGTTACCGGAAAGAGGTACGTTCTTGTTCGTTCGGGAGTTGCGGAGCAGACGTTGAAAAATAAAAGCTGAGTTCAAAGGATTCCATCTCTCCTTTTGCTCATTCTTCAAGTACAGCTATCCACTAAAAACCGACGAACCCCTCGACTTACATTATCCTCGAGAACTTAGGAGTCCTTTTCAAATCAAGTGATCAGTTCTTCAAGTGCCTTTTTTTTAAGGCAACCGCCGCCCTCACGGTTGCGGTTTCCTCCTGAAGCCGCGGCCGGGGGTTTTCTCCCACACTGATGATGAGGTGTGTGTAGAAAGCCGCCCGCTCTTTGGAGAGGAGTTCGTAAGTCACAGAGTTGAGGCCGTCCGAGTGCCAGGTCAGTTCGGTTCTGTTCAGGACCTCAAAGCTACAAAGTTCGAATCAGTTTAATATCAAAGGACGACCGCTTTCGCCGCACGTTTCAGGACTGCAAGGCTTGCTTACTTGTATGGATTTTCCTCATTGCCGCGGTCTCGTTGATGCTTGATCATTTTGTAACGACCAATGGCCACTGGGGGGCGCACGACCTTCATGCCAGACAGAGCCACTCTGCTTGAGCAGCAGACAACACGACATAACATCAACAGTCTGGCAAACTTTGGCAACAGCACAAGAATAGTTGCTCCCGCATCAGAGAAAAAAATCGGTGTCATGTTACAACATGACCAGTTATTACCAGTGGGGGGCGGTGCAGAGCATGTTGCTAAACGTTTTCTAAAAACACCTTTCCAGATTCACAGATTGTTCTGTATCGTCTTCCTTCCATGTACTCTCACCCACACGCATCGATACTTAAAATAAAAATAAAAAAAATTCAGATTGAAAACAAGCCAGGAGGATTTTTTTACCTTTTCCACAAATCATCATCCTCTCGGCCCCAGCCCCAGTACTGGTTGGAGAAGCCGTTCATCTTCCTGTACTGGTCCGGAGTCACTGCGACAACACCGCCAAAATATTGCGGGTAGGGCAGCCTAGTAGGGGGGGGGGGGCACACGGCCAACACAACATCTGAGGGCCAAGCCGGCCAACGGGTACAAATAATCACTGACTGAGGCAGGGATGGCAAGCTGGCAGCCTGCGTGTCGCATGTGGCTCGCGTCTGCACTTTGGCTGGTCCCCAAATAATAATTGAAATCAATACATGAAGGATTTTTTTTTTTTTTTAGCAGGGGGTGGAGGGCTGTCCCTTCCCCGCACGCCTTGAAAATGAAGTGCCGTTCACAGGAAAAAGGCTCGCGAGCGCGAGCTGCTGAGCGTCTCATCTAACCTGTACTCAAACTTGTCGATGGCCACGGCCAGGTGCCTGGGGTTGCACGCGTCGCAGGCGTAAGTATTGAGGTCGTTCTCGGCCAGCAGGTCCACATCGTGGATGATGAGGCAGCTCCAGTCTTCGTCTCGGACGACTTCCCGTACGCCGGCGTTCAGCAGTTTGCCTTTGTTGAAGGTGCCGCTCCCCGACTGAAAGACATCACACGAGGCTTCCCGTCAAGTGAGGGTCGCCTTTCTGGCGAGGACGACAAAATGGTTCCGAATTCACCGCCAGCTCTCCTCACCTGCTCCACGACGTAGATCCTGTAGTGGATTTGTTGCCTCTGCAGCAAAGGATGGAGGTGGTCGAGGAGAGCGCGGAGGTGCGTCGGCCGCTTCCGGTACGGCACCACGATGGCGGCGTGGTGCCGAGCGTTGCAGTCCGGCGGACGGTAGAGTCCGCCCGGCGACACCGCCGCGCTCCTCTTTCTGATCTCCTTCAAAGACGGAGGTGACGAGGAGAGATTGACGGGGCTGGGCCCAACTGCGCGTGAGGAAAGGAAACGTTTACCCGTTGGGCAGGCGAGCCGTCACACGAGGACGGTGGATCCCCCAGCCCGCGTTTCCTTCATTGATTTGCATCCTCACCCAGAAGCGGGGACACAAGGTGGCAGGTGGCCAGCGGAAGAGGCGCTGGCGAGAAGGCGGAACGGAGCGCCAAGGTCACGGCGGCCGTCAAGAGCGCCAACCAGGCCAGCGCGCGCGGGGGCTTCAGAAGGCGCTGACGGCATTCCATCAGAAGAGAGTTTGCTAGGAGGGAAGGGGAAGGGGAGGCGGGCGGATTACGCGCGGCGCGAGTGAAGGCGTGCGCAAGGAACAGCGACCAGCATTCACCGGCATGATGAACCACAAACTTCGCGGCCCACATTCAAACACTCTTCGCGAGCACATCCATCCATTTTCAAATCCGCTTCTAGTCACGAGGGTCGCGGGGGTGCCGGGGACTCTCCCAGCTGTCGTCGGGCAGTAGGCGAGGGACACCCTGAACCGGTTGCCAGCCAATCGCAGTCGATGCTAGCACATACACTGTAAATGTTACTTCAATTATATAAACCAGTGGGTGGTCCCTCAACTACGGGTCCAAAGACAGAAACAGGAAAACACACACACACACACACACACGCGTGCACACACACGTACACGCACACACTTGTCTTTTGAGGAGCTAAAACATCCTGATCGTAAATGTTGGTATGTTCTCAGCTTTTTTTTTTTTTGTTGTTGCATTGTTTGTTTGTTGCAAATCAGCAGCTGTGCTTACATAGCAAAACTAGTCAAAACTTGAAGGAGCATTAACTTGACCCCTGCCCCCTCCGACCCCCCAAAAAAAACTAACCAAAAAAAAAAAAATGAGAGCTTGCTCATTTCTTGTCGTCACCATCTTACAAGCAAGATGGTGACGACAAGAAATGATGTTATGAAAGAGCAGCAGTGAGTGCCAAAGCCCCCGACTTAGTGGACAAGTCAGAGTCAAGCCCCGCAAAATAAACAAATCCATACCCGATGACGAGTTCTTGAAAGTGGTCATTTCTTTGGAGCCCGTCTTTGCACCGCCCGTAAAACTTTGACAAGAGCACAAGTTGGCCCTCGGCAAGTGTTCAGGCGAGTCAAGCGCTCACACAGTCAGGTAGGCTGGATGATGACCAGAACGAATTTGACGACGCCTGACTTGGGCGGAGCTTTGGAGTGGGCGGAGCCATCATTCTGTCTGAGATTCTGTCTTCAGAATGTATTGATGGTCAAGGTGTTCCTGTTGCGCATGACAACATGGTTCCTTTCCAAAGAAGGCCAAGCACTGTTTTGAGGAGCGAGACATCACGAGACTTGAGATGAGACCCATCGGTGCTGAGAAATGTTTTTTGGACAATGTTCAGTACGCCACCTCCTCCCTGTGTGTGCTCCTCAACGGAACCACGACAGTCCACTCGTTCTCACGTTAGCCAACACTGTTGATCTTCATTTGGGCATAACTATTTGATTAACTCTTGGATTTGACTGGCTAAATATTTTTTTTTTTTTTTGAAGATGTGGGTGCGTCAAATCCGTTTGTGAGTTGACACACCCAAGTTGAATGCTTGTGAAGTTTTCGAGACGACATTAAAAAAACAGCGGAGTCTCATGTTTTGACATTTGAATACGAGTTTGAATGGGATCGGTGGAAACTGCTCACGGTGGATTCGTTTCTGACAAAGATGTTCTGTACAGTCGGAGTTCGATTGCACTTTGTCCCCACGTGCCGAAGAAAAGGGGACAATTTTGTTCCTCTCCGAGTCAGGGTTACGCCAGACGAGAGAGAAACCGTCCGCACGATGCTAACTGAGCTTGCGCGGCCTCCGGACTTTTCCACCAAGCACTTAAGGTGGATTCAACAATCGCGCTCTTCTCATGGCGCTGAACCAATGGTGGCCTTTGAGACTTGACTCCATCGTCATCTCGGTGCAACCGGTTGATGGGGAAGTCTATTTGACAAGTCAAACAATCGTATTTGACGTTGGGTGCGGCGAGTGCCCCGTCGGCTTTGTTTTTCTTCAGTGTGGATGAACTCATTCTTTTCAAGTCATGTCTTTCAGAGAAGCGATGACCTCCGGCACTTTTACGTGGGTTTGAATGAGCTCGGTGAAAATAGTTCATTGGCGCTCGCATTTTCATTTCTGCCGCAGCTGTCCGCGCCAGAAGAGAATTGGGTGGGCTATTCCCGCATTTTTAAGCCGTCACAAATTTGATCCGGTAGTGCGATGTGGTCAACATCAAGAAAAAACTGTACCTTTTGCATGTCTATTTGATTCCATGCGGGAATAGGGTAGCCCGGGTTGTGATCGGCAGGATTCCACGAGTTCACCGTTATACTATTGTTGATTCTGACCAAATGGGGAGAAATGAGAACGAGTGGAAAAGAAGCAAAATGCACATTAAAACAATAAGATGCAAAAGCCCAGCTCAGCTGGTGTTAAAACCCCATCGCGTAGATAAATCCGCTTTTGTGACTTTTGTGTCCCGCGGGCATTTGGCTATATTTGCCCTGCGATAGGCTGTCCTCTCTCTCTCTCACCCAAAGTCCACTGGGACGGATCCCAGCTCATGCGACTCTAATGAGGACATGAACTTTCTGAAATGGATGGACGCTCTCAATTGTTCCATTTTCTATCACACCAAATCCATTTCACGATTGCGGGAGGTGTCACACTGAAGGTGGGTTGGAACAAAAAAAAAAAACAAAAAAAACGAATTAATCAAGAGTGCAACTGAGAACCAGCCAGTGAGCGGTGTCACCGTGGAGGAAATTTTTTAAAAAACGTGGTGGGAAATGTAGATTGGACCACTGCCCAATTGGACCACTGCACAATTCTTCCCACCAGCTCGACAGCGAGTTAATGACTCCCCAAAAAAAACTGACTTCAATTGCTATTTTGGACTCTTACCCTCTTTAGGTCGTTCGTCGTTAAAACTGAAAAATAATATATGGTATAAGCTAAAATAACTAGCAGATTACACATTGTCTAATACAAATATCAAGTGAGATGGTGTTGACAACAGTCTCAATTCCCAATAAAATATCGTAACTCCCCAAACCCAATCGTCAGCATTATTTTTGCCATAACATGTACTTACGGACAATTCTTGTCCAAGGCAAGAAGAAAATATGATCCTAGTTCAAGAGCGCAATATGCCGGGTCTACGAACTGCCACAGGGGATTTCTGTGGTTTTCTCG
Source organism: Hippocampus comes (assembly GCF_001891065.2). NCBI lineage: Eukaryota > Metazoa > Chordata > Actinopteri > Syngnathiformes > Syngnathidae > Hippocampus > Hippocampus comes. The sequence continues at coordinate 1,799,312 of NW_017842054.1, read as the reverse complement.
AGGTCAGCAAACAATTCTGTACATCAAACAACCACAGGAGGAAGCTCGAAGGCTGCCGAGACATTTGCATGACAAATTCACTTGAAAAACGAGCAGAACGCTCTGAAAAGGCCATTTAGGCCATTTTCAAGGCAAATTACCTTGCAAACCCGATTGAGGGACATCAAAGATTCGTTCACGAAATTAATTCATTCATAACTGTCGCAAGGTACCTTGAAAACGATGATTGCAACCCCCATCTCTTGTAACCCTGATGCTCCGACGTGGTGCGATTTACCAGTTTGACAAAGTCATTTGATCATGTTGGCAGAGGGGCACTACCACGTCGTGTTTCGCGTCAATCTAGCTAGCTCCAAGATTAACAATATGAGAATATAATACTGTACACTGGTTTGATGACAAACGAACAGGACGAAAACTATGGCGTATTGCTATTCATATGCATGCGCGTAAAATGTATTTATTTTGGCCCAGTTAATGAGTTGCAAAATGCCAAATTTTCCCCGATGGAATTAAGTGTAACTAATCCTACCGGAAGTGCATTACTTTGAAAGAACGAAGCAAGCCGGAAGCGTGATTCCTGTCTGCTAACTTCACTGGTGTCCGTCGTCCCGAGTGACGTCACGCGGGCTGCCGCTCGTCTCTCCAGCGCGTTCACGAATGGTCTTCGCACGCGCGCGCGCGACCTAGGTAAGCGCGAGCACGTCTGTTCAATCAATTCTTGTCTTTCGCCCCTTTCTGCTCAATCAATTAGTTGATCAATCGATTGATCGGAGCCAGCTGTCAGAGCTATCTAGTTAGCCAGCTAGCGTTAACCGCAAACGATCCGAAATGGACCTGTATAACGCGCGCTGCTTCGTGACGTCATCCAAATTCTCTCTTTTTTTTATGTTCCAGAAGTCACGTTATCTGACAGTTCGTCTATTTGTCAGGTTTTTGACACGCTGCTAATAGGATGAGTGTCATCTTATGAGTAGAACAGGTGAATTTCCCTTGTAGATGAATACATGATCATCGATACAATCACATTGGAGCAATTTAAAGCACAAGATTGGATGAAATCAGGGGGGCAGATGGGATTTGCGATTTTGCGGTGGACGGGGGTTATAAGTTTATAAAAATCACGAAATAACATTTTTGGGGAAAAAAAGAAAATGCTGACTTGTTCAATATTTGATGGAACCTATATTTGTCTGGAATACCTATCACCCACTAAAACATATTAAACGTGTGTGTGTGTGTGTGTGTGTGTGTGTGTGTGTGAGTGTGTGCGCGCGCGCGCGCACGTGCGTGCATGCATGCGTGCGGTCACTCATGCAGCATCCCTGCCAGTCATGCAGCAAAAGGTTTGTTCTGGAGGTTCCCTTTCTTTCCACGATGGCACCCGCTCGCCGTTCTTCCGCAGCCTGGACACCCGCGCCGCGTGCCCGCACGAGTACGACGGCTTCAGCATCACCGGGAAGTTCCCGGCGTGTCCGCCGCACAAAGCCGGCCTCCCGGCGGCGCGCGGCGTGCGGCGCTCGCTCAGTGACGGCAGGGACGCCGCCCACTTCCTGATCTCCAGGAGGAGGACACGCAGCGTGGGCACGCGCCAGGACGGAGACCAGGACGAGGAGCGTGGCGAGACGGACGAGGAGGACGGGACCTCGGACAAGCCGCCGGATCACCACAGTGGTTTCCATCTGGGCCCGGCGCCGCTGCTCGGTGAGACCATCAAAGACCCATTCGCCCTTTTGTATTACATTCTCTTTGATCGTGTGACATCATCAAAGCCCCCCTTTCCACTTCGCTGCAAGAAAAGCAACAGCAAGAGCTCAAAGGCTCCCGTCTCCAATATTTGGGACAAAGACACCCTTTTGGACTCCACGTGACATCATCAAAGAGCCCCATTGCACAAAGCACGGCCTCCTCCAAGACCCCCTTTCACTTCCGCTTCCACTGCACGCATGATCCAAGACCCCTTACCAAATACTCATTACATCAAAGACTCTGTTGTGCACTGCTCAGGACATCACCAAGGACACATTTTCCACGACCAATGACACTCACTTTTTCCATACGTCAACATATCAAGGACTCTTTTCCACCACACATGACATAAACCAAAGCCATTTTCTATGACTCATTCTTAAAGATGCCTCTCCCACCACCAACTCAGTGATGATCATCATAGACCTCTATTTTACACATCAAAGACATCTTTCCAAATACTCAAGAAATCATGAGAAACCATTTCCTACTGCCCACAACATCAAAGACCTCCCGAATTTCAAGACTGTGAGGCTTCATTTGCCACCGCATGTTTGACCTCAAAGCCCCATCTTTCGTGACATCAAAGACTCCTCCCACTCGACATGACATTGAAGACATCTCTACATGCACCGTCTCATACCTCTTTCTCCTGGCCCCCCTTTCCTCGCAGGGCATCACTGTTGTTCCGACCCGGATGGCGCCTGGTCCTTGTCAGCGGCGGGGCACGGAGGCTTGGGCGGCATTGGCGGCGACGTTGGCAGCGGCGATGGCTGCAGCGTCCTGCAGCAGCGGCTGGCTCGCGTCAGGACGGAGCTAGCGCAGGCCGACACGCGGCTGCTGTGCGAGCGTGCCCACTCGCAGCATTTGTCCCGCGAGAGGCAAGAAGTGGCAGAGAAGGAGCGGTCGCTGAGCCGGCAGGTGGACGTGGCCGTCATGGTGATCGCCGCCCTCAAGGAGCAGATCAACGCCTCGGAAAGCGAGCTGGAGCGACGTGAAAGGTGAAAACAAAAAAAAACCATTAAGTCGTCACCAATTGTCAGTATTATGATCATTTTTTTTCAATTGTTTCATCAAATAAATACCAAACTATACAATTTTGTTCACTGTATCTGTAAAATCTCATTTTTGTGCTGCTCGTTCTCGCAGGCAGGTGCTGAGCATCCAGAAGTTTTTGGAAATGGCCGCGCGCCAGGAGACCAGCGGCAAGGTCCGAATCCAGTTGTTCATCGAGAACCTGCTGAGACGCATCGCGCTGGCCGAGACCCTCCTGGAGGACTACCAGGTCCTCAAGGCCCTAACGCGCGTCGTCGCACACCTTCCGGTCTGCCTTACGAGTCTCACGAGCGTCTTGTCTTCGCAGGGACGGCAGACGCCGGCGACCGACCGCGACAAACCTCTCAGGATCACCAAGAGCAGGTCACCACACCGGCGCACAATCGAAAATAGACTTCACCACTTCACCGCTTTTTGCAGCACCCGCCGCCGACGCCAAGTGAACACTAGCAGCACGCGAGCTGAAGGACATGCTTATATCATGCATTGTGGAAATGTTTATATCAGAGCAGTGCCCAAGCGCGTTAAGAGGCGAAATTTATTTATCACGTTATAACGTAAACTTTATCACTTTATAATGTGAAATTTATCACATTAAACATGACATGCATCCTGATATAACGTGAAACAGATTTTCTTTTCTTCTTACGATGTCCCCCCCCCAAGTAGTGACTGGCAATACCGCACAGGGCTTGTGCCGGGTAAAAGTAGGCGTGGAAAATAAATTCTCGTTTCGAGGCGCGTCGTCACATGACCAGGGCAAAGTGACCTCTCTTTTTGGGGCTGGGCGTGTCAAGCGGAAAAGGTCACGTGATCAGGCACAACGAGCCTGGCATTGGCTGATGACGTACCACAAGGTGAAAAACGGTTTGAATCTCTCGCCAGAGCGTGGCGAGTTGATTTGATACGTAGTTTTGCAATTGTTCCTCCAGGTCAGCAGGGTGTCAGCTCTCGTGCGGTCTCCACGGCAACGCGCCGTCAGGCGAACAGCGCGAGCGTCTGGCGCGCTCGTCGCGCCTTTTCTGCCGACCCGAACACCGTGTCGACATCTGGAACCAGCGGCGGCGCTCGACTGGATACGAGGCCTAACGCCGCCAGGAAGGGGCGCGCTTGCGTCATCACCGCGCGACCTCACTTCTTCATTTGAGTTGAGAACACCTACACACACACAGCTGGTCGCTTGTCACTTACTGTACTACGACAATGCGTTATTTGACAGACACTGACATCTAACCATTTAGAGTTTATTTTATTGAATTGGTCAATTCAATGATAAAAAGACATGACACAATTCGAAATAACTATAATTGTATTAGTTGTATGCATAGATCGATAAAAATGTGCAAAATCTCATGAGAAAATAGTACATCATGAGGGAGGATCTGCTCTGTCTCAACCCTTCGTGAATCTCGGCAGGCACAGGCGGCGGCCAGCGTTGTGGGTGTTGTGTCCACGATGAGAGCCGGAGTCCGCGCTTGGAAATGACCCCACTGAGCCACGAGGACCAAAGCGGCAGTAGGAGGACATTTCCATGACAGCATTGTCCGTGCATGTGTCGCGAGTGGACAACATGGCAGACACGGTGCTGTCTGCCGCACTTCCTGCTCTATCTACTTGTGTATTGCCCAAATGTATTTTGTGCTGTCATAATGCCACCCGGCGCGTCATCTTTCACATCAAAAGTGAAATCTCACTCGCAAGATTTATTTCATGGGATTGGCTGGAAATGACGAGGATGAATCGATACATTCCATTCAGTGAAGCAGCGCGCACGCGTGTGTATCATTGTGCAGTCTAGTAAGTACAATGTTTATACAAGTTATCTTGTGACGTGTTTAATGACGTGGCACGCAACTATACGTTTTAAAAATCGGTTTTAGTTATTAAATGGGCATGAAAAATGTTATGAAATTACTCAGACAAGATATTCTTTTTACTGCTACAATGCAGACGCAAAGTATCCAATTAATCAACGAATCTATGAAATTAATTGACCGCTATTTTTATCACCGATTCATCATTCAGAGACCTTTTTTCACTTTGATTTCTGTAGTTGTCCATGAAAGCGGATTGATTGTGTTTGTGTACAAAAAAAAAAACCTTTTGCAAACATCTGCTTTTACTTTGGAAAACAATAATCGACATTTTCAGGGTTAGGGGGTTAGGGTTTAGGGTTATGGGGGGGTTAGGGGTTTGGGTTAAGGAGGTTAGGGTTAAGAGGTTCGGGGGTTAGGGCTTGGGTTAGGGTTGGTGTTAGGGGCAGGGTCAGGGGGTTAAGGTTGGGGTAAGGGTTTGCATGTATTGACCCCCCCCCCCCAAAAAAAAAAAGATATAACAATCAGGTCAATGTTGAGGTTGCTTGCAATGCTATGTACAATCCAGCAGGTGTCCGTATTGGGCAACAATTTCCATGACACGTGACCACTTTCATGTTGTACTTCTTGGACCGAACCATCGATTCGACTTACCTGACGACAGAAGGCAACTGTCGCGTCGGCGGTTGCATGTGTGTCTTTTGAACACCACCGTTCGATCCTTTGACGTGAAATCGAGAGCTTTCCACTACTCTCGTCATCTTTTCTGACAAACCGGAGAAAAAAATAATTGGACGAACCTGCCCCCTCCTGGCGCAGCTGCGAGCCACAGCAACTGATTGGCCGCGCCTCCCCTCCGACTGCCTCGTTTGGCCTCGCAGCGACGACCATGAACAATTCCTTTCGAGGCATAAAATGGGACCAGAAAGATGATTTTCCCAAAGATCATTTGAATCATTCATCTGTCACGTCATACACTTTGAATAAATATGGAAAAAAAACACCCATTTCGTTTTGTGTTTCTTTTTTAACACTGCAAACGCACACGTGGATCAAATACTGCCCCAATTGGAACGGCCACTTCGAATAACATGAATATCCATCCATTTTCTAATCCGTTTATCCTCACGAGGATTACGGGCATGCTGGAGCCTATCCCAGCAGTTTTTGGGTACAACCTGAATTGGTTGAGAACCAGTCGCGATCACAGTCACACCTGGGGTCAGTTTGGAGTGCCCAATTAACCTGCCATGCACATTTTTGGAATGTGGGAGGAAACCGGAGCACCCGGAAAAAAACCCACGCAGGCGCGGGGAGAACATGCAAACCCCACACAGGAAGGCCGGAGCCAGAATTGAACCCACGACCTCCGCTATGTGAGGCGGACGGGCTAACCAGTTTCCCCCACCGTGCCATCCATTACAGTATATGAATAGTCAAACGAATATGAATCAAAGAGGAAGTAAAATATATTTGAAGTCCTGGTCCATTCATCTTTATTCTAGAAGCTTTATTGGTGGATAATGTTTACATCTCACAACGCATTCCACAAACTTTTTCTGGTCACAATTTGAAGTATGAACAAGTTGATCACATAATTTCAAACAAATGCTGCAAGTTTATAAAGAGTTGAGCTCCATATATAATATGCCTTTTTTATGCCTTGGTTGTTGTTTTTTTTTCTTTTCTTACTGAATTGAAAGGATTTCATGTCGTAAACGTGTTCCTTCCAACACGACACAACAGCCATGACACCAAAACAACGAGACTGCCAAATGTTTTCTAGAAAGAGGATCCTAGCGAGTTACTCACAAGCTGTGAAGATGATGACGACAATGATGAAAATGATGCTGTTGGCAAATGCTCAAAGCCCCGTCCACCCCACCTATCATCCTTTGCGCGCAAAACGGACATCTTCCACCCATGAGGAGAAAGAAGCCAGCTGGAGGGGCGGGGTCAAACAAACCAAAAACAAAACACCGGCCTGTCTCACTAACGTGCTCTCACGTACAGTTTCCTACAACATTTTTTCCCATATAAATTAACAAGTGTCAATCGGCAGCCACAAAAAACAACGACCTAGGGAGCGTGTGACCTCCCCCAGGGAAGCAGGATGGGGGGGGGGGCAGTACACACAGCAAGCAAACTTTCTTCTTTGTCTTCTTCCAAAAAAGCCAAATTTCACAAGTGGAGAAAAAAGAGAAGTGTTTTCATGATTTGACAAATAAACTTGGAAGGGAGACGCCTACTCCCTTACATTCCCCCCCTGGCTAACGTGGACATCAAGCCCCCTTTCCCATCCTGAGCGTCCAGCCAGCCTCCGTTCCGCACTTTGTCGCATCTCGTTCTCGTCACTCAGCTTTACGTTTCATCCCAGGAACTTTGGCCTGGATCCTGGAAGACAATCAATCAATCAGTAAATAAATAAGACAAAAACTCAAATTGGTGTTCCTCAAGGCTCCATTCTGGGGCCTTCCTCTGTCACGTCTCGATAACATTGGAAACTTTTTCATCTATTTTAACAAATATTTATATCATATGTATAAACAAATTATTTCGCTTTCATAACAATTTTTTTTTTGGTTGCTTTAATGTCAATATTTCAAATTATCGTTTCGCAGACTTTTTGGTAAGGTGAACTTGAGTTGACTTACTTTCCAACGATGTCTTTTATTTGGTTGTTGACCAGCGCCAGGTAGCGATCAATTTGAGCCTGCAACATAATAAAAAGCAAAAAAAAAAAAAAAAAATCAAATAAGAACAGGAGGCAGAAGGGCAAAACGGAAGATGTTCAAAATACGACGAACCTGGTGCTTCTCGTAGATGATGGGACAGCTGAAGGCTCCGATCACGGCTAAAGGGAAGGAAGACACAAAATGGTCACATTGGACATGGCAATCGGTGTAAAAGTTGCGTGTGGGCACTGAACGGGAATGCGCCGCAGGTTGGAAAGCCTCTCACTCACCCAGAATGACCAGCGTGAGTCCGTTGAACAAGGCGCCCACATAGGTCAGTACCCACATCAGCACGGCAAACTGCAAAAGGGCAGCAATAGCGTGAGTTTCTTGAAGGCGGGTCAAGAGGTCCGAGAGCGAGAACAAGTCGCACCTTGATGGAGTCCACCAGGTCCTCGACCAGGAAGAGACGGCGGAGCTCGCTGACGGTCTTGTTGATTTTCTCCAGGAGGACGTCGCTGTACTTGTGCACCATGTCCTCCGACAGCGTCACCTCACGCTCCAGGTACTGCCTGCCAGATGCGCGGCAAGCTGTTAGCGGATCGCTCCCTCAACATTGCTATGAAGGCGTGAGCACTGCGTGTACAACTTGAGGCGAGCCTAGCAAAGCTAACGGGGCGAACAATTTGAAATTTTGGAACAGATTTGGGCAAGCATCATGGGAGTTGATACCTTTGATTTGCTTTCGCGGGCCACATACAAGGATGTGGCAAGCCCTCGGGCCTTGCGTTTGACACCAATGGGCGAAGGAGTACGCCAGGCGGCTACGCTAATGTTAGCCAACAAGTGGGGCAAAGCAGAATTTCGTCTTCTCATTATTTCTGTCCGCCTCCTTAGACTCAGTCTCGGCTGTTCATCTTTTGGAAAAATACATTCACCGTTGACGGAGGCAAATTTCAAAGAATAACGACGGGAAAGAAAAACAAGCTTGCGCAAGCATTTTAAGTCACTTTCAACCGGCTTCAGCATAATCCCTCAAATCCAAAACAAAATCCAGCATTTAGTCATCTCCGTTTTTTTCCAATACGCAGAAAAAAGCCCGTTTGATGAAAAACAAAGATGTCGATCGATGCTAACGTGGGTCTGAAAAATGGAAGAAAATGTGTTAATTGGGGGGGACGAACGAGTAGCATTTGAACGGCGGACATCCGTTGAACGGTTGGGGTAAATCGCGTTGCCAGCTTGGCAACGGAACATATTTGCCTGATGAGCGGAGGCGGCGGGCAAGACTCACTTGAAGGGGTGTCCCTCATCGGACTTCTGGATGGCCTGCAGGACGCCCTTGTAGATGCGGAAGCAGACGGTGACGGAGAGCAGCGCCAGGCCAATGTAGGAGCAGACGCTGACGATGCTGCACGCTGTCAGTGACAGCAGCAACAGCAGCACCGCGCCGAACACCACGCCCGTCGTCTTCACATCGCGCCAGTACAACAGATCCACCACTGAGGGAGGGCGCCAACAAAAACATTGACAGCATTAATTGGAGACTAATTCATGTCACCGTTGCTTCTATATCCAATTCTTCTTTTCGATTCGATAACAAAAAAATGAATTTAAAAAAATCATTTTCATGCCTCGATTCCAAAACAGGACGCGATTTGGAATGGTCAGTGAAGAAAACGCACAAAAATCAACAGATTGGGATGAACGTCCTGGTTTGGTGGACCAACAACAAATGAGTGTGGGCAGGAGCAGAAGTTAGTTGTAATCACATTTTGTTCTTTCTTTTTATTTATTTATTTTTTGCATGCAACCACGTGAGACGACGCCTTTCCTCGAACGGGGTCGATTAGCTCCGGTTTAGCGGCCGAGCGTCTGCGGAGGAGCTCATGGTACAAAACAGTAAGAGGCAAAGAGAAAGTGGGCGCGGGGTAGCGCCAATGCATCAGCGCGCCTCGGGGGCTTGGGCTAACCAAGAGCATGGGATGGATGACGGGAAGGTCAGATGACGTCTTACGCTTTCTTCGCGGCTATAAACTGAGATGACTCAGCACCTTTTTTTTCCCCCTTCATCAACCCAAGGGCCAAAGCAGACTCAAAACTTGTCCGCTTGCTTTTCTCTATCCAATGGCGCGACAAGTCTGCCACGACATCAAAATCCCTGATTTGGAAGAGGGGAGTGAGGAAGCATTCCAAACGCATTCTTGACTGCCTAATCCCAAGGCAGCTGTGATTTGAGATACGACTAACCCAAACTGTGGCGTGCTGTGTTTCGTGAACGTGAAGCCCAGAAGAGTCGCCCTTTGCATCAATCAATAGCCAAGTAGGCCTCAGTTTCAAAAACATTGGTAAGTACATCAGCCCCTCTCGGGCGGCATTGCAAAAATGTTGACAAATTAAATACCAAATAAACTAAAAATTAAGTGGAAAATGATTTTGCAATAAATTTGAATACAAGTAATCAATGGAACAATCAATGTAATTTATCTATTATAAAAATAATGCATAGTGACAGGCCTAAACTGTTGTATATTTCAAAGAGGAAAACTGGCACTCCATATTGCTGTACTTTATGGAAATTAATGCAGTTGTTAACTTTTACATATATTACTTTTATCAGATTGGCTGATTGGTTCGGTTTTCAGTCTACATGTGTTGCTGCACCCTTTGTGTTCAATCTGTTGCCAGACAGTTTATGGCGCCACAACACGGATGCGATTTAGACATAGCATGAGGTAGACAAGTGTGATGTGCTTTCCAAGACACAAAGTGCAGCTCTCTGTTTTCTGCTGAGTGTGAGTAAACTTCCAAGTGAGTGGCAAAAAAACAGTTTGACACATTTTTTGTGTGTGTGAACAATTTTTGACTTGACAATTTGCCAAAGTGCTGCTCCTTGTGAAGCGAGTCATCGTGCAGTGCTCGTCTCTCAAGTCTGTGATTGCAAGCCAAGACAAACAGTAAAATAAAATTTGGCAGATGTTAATAACCCCAAATGAGACAAATGCCCTTGTTGCGGCGTGATTGTAGCTATGATTGTATTCAGTTTGTGAACTACACGATGTTGTGATTAATATTTGTATGACATCGTCTCAAAATCCGACGACGGCGACATGAAGAAGAACAAAAGAGGCGGTACCGCGGTCCAACTGCAGCCGCTTGGCTACATATGGTCTCAGGCGGGCGAGCATCGCCGGAGATCGGGCTAAAAATAGAGCCCGCATGACCGAGTTCAGCAGCGGCCGCTGATCCAGTTTGTGCGCCGCCGTTCGCTTCGTCACCATCCGACCCGAGTGGCAAGCATCGCATCGCGAACCCCAAGCAGGCGTGTGAACGCCATCCCCAGGCGGCGGACTGGGCGCTCTGCGGCAGTACAAAACGCCGAGCCGACTCGTCCCGCATGACCTCCGCAGGGGGGCCCCGCTCGGCGCTCTGACTGACGCGGACGACCGCTTCCCTCGCCCCCACCGCCAGCAAGGTTGCTCGTCATCCGCACGTCCGCCCCGGCAATACAAAGCAAAGCGGCCGCGACGCGCGTCCACAAACACGCGAGCGAAAGAATGAATCAAACGCGACGATTGGACTGACCCTGCTTGGCGTCCATGTTGAACGTCCGCGGAAACACGCAGCTGCCGCTCGGAAGCTCCGCCCACTGACGACGCCACGCATGCGCGGTTCCACGCGTCTCGCCGGGGAGATGCGCGCGACCGTCGAAAGCGAGAACGGCGCGCGAACATGCGCAGTGGTGTCGAAAGCTTCGAGAAAAATCCCAAGCCAAACTTCAGTGCTCATGCGCCACGTTGTTGATCAAGTTTAAAGTGTAAACGGGTTTGTGTAAAAAAAAAAAAAAAAAAAACCTCACTCTAAGTACATTATTCCAATGCCATGTAAAATAGCACATTTTAATACAATAATGCATTTACATTTAATTATACCTGATTATTTAAAAATGTTCGAAATAGTGTGCATGTAAAATTGAATATTTGAGGCATTCTCAATTTAAGTGAATTCACAAATTGTAATTAAATGTTAAAAAAGGCACACATGTAAAAAATAGTTAACCCTCATAAAATTACACTGGACCAATTATAATAAAGTTGTTAAATGTACAGGGTTTTTTGAAAAACAAAAAAATAAATATTCATTCTACAAACTTTGACTGTTTTTAGGTGTTATTTTCGGATTTTGGGCGTACGTACACTTTTAGTTTGAATCGTACGCACGCTTTGATCGGCGAGACCTCAGCCCTGTTGAGTGAAATGGAAATCAGCACACGTTAAGACTTGGCTGGCTGTGAACGGGCTAAACCATGAGTCACGCTGCGTCTTGAGTTATGGAGTTTGCATTGACTGTATTTTGCTAGCGTTTGGTCAATAAAGTGATTGAAAGTACACCGGCGGCTGTCTCCATCTTTCCTCGCTCGCTGTGGAAGGCCTACAATTCATTCTCGGCACCAAATGGCACATTGGACTTGAGCTTCTTTTGTGAAGTTTGAAACGATTCCAAACTTGCGAAACAGATACAAATAGGCTAAAATTTGGCGAGGCCGTGAAGCCGCAAAAAGCGAGCTGCAAAATAGCGAGGGACGCCTGTAAAACCAACGGGCCTACTGGAAGAAACTAAATAACCGCACGACCGTGTAAAATCCACTTTGGCGCTGAATGCAGATCACTTGACAGGAAGCCAACGTGCGGTGAGCACATCCCATCATATGACCTTCATCAAGACCTCCTCCGCCAACCACCAGCCTTCTGCTTCATCAGCTTCCAATGATGAAATGCCATTGGAATTTCCCTCGGGGTGAGCAATACATTTGCCCAAAAGGAGGAAACCTTCATAAACTATGAGAAGTGATATTTGATGAGAACTGATGATGACGACGCAAAAGGAAATGAAATGTTCGGCTCAGAATTGCAGCGTCCAACTCAAAATACGATTTCATGCCAATAATATCAACAGACATGCATCATGCTTTCATTGGTCGTTTAGCTACATCGTGAAGAGCAGACCAAAATTCACAGCTAACTGTCGGAAATACACCGGAATGAAGTATTTGGACATCGTCCTGTGGTATCGATATTTGACGTTGGTGTGGCCACACTGCGTCGTTAAGAGAAAATAACGTTTTTAGTGTCCAGTCCCAGTCAAAGTAAATCAGGCGTCACTTGAATGATCCGCCCATCTTCCATCGCGCTCGTCTTCCTGAGGGTCCCGGCTGAGCTGGAGCAAGAGGCAAAGTACCCAAAGAAATGTGCACCAGATTTGTTCATTCGCGTATTTGTAGTCCCATGCGACCAGTCATTCGGAACGCTTCGACCTCCCCTTCTACCGCGCACCTTTGGACAGAGCGCAAGTGCGGACAAAGGTTCATGTCTCGATGTTGCAACGATAACGCACAACTCCCGGCTCACAAGCAGACAAAACGCGCACACAAAATAGCAGATGGGAAATCTTGCGCAACCAGAAGACGATCGTGACTCGAATGATCGATGAGAATGTTTGCGCTTTGGGTGAGAGTTCACGTTTGATTAAGTCAGAAGACCAAGTCGGTCAGAACCCTTTTCCTGAGCTCAGCGAAAAACAATTCATGTCTGGTCCAGTCCACGTTCAGTGAACATGGACTACGCATAGTAAAGAGAAGCCCAGAGAGAGATTCTTTTATATGCTCATTCCTTTTTGCCAAAATTTCAAATGGCTCACTGACAATCTGTTCGGATCATCCTCGAAGAGGAAAACCGGCCAGTTTCACGGGCTTCACAGAGCCATCCAAGGAGAAGAGACTCCAGTACCCTGAAGATATGTCATCATCGTCATGACAAGAAGCAAAGCGACGAAAAACGTCAGCCCGCATTGGTGGCTCAACTTGTCTTTAATCTTACCCAGCAGCGCTGCTGGATATTACGTAAGCCGCGTGTACCCAAGCAAAGTCTCAACATTTCATCTCTTGAAGAAGCATCGTGCCCCACCGGCCCAGTTTCACGCGCTCCACTGAGCTCCGAGGGGAGCACAGACAGCCGATAACGGTGCCCAACACAACATGTCATCTCATCATGTCAAGAAGGAAAGCGAGCAAGATGTCAGCGTACCCTGCTGCCTCCACGCAGCTTTGCTCGTGTCCACGCGTGAAGTCTCCATGCCGGACAATCACAGACGCACATTCCACATGGACGCCCGCTGCCGCTGCACTGGCAATGAGGAAGAGGGAGGGAGGAAGGAAAAGGGAGGGTGGTGGTGGGGGGGGGCGGGGATGGCGTGGTTCTAACACGGCAAAAGGGCCAATGAGCAGTCAGCTGACCGTCAGCCGCCGGCGCTCTGACGCAGCAACAAAAAGAGCCTCAGCGCTCACTTCAGTGATTTGGCAATAAAAGTCAGGCTTCCGGACCTGCGCAGGTACAAGGCGGACCATACACTTTGAAATGTCGTCATTTTACGACATTCGTACTTATTAAACGCCATTTGAAATGTATTTGTCAACATTCCTTCGCCCAACACTGCGACAAACATGAACTTTTTTTTTTTTTTTTTAACTAATAGGTGTATATCAAGCCAGGCCTGGAATTCCAAAATAGGGCTTTAAGAGAAGGGTGAGTTAAGTTTTCAAAGTCAGGGTTAAGGTTTCAAAGTTTGGTTTCGAGCCGGGGTTCATGTTTCAAGTGGCCGTTTCATTTTGGCCGACTTTTTAACTCCTTCTAAAATCCAAGACGTCACCGTTGTGTTTGTGAGCGACGGGGCTCCGGCCTTTCAATCTTCTCCCATGTTAAACAAGGACGCTTGAAAAGTCGGAAGTGGACCAGAGGTGTGGATGTGCATGTGCCCCGCCCTCGACTCGCCAGCGGTCCGGGGGTGTACCCTGCGCCTCTCCACCAATTTCAGTTTGGGTCGCCTCCAGCTCACTCTTAAGCGACCCCACCGCGTGAGGTGGAACTCTCCAGAGAAGCACTGAGTGGATTGATGGTTTGTAAAAGATCACAATGTGCCAGTGCCCAGTCTTTGGTCTGACTACCCTCTTGCCAAATCGGTGCTTTCGGGGCATTTCTCACAAGCGCAGAAGCATTTCTGCTTCAGTAGCAGTAGCAGGGTAGCTCCACTTGAGGGCAGCCGTCTCCTCCAAAAGTTAACCTCACCCAAGCAGGACTGGAACGGTGCAAGCCGTCAGTAGAAAAAGCTTGTGGTTGAACTCCAGGACGAGTCCATGAACCGCCTGACTCCACATCGTACCTCAGGCTTTGGTTGGAATGATGTCATCTTTTTATGACGATTCCATGGCAGTGTTAGCGGCAGTTCCCAAATACAATGTCACTTGCATGTCGACAGCGTTGGTTGCGCAAAGGTGCAAAGTCTGTCTCAGCGCAGCCAGTGACATTTCACCTTCATCTTGGCCGCTTTATAAGGCGGACTCAGGCAGAAATTGCAAGTATGCGCCTTATCTAGCCTACGAATCGACACTTGAACGTCACCCGTGCAGATTTACAATGACAAACGGGACCCGATGACCTGTTCCAAGTTGTAAAATGTCAAGTCACTCCCACGTTCATACGAGTCAGCTGGACGACAAAATCTTTGCTGACAGTTCTCTTTCAACAGACACCTTGGCGGATCTGCCAGTGTCGCAATGCAGGGAGGAGGCTTGAATTAGCAGGGGATCTCGCTCTCACACACACAGAATTCACCCGCTAGAAAATGTCAGTCAAGACTCAGCTGAGCCGTCTTGTGTCGGGTGAGTCAGGTCTTTTGTGTTATGCTTGCTTGCGGCGGCAAGACGAGCGAAAAAGATAAAACACGTCTTCAGCCCTGTGCGAGCTTGTCGGCGCACCAGAAGCATACGCAAGTTGTGGAAAGGAAAGGAAGCAAGACATTTGCGGGACTTCTCTTCGCAGGACATGGACCTGCATCCTATTTTCGACAATTATCTTTAAATCCGAAGCAAATGTGCAATAATGAGCTTCCACGAAATATCGAGATGAAGCGTGGGATATTTGAACAATGAAATGTCGGCACTGGTTTGGTTATTTTGCAAAATGGCATGGGTGGTAAAGTGCTTTTTGATCCAGTTGGGAGGAGGGCGGGCGGGGCTCCTATCTATGTGACATGTCTGTGGGTGAGTGAGTGTTGCCTCCTCAGATTAGCATTGTGGCTTATTCGCTCCGTTAGCTTGTGCATTTGCGGACTGGTTTAGTTTGTTTAGCTGAAGCACAAAAACAAACAAACAAACAAAAAGCATTGGACTTACCAGGGTTAATAAAATGAATGGGTTAAATGAACAAAGAAATTGCCAAAAAGCACGGATGGTAGAAAGTGGAGGTGGCATCGAGGAGCTCACGAGGCTTCTGGTCGGTTGGGAGAAAAAACAACGGCGACAAACAAAAGGGTGATGGTCATTCTATGGATTAAGATGGAGAAGGCAATGAAAACGGAATGTGGAGGGATGGGGCGGCTGGGGGGTGCCATGACCAAAGTGAATTTGTTTACCTGCCGAAATGTTCACGCGTGGCATGTTGAACGGTTTGCCGCTCTCCGCGCTCTCCTGCGCCACCGCCTCTTCAGGCTTAAGGACAGCGGCATTTGGGCGCGCCGTTTGGGATGCTGGCTCCCGAACAGAGAATTTATCTGGATCGGGATCAGCCTTGCTCTTCTGGGAGGAGGACTGGGTTAGGAGCAGGTAAGAGCTCTGACTTGGAACTTCCGCGGCTATCTCGGGAAGAACCGGAGCGGACGCGGAAATCTGCTCAAAGCTGCGCACCTCATCCACGGGGATCTCCGGGACCTTGGGGGCTGCAAACTTGGAAGTATCGAGAGCCTCGAGAAACTCATCGATGACTCCCTTCGGTGGTCTCTCAATGAACTCAAATTCCTCGGAGGAGACCTCATGCTCAGAGACCTCGTCGGCCACCTCGGGCTCCTCCAGCTCCACCTTGGTATTCTTCTTCTCCACCTGGAAACTGGCAGGGTTCTTGGTTATGACCTCCAGGACCGGAGACAGAGAGTCTGCAGTCGGTGACTCCGAATCGGAATCCTCGGCGGGGGCTTTCTCACTTTCAAATTCAACGGGCTCAAACTTTCCCGTCACCTTGGGAGGAAGGTGACTTGAGAACCAATCTTTCTGCTCGACCTGCTTGACAGGTTCCTCGACTTTCACCTGCGCTGGGGTGGTTTCCTCAGCCTCTTTGACCAGGTCAAACGCACCGAAGCGTTTCACTTCTTCATCTTTTGCTTTGTCAGACACTTTCACTTCCATCTCATCCGCCATCTCCTGAAGCAGAGACATTTTAGCATCCAGAGCAAAGGGGTTGTTGGCTGACAGGTTGATCGGGGGGTTGGGCGACTCCATCATCCTGCGTTCCAGAATGGGGCTCTGCTCGTCCGGACTTCCCTCCGAGGAGCCAGAGTCCAATTTGTCAGGGTTGAGCGGGGAAGACTTCAGGATGTCTGGAAGCGATGGTGGCAGCGTCGTATCCTCTTCCTCCTCCTCTTCATCTTCCTCCTCGAGGTCAGATGAGAAGTGACCGACTGGCTGCCTGAGGGAATCGATGGCTTTCATGCCCGACTCGAACGTTTTCCCCTCATCTAAGAATGATGGCGGACTATCCTGGAGTTCTTCAGATTGTCGGGACTGGACAAGATCCGGAGTGGGACTGTCTGACACCTTGACGGCTCTGGGGTCAGACTTGGACTCGCCAAAGTTGTAGGAACCGCTGTCCGCCAGCGGGGAAAAGCCATCAAATGGGTTATTATTCTTCTTTGCCTCGTACATCAAGTCGTCATCTTCATCCGAAGGGTTGCTGAGCAGCTCCGACTCGTACCCGGGAGAGCCAATGGCGGCCGCTTCCTTGGAAAAGGAATCCATCGAGACCTTGGCGTTGTCTTGCGATCCGAGAAGCGGTGAATCCCAGTGCTCTGTTGGGTTAGAGGAGGCAATGTCAGACTTGACAACCATCTGAGGGGTGACGGGGGAGACTTCTGAACTCGGATGCTTCTCCTCAGGTGAGAAGGACACTCCGCTGTCTTCACATAGAACGTGAGGCCCCGGGTCTTTCCCTAAGCTCAGGTAAGGACCGGTTAACTGATGTAGTTCACCCTTATCCTGACTGAGGCCCGGTCTGGAATGTTCTTCGTCATCCTCCCAGGACATTTCCTTGGACCGGACGGCAGGGGCCCGAGTGCAAAAGGAGCCTTGGGATACGGCGGATCCCGGAGGATAGGGCTGGTTGGGGCTCTCTGTCAAAGAGAGCTCTTCCAGGGAATCGGGGGAGTGGAGGGGAGAGAGAGGGGAGATGGGAGCAGGGGAACCACCCTTCTTCCCCAGGTCTTGAAGAGAAAGGGGAGGAGGGAGAATGCAATACAGCACATATCAAAAGACAAACTCCATTCCGTACAGTGCCCACCAAACCTGGGTAGAACGCGTACCCGAAGCCTTTCGGAGCTCAACACCAGACAAGTGCTGCTGAAAGGTGAACTGTGGTTGGTGGACATGCTCCTGGCCAGGGGGGCAGCCACTCGCCATCATGCCAAAACATGTTTTTTAGCTGGGACGACTACAACATTGAGTCAATATTGAACCCGAGTGGTGAAGCAAACCAAATGAGATTCGTGAGAACTCCTGCAGTGGTCGGCAGGAGTGTTTTTGGTATTCTAACCTTGAGCTCTTGCAAGGTTATGGGGGACAGCGACGACCCGCCGCGGACAAGACTTTGCAGCATTTGTCTGGTGTCCATCTACACATACGTGCTCTGTAACAGGAAGGCCATCCAATATCCGTCCCAGGTCTGGCACCAGTAATCCATGTAAGGCGTGGTCGACAAACTGTTGTATAATGATTCTTTTCAAAGCACAATACGTGACAACTGGCAGGTCAAACGTCTTACGACTTCAGACCATTGAAGAGAATCATTATGAGCTATAATCGACAGATTGTCATGCTTGCCTACAAATGCCAACGGTCACAACAACACACCACGAGGCAGTCCATTGAAGAGAATCATTATGAGCTATAATCGACAGTCAAGCTTGTCTACAAATGCCAACGGTCACAACAACACACCACAAGGCAGCGCATAAGTGCCACACAAGTCACACGTGCGTCATGCTGCAGGAGTTGAAGTCTACTTGTGGCATGCACTTCCGGTTCTTTTTTTGCCACTCGAGGCGAGTGACGGGAATACACAGCGGCGATGACACGACAGTGGAGACGAACACAAAGACGAGGAGGTGGTGGTGGGGGTCGAGCAGAGACAACTTGCCTGTAGGGAATTGCATCAGAGGCTGAGGTTTAGAAGGAGAAGAAGGAGCATCTGCAGAAGAAACGACAGAAAGCGGCAGAGAGCGAAATCAGTCAGCTTGTCATGACAGCAGAAGGGAACGAAGCATCCGTCTCCATCGCCACATCTTCAACAGTCAGACCACTTCCTGACTCATCAACCTCAAAAATGGGACGTCCCATTACAGCGATGAACACAAGAGGAAGACAGACGGATGAGCGATAAACCCCGGATGGCACCAAGTGTGTGCGCACTCAGCCAATGTTTTCTGTTCGTTCAATACTGCAAAGAAATTTTGAACATGTTTAAAATTTGTTGGCGACAAGAAAAATTGTCTGAGACCATTGAAATGGTTGACTGACGTCTTTGCAACCTTGACCGAACCCTGGCGACAAAAACAACCTTCGCCACGTGCACCTTGCAAACCATCGTTGCTCGGTGACACATTACGGACCAACCCACTCTACGAGTCATCATCAATTTGTGGGAAATATAATTGTTTCCTCTGTGACAAAAACAATCGTGATTTGCAGTCGTAGTAGGAATTACCAGGAAGTGACATCTTATCGGACGTGAAGGCCAGAGGTGAAGCCTCCGCATTCATCGGTAGCAAACAAGTAGCTCTGAGTTTAAAGAAAAAGTAGATCCCTCCTGCTTCCTTGTTTGGTTTTGTTTCAGCATTCAATTACACAACAGCAAATGAGCAACAACTGGTTAAATATATGTATATATTGAAAATATATACTTTTGTTTCCTATTATTCGATGAAAACAGTGGAATAATCGATACAATAACCGATGACGAAAATATTGACGAGTGACAGCCCTAATGAAATAAAGCGGCTTCTGTGGGACGGATTTTGTCTTAAAGTACTCGAGAAATACGCTTGTGTTGGGTAGAAACAAAAAGACTTTGTCCGCCAAGCGCTTTATCCATCAGCTCGGCGCCAACTTTGTCAACTCCCGCAGGACTCTGGAAAATAAAAGCAGGAAGTGGAAATGCCGAGCGAGGAAAGAACGACGTCAAACAGGGCGGGGGCACCTTTCATCAGGACATTTCGAGTCACCAATCAAATAATCAACTTGGCCACAGGTGATCTTCATCAAATCAAGTGCAATGATCAAAATGAATCATGCGTCCGATTGGTCGTCAATCACAGACGATGAATCTGGCGGAACGTTTGGTTGGTTACCTCTGGGGCCCACGTTTAGATTCCAGCCCTGGACACAGCCTAGGAATGAACCAAGAACGACAACCTTTAGCTTCTTACTAGCGCAACAATGCTAACACTCCCCAAATCTTCATTCAACAATAACCCTGAAAGCTCTATTTGAGTGCAAAAAAGGTGAAGTCATACAGTCGTACCTTCACATCAAGAGACTCCATTCCACTCAGAGGATCATCTGTGACCGAGCGACATTGTGTCCGTTATTCCAAATCCTAATTTCTTCTCAACGAACCTAACTTTTACTTTGAATAAGATTAATAAAATACAACTGGGTCACCCAAAAAAAAAAAAAAAAAAAAACCCCCACAAAAAAAAAAAAGGCCCCTTCTTTCATGTACACATTTAAGAACATCTTCATTATTGTGTTTGTAGTTGCTCCTGTAGCGCTAACTAAGATAAGTACAAGATTTGAAAGAGCCGTTCAGTTGGACGCCGCGCTCTCGCAAAGACAACCTCTCAGCATTAGTGTGTTATATGCTGTATCTTGGAATAAATTACCATCAGGTTTTATTTCGGGAGCTCACGTCCAAAAATCAAGTTCATTGCTCGAGTGACAACAGTGAGCACCATTTTCCGTGTTTTTCCATTTTAATTATAGCCAGCAGCTAACATCAAAGCCATGCTCCACAATCCCAAAATGTGAAGAGAATATCACAGAAGGACTGAATGCAGAAATGAGGTAAAATTCAATTTGCTGAAAAGTATTTTTCAGTGTGTTTAATAATTTTCACCTGAACTACTTCATGAACTTTTCTGCCATATATAAAGATAAAGACGAACGAGAGAGAAAGAAAGAGAGAGAGAGAGATCTATATTTTTGGGGATAGACGTCACCCTTTCCAGCATTACCTCCAATGACTCAGCAATTATGAGTAAGCATGACGCGGGCCGTGGCAGTGCCCAAAAAATTGGACCCGGGGGACAGATGGTCTGCTCACATTTGGTGGTCCGCCTGCCTGTCTGTCTGTCTGTCAGCTGCCGCGTGGCGGCACGTTAACCAAAACAGGCCAGCGCTCGCATCGGCACTCCTCTGTGACCAGGACACCAAGACAACAAACAGTCCAGTAATCCATCTGACCCGACGCCTCAGTGACACACTCCGATGGATGTCGCTGAGCCGAGACAAGCATGTAGGTCAATCGGACCTCCGGTCATTCTCACGAGAGGCGACGCAACAGTCACAGCAGGAGTCCTCAGCTCCAGACTCCAGAGCGTTAAGGAGCTTTGAGGAAGCCAAACATTTTGAAAGATGAGCTTCCATCCGGGCCAACCAAAGCATCAGGAAGTCAAGATGATTTTGGTTGAAACACTTGAACAGAAGGTTTTGCAGATTTGAAAGCATTTTTACTTCCATTTCTTTCCGGCAGTGCCGACTGCCTGCTTCTATGCTGGCAACAAGTACACGAACACAAATTGCTGGAACACGGATCAAGGTACTGCCCGACCTAGAAGGGGCGGGGATGATACCTCGGAAAGTCCCACAACAGAAACGAGGCTATGTTACAGTCGGCATTCAATCTGATACGGCGCCGATACTCCTGCAAAGAAGTGTCATTGGAGCCCCTATCCAGAGTTCATGAGTCATGTACACTGGGCAACGTGGAAGGAACGAGGGTCATCTTCGACTGAACCAAAAAGACAAGAAAAGATTTTGTAGATTTCATCATCAAGAGTTAACTATAAATTTGGGTGGGGGAAGGGGTTCTTTAATTCAGTGGAAAATTGGAACTGGGGCTCACAATGCCATATCGCAACGGCTGTAATATTAACTCGGAAACTGTGAACGTGTTAGGCTTCCTTTGTCCCCTCGACGCAGCATCAGTACCTTTCATGCAGGCCGGCGATGCAAAGATTTAAACCAACAGTGCCTTAGAAAAGCAAATGACTTGAAGCTAGGCTTGCTAAGCTAAGCCTAGTTGCGTCTTTGTTCCGTTTGTGGTTTGGTCCATTAGGCGGCCCCGCCCTGACTCCCTGCCTG
Organism: Hippocampus comes; assembly: GCF_001891065.2. NCBI lineage: Eukaryota > Metazoa > Chordata > Actinopteri > Syngnathiformes > Syngnathidae > Hippocampus > Hippocampus comes. The sequence continues at coordinate 1,777,560 of NW_017842054.1, read as the reverse complement.
GCTCTCCCCCTCTCTGGCTCGCTCTGCAGGCAGGCTTCTTGCATGCCTGCAGGCCTGTTTGCCTGCAATCTGCCTCATCTCCATGTACAAAGCCAACTCGCATGAACAGATTCATTCTTTCGTTCATTTTGCCCCAGGATGTTCACCCTAATCGCAACGGGGCCTCTCTGCTAACTAGCAGTGTCCAGGGCGCTGGTTAAAGGCGGTGAGCTGTGAATAGAACAGATTAGCAATTCAAACACAGCTTGGTTGTAGCCACAAGGAATGAGGGTAGGATGATGCTGGAATCGGGGAGGAGATGCCGGGAGAAAAAAAAAAATGCGTGGCCACGTTTTGCGGATTCCTTTGTTGTGACTAATCGGAACTTAGCCGGTCTCCCATTATCGGACAGACCCGCGGCGCCTGGGCAGCCGAATTCGACATGGTATGCTGACTTGAAAGAACTAAAATCCTTCAAAGCCCGTCCAAAGGACCAACGTACGACACGGCAGCTAGCAGAGGTGTGAAGAAACAACAACGAGCTCCCGTTTTAGTGGGCGAACGTCAACAAGCTCCTTGGGAGTGACCACCAAGCGTGAGTGCGGCAACTCATCCGAGGTGGATTGGCCATTTTTTTCACGTTTAAACATGAGCAAGGTGGTTATTTCCCCGCCACCTAAGTGCGTTCACTTTGACTATCGCTGCCGATTTGCTACGAGTCCCAGAAGAGGAGCGATTCGGTTTGTCCGATAAAGGAACCAAGACGGCAGATCGCAACGGGCGGAGGCAGGGAGCAGATGCACGCTGCTCATCAGATCAAAAGACCCCACAAACATCGGACAGAAACGTAGTCCTACCTGCTTACGCGAATCAGAAAGGCTGAGAGAGGGTGGGGATCGGCGCTTTTCGGCGTCAAACTAGACGATGATGCAGCACATCATCCTGTGACGTTTGCGTCCAAACAGGTGGGCCGCGTCACACCCCATCAGACGTTTCCGCCAACACAACGCTAAATGGGTCTCTTTCCTTCAATTTAGCTTCTTTTGAAAAGGCCCCCTTCACCTTTTAAGTTTGCTTGGTGTCATTGGCGTTCGACAAATGTGGCTGTCTTGCCATTGTCGCCGTCAAGCAGGCGCGGAGAGCCGCCAATTAGCCGCTAGCTAACCGGCTGTCTGGAAAAGCAGCCAGTTCGCTGATCGTCAGCACAAAATGAGCCTCCGCGAAGGAATCGCGTTTGCGAAAATTTGATTTTTCTCCCGACCAAAGGCCACCTAAACGCGGCGGGGCCACGGCGGTAGCCTACGGGTTATGCGAGGCGCGCTAGCCGCATCCAGACGTCCACAAGCGGGCGGCAATTGTTGTCCGAG
>NW_017842054.1:1741294-1776100 GCF_001891065.2 Hippocampus comes | reverse complement strand
CCCCACAAAAAATGTCTCAGGAAGCGCTTCAGACAACATCAAACGCCACAAGAGTCGTCTCCCGCCGGTGACGAAGACGAGCGTCTTTATACTTACAAGATACCGGGGCCCGTGCTGGCTGTGTGTCGGCCGGTGTCTGCGCCGCGTGTGCGGGGGATGGCGCTGCTGGCTGGGTTGCAGGCGAAGCGGGGAGGGCGTCGCTCTCCGGACAAACCTGTGGCTCCGCTTCTCGACTGGCATCGGAAAGTGAAGGCGTGTGGCGGAAGCTGGAGGTGTCGCTGGAGTCTGGCATGAGCTGCTCGTCCTCCTCCGCCTCTTGTTCTTCCCTCAAATGTGGCACCGGGTCCGGCTGCGGGTCTAGTAAGTCGGGCTCCTCCTCGTGGGGTTCCGTGAACCCGTGTGGCTCCTCATCTTCAGCCATGTGCCGCTCCAGGGCGTCCTGGGCTCCGCCGACCAAGTCCACGATGTCGTCCAGGCTGAAGAGGTCCTGCTTGGGCTGCTCATCGAGCGGAAGACCGGTGTAGAGTTCGGGCTCGGCCTCTGGTTCGGCCTGGTAGTGGTGGACCAAGTCGCTAAAGAGAGCCGAGCTGGACGACACTTGCTGCTCCTGCTCTTCGTTGTCTGCCATCTTTCTTTGTCCAACTCGAGTGACGAAGACCAAAGTTTCAGCGGCGCTCGCCTTGACACCAAAAGTCCGCTTTCGACACGAGAAGAACCGTGAGGCCGAACCGGAAGCTCACGACCGGTCAACGGTCAAGTGTACCCTGGACGCCGACAAAGTTTGGACTAGGGCGGCACACAGACAATCGAACCCGAGTCAGGACGGGCAGCGCCAAGTTGAAAAGGCAAAGAGGATGACGTGTTCCGACCAATCAGAGTCTGACTCGACCTTGTTGACATGCAGGATGACCAATCAGACTAGGCCATTATTGGGCACGCCTAATAGGCGGGAGTTGAGGAGGCGAGTGTTCTCCTGTAAATGGAGAAGTTTGATCTGGTCAAGTATTACACAACAACGTCGGCAGTTCACCACTCTTGCAACAGTCCGCAATAGGACGTGGCAGCCTCACTTCGAACAGAGGAAACACGCGTACAACATACATTACACAACGGTTACTTTCAGACTCATGACGTAGCACAAGGTAATGAAATGCATATGGCATCTAACACACGTCCCTAGGCAGTAATTAAATAGTATGTACGGCGACACACGGCAAATAGTTCAAGTTCAAATTGAAGTCAACTTTATTGTCAAATGTGCTACATGTGCAACATACAGCACAGATTAAATTTCTTTCCTCAGGAGAGAGAGGAGCCGCTGCAGGTGCCCACGCCGCCATCAAAAGAACAGTTAACATCACATGACAAAATAATAAATACAACACAACACATAAGACAGACAGTCGTGCAATCTTAACCATTTTTTCTACAGTTATAGATGAAAGAGGAGCGAAACAAAGTGTCCAAAGTCCCAGAGAGTGTAAGACATGAAATAAGCATATAATAAACATATCCCAACATGTGTCTTCTTCTATGTGTAAGGTAAACACCCGCTCTAGGCAAGGGATTGGAAAGAGCTTGATCCAAATATCGGGGAAAAAATAAAAGCGAGTAATTTATGCTTAAGGTTGATAATAGAAATAGGAATTTGTGTATTTGGTGCGTAAACAGTTGCTGTGCAAAACTTTTTGCATGACATCAAAGCTCGCACACAAACAAATGCAAATGGTAAAAAGGGAGCGAGCAGAGTGCGACCTGAGCTCCGAATCTAAAGTAGCATGTCATCCTGAGTGATTTATTTATAGCATGGAAGCATGTGTGGGTGCAAGCACATCCAACTGCTCGGAATCACACAAGACACGTCGTCAGAAGACGGGGCTGATGGATACCATTGGAAGTTGTTCCAATCTGTGGATTCTCAACTAGGCCCAAATCCTGATTCGGGCAGTTCCCGACATTGCGAAAGGACCTACGGAAAGCTCACGCCTAAAAATACGCAGCTTGAAAGTCAAGTCGTCGCACTGAGGCCAGATTGCCGTTCTTTGCCAATGCCATCATTGAATTGCAGATCAAAAAACTTTGATTGAAAATAAACTAAAACGGATCTCTCAACAGTTCCGACCGCTAACTGCAATTGACTGCTAACAACTTCCTGTGATGCAGGTCGCATGCAACCATAGGTTGAAGGTGACCTACTTTTAAATTTGATTTACTGTACATTGTTTTGTGAAAGTTAAACTTATAGGATGCCGACGGTGGCAGTGTACCATAACACAGAAATATATAATATTAAAAACACACAGAAACTGTTAAGTTGTACAGATGTTTTCATCAAGTTCTATGAACCAGACAATTTTAGGAGGTCGTTTTCCAGATTTACTACCACAGGATTTCTACGATGCTGGGAAGTCCTTGAGTCCATGGTCTTCTCTGGATTTATGTTGTAATACTTCTCGACAGAAGACATTTGGTACTGTACAGTACGTATTTCTTTATCTTTTACTTCATTGTATTCCATGATATGTTATATAATACAGTGCCGTTTTTGTACATTGAAGACATGGACCAAAAACATTTTTTGGAGAGGGACTAGAAGAGTTTACTGGCATGTCAATTTATTTCAACGCTGGAAAAAAAATGATTTGATCTTTGAGTAAATTGAGTTACAAGCTTAGCCACAGAGCAAATTCAACTTGTAAGTCAATCTACTGCCCGTATAAATACAATACTTTATCGGCATCTTAGAAACTGCTGCTCGATTGGTGGTGGTTCATCATGCACTCCAGTGTCAATGTGTTTGTGTTCTCGTGTGTGTTTGTGTGACAGTTGTTGCAAACTGACACACAGTTATTTTTAATCTGGCCGGATGGAGTTAAACGATAACGACAGCTGCTCGCATAGTGCCCAGTCGGCACTATGCTTGGCACTATTTACTTCACACAAACTTACTGCTTTGCCATCCAGGTGACACGGCTAATAGAAATAGTTAGCGACTAACAAGTGGACACAATGAAGCATTTGGCAGACGCATTAGCATGTTGCTTTTTTTTTTTAACGTAGTAGCTTTTAGAGGCCAACAAATAGAGTTAGTAAGCAGCAGGTGACAATATTGTAGCATTTCGTTCACATAGTGAAGCATTTAGCGGATTAGCAGTCAAGTCTATTACACGACGTACGCACAAACACACACACACACACACACTCACAGAAGTCTTTGTGTCATCACTACTGTGTATGAAACACACACTCTGAGCACCCCCCCCCAAGACGATTGACAACACTAGATTGTTTGTTTACTGGTGACCACTCTCTCCACCGCCGTGGAAATCAAAGTCATGCTGACAAAAAACAACTTAAAAGCATCAAACCAGATGAAATTGATTGACTCATACAGTTGAAACCATACAAATTTAGTGCAATAGGTACTCGTGCGTGTGTGTGTGTGTGTGTGTTTGTGTGTGTACGCACGCATAACTAATCATTCAAAAGTCAAAATATACAATGACAGTGTCGGTGTGCGCGTTTTATCGCCACCTGCTGGCCATCTGCAATTTATTTGTCAAATTACGCTACCGGCTGGACAATCCCAGTATTTGTTCTCATGTTCAAGGAATAAAAGTCACGTAAAACTTTTTATCACTGTTATATAAACAAACAAACGTTTTATGTCGTCCTTGCTGTCTTGAAAATAGGCACTTTATTTTGACTTCCTCCTTCTTCAGTTCTGAAACTTCCTGTTAAAACACAAGAGGAATACTGCTGCAAAGTGCCAGTGTTGCTTTGTTTACGTTAAAAACATATATAATAAAATAAAAATAAAAAGGAAAAGCCCTAAAAAGAATAATACATAAGAAGTCATAAACATTTCAACAGCGACATATTTTCTCGATGTAAACATTTAACAAAATAAAAACGTAGGAGTTTTTTTTCAGGCATTGCAGCGGGCGCACTGCCCGTGTAAAGCCGTTTAGAAAACCCCGCGTAAGGATCTGAAGGACCTCTTTTCTGCTGCTCCGCCATTTGAGGTGAGCCGAGAACAACATGACTCTCCCGAACTAATAGAATATTCTCCGTCAATTACAACGTTAAGCATCAAGCACACGAGAGAAAATCTGTTTTGTGATTGTCTCGTTTAGGTGGATTGTGCGCCAGGATGCAGATCTTTGTCAAAACCCTCACGGGGAAGACTATAACCCTCGAGGTGAGCGACGCCCCGTCCACGTTTCAACCCGCTCTCACAATATCAACATTTGAGCGTATTAAAACCTCACTTCGTGTCATCACTTCTCGACCCTTTGGCGTTTCGAGGCTCGGGAGGTTATTTAATGTCAGACAGAGTCGAGTTGAGATGGTTTCGAAGCATGTTTCCCGGCGCTAAGCTCAACTAGCCGTTAGCCGAGCATTGTCGACACGTGTAGCTCACGAAAAGTTACCCGGTGACATTTTCCTTTTAAACTTGACATAAGCCTCCGACGCATGTCACACCGATGTCTAAATTGCCTCTATGAAACACCTTTGAGCTGCTTGACTGTTGTCCTCTCGAATAGGTTGAGCCGTCAGACACCATCGAAAATGTCAAGGCCAAAATCCAAGACAAGGAGGGTAAGTTTTTAGTGGCTCCAAATGTTATGTGAAGAGTTGGTATTTTCCCACGAACTACTTGATGACAGAAACACTAGCGCATGCAATTCAGAAATCTCCGTGTTCTCTGCGGTGTCATTAACTCAGCATGAGACTTGATTGTACTGTCTTCTATTCATGTATTGGTTTGTTGTATTCATTCTATTTGCTCCATGCACAGCACGTTGTACACAGCGGTGGTTATTTTAAAGTGCTCTAGTAGTACAATTAGCTCCTCGTCGGTCTCAAAGCAGATCAGCATGTTCAAGAATGGCCACATGAATGTCATCCTTTTTCACCCATGTTTTGCACAGCCATTGATTAGATTTTTCGCGCAGGAATTCCTCCTGACCAGCAGAGACTGATCTTCGCTGGCAAGCAGTTGGAAGACGGACGTACTCTGTCCGACTACAACATCCAGAAGGTGACATGGCAGTCCACCTTTACAAGTATTTACTGAATGGAGGAGTTTAATTTTGGCTATTGAGAGCAAGCTTCTGGATAATGATCTAACTCTGGACACGATCGAACAGTTGAAGTATGGCAGCGCAAATGTAAGAAAAAAATAAATTCCTTCTCCTTGTTTGTAGGAATCAACTCTCCACTTGGTGCTGAGGCTGCGCGGCGGCGCTAAGAAGAGGAAGAAGAAGTCGTACACCACCCCCAAGAAGAACAAACACAAGAGGAAGAAGGTCAAGCTGGCTGTGCTCAAGTACTACAAGGTAACCACGCTCAGCCGGCGCAATCCCCGGCGGTCGCCTGACTGATGTTTTTGTCTCGGCAGGTGGACGAGAACGGCAAAATCCACCGTCTTCGGCGCGAGTGCCCGGCGGACGAGTGCGGCGCCGGCGTGTTCATGGCCAGCCACTTCGACCGCCATTACTGCGGAAAGTGTTGCCTCACTTACTGCTTCAATAAGCCCGAAGACAAGTAGGCGCATGGACAGTCAATAAACACTCAACATTTGTTCTGACCTCAACAGTCTCTTGCTCGTTTGTCATCAGCTACGCGAGTGCTCGCATATGGTTGTGCTAAAATTTACGGAGTTTTCTATTTTGCGTTATCCACAGTCTTTTATCGTTGAGAAAACTTGGCTGCATGTTCATGGTAATTCGTCTCCAATTTCAAAGCAGACTAAATAAGACATTAAATAAAGTTACAAATGATTTGTGGTCTCCAACAAGTTTCTTGTCTTTTTTTAAGAAAGTTCAGTTTAGTCCAGTACATGCATTTATGCATGAAAATTTAATGTATAAATGCACGTCATGATTAAAACCATTCAGATCTGCGGTGCATGAAAATTTAATGTCCAGCAAGAGGTGCTGTGACCAAACAATTTTGGCGCACCAAATTAAGAGCATTTGAACAAAAAGTAAAGTTGTTTTATGGAATTAGCATACATACCAGATTGGATTTGAGTTAAACTCAAGTACTTTACAAAGTGTAAAATGTGAATTTGATTGCTTGTTTTCCCCGCCGATGAAAGAATTCGGGTTGATTTTCCCCACAAGTGAAAGGACAGCAGTTGAGTACTAAAAATAAGGTTATTTACTTACAATTGTTATATTGGACAGACTGTATACACTTTTGTTTCCTTGGTAAACTCAATAAGGCACAAAAGAACAAACATTTCTATATGCCTTTCAAGGCTTCTTGCATATTAGAAGAGGAAAAACATCAAAGTTGACCACTTTAAAAAAAAAAAAAAAAGCCACTCTGACGACACATTTAGCAAATTTCAAGAGACAACGTTGACATTTTAAAACAAGCACAATGTCCAGCAAGGATTCTGTTAGCGTAGCTTAGCACGAGGAAGCAGATGCAAACCCTAAAGTGACATTAATTTTGCCCATTAAAACATTTTAAGTCTTAATGTAATAATTCAACCGAAATATTCTCTTCACCACAGGTGTCAAATTCCAGTCCTCGAGGGTCGCTGTCCAGCATGATTTGTTTCCCTCCTCCAACTTATCAGGAGCCCCATCATTTGAATCAAGTGTGATGGAGGGAAAGATCTAAAACATGCAGAACAGCAGCCCTGGAGGATCAGAGTTTGACACGTGTGCTCGACATTATGGCAACGCTCGCTGCGACGAGCTAACAAACTTTACATCGCTGTTCCTGCTGAAGAACGTCTTAAATGACAACAAAGGCATTTACAAGAGACTGATTGGACGTATGAAAGCTCAGTGGGAGGAGCCAATGACGAAGGCTTACCTGCGTCAGCAAATAAGTTGGCAGTTCGCTCGTTTACCGTACAAATTTAGCACAACATGGTCGTTTTGGTTAACTTTGGTTTGTTTTAGGGCTGCGCCATGAATTGGTGAATTGATGATTACAGAGTTCATTGGTTGAGATGACTTGGAACAAATATGAAACCTAAAAAGTATTTTCTGAAAAAAATAAGTTTCAAATACAGTATACTCGTTTTAAGAGCTACCTGCCTACAGGGGCCGCCATATTTACACCTTTCCTTTCTCATCGTGTGAATAAGAGAGTGAGGTGTCAGCCCTTTACGCCACGCCGTTTCTGAAGAAAGCCAGACAGAATTGGGAAATATTCAGCAGGGACAAGCTAAACATTGGGACAGAACAGTTGATCGTGGAAGCTAATAGCAGACGCAATGGCTCGCAAAGGCTTTTCTGGCATCGTTGAAGTTGGTATCCCGTCTTATATTGTCATCATATACTGATTGCGAAATCATGTTCAATCACTAATTAAGCTGTCATTGTTGAAAATGGTATACGTGGCAAGCTCGTCAGGGTTAGCAGCGAGCGAACCAGGCGAGATGGAACACTAGTGCTTACCATCGACTCTGAGTTCCTACGGATCCTTTTTCCACAGTGCAGCCTCACTCAAATGTGCCATTTTAGCAGGCAAAGGTGCGGCTGCAGTCGTGACGTCACTTCCGGACAACGACGGTATCTCTCGACATGGTGGCTCCCTGAGGGGGTGAAATATTAATTTCTTATTCCACAAATGCAGGATTAATCAGAGTACTGTGTTTCGACTAGTGCTGGCACAAATGGCATATCATCACCCCACCCCACAACAAGTAGGTTTGTTTCCCCTTTAAGTGACGATACAAAAGCTGTCTATTGACATCTGTGGAAACGGCATTTTCCCATCCCAAGAGTTGTTTTCAATTATGAGCACCTGTAATTGGCACGAAGAAACAGGATTGGGGTCCACACCTTTTTTTTTTTTAACGAGCAAATTGGGGAAGGGATTAAATTGTGAATTGTGGGGGGGGGGGGGACTCCCCCTTGATGCGAGTTCCTTCCACGAACATGGCTATGACCAGAGGAGCTAGTTTACAAAAGCAGCCATTTTGTTGCTATATTTAATTGTTTGTATGGTTACTTAGAACCCCCCCCCAAAATACAATAAAATAAAAAATAAAAAATACTGCCTAGCCCTAGTTTGTGCTCTCGAATGCATTCCCTCGGACGTCCGAAAGGCACTCAAGAGTGTGTGAGTTGGGCGTGGCGGAGCGCCCTCCGCTCCCCTTCGTTTTTGAATGCAGGCTACGGTTCAAAACCAATCAGCAGCTTGTGCTTGAACCGTATCCACCTGTTCGGCCTGACATTCTGGGCGCTCTGTGTCCTCAGTTGGAGCGGCGAGAGCACGCACCGGTACTCCGCACAATTCAAGAATGCTCGGAGTTTCCGAACGGCCGGAGTGAAGCAGGGCGCTCGGTTCGCATTTCCGAGCACACCCCTTATTCGCTTTTGCAAGCAAGCTAATGCTAAAATAGCATCAGCGCTTGCACTCAAAGCGTAATCACATTTGCTAACATTGTCGTCCATCACATACAATTATTTTTACATCACGTTTGCGTACTCGAGTGTAGCGTTTGTTATAAATAAAATCCACATTCCCTGTCTCATCGGCTCTGCCCACTGAGGTTTGGCTCCACCAATGAGATTGCTTGTAGCAGCAAGAGCTCCACCTCTTGTTTACAAACAAACAAAAACAAATAAACCAAAAAAAAAAAAAAAAAACAGGACGGTCCACGTCTCCACATTGACGACTGCGTTGTCTCCCTGCGGCCGAGACATTTTCCAAGACTAACACAACGAGCAAATCCAAAATGTTGAAATTGTTTTTGTTTTTTGGAAGTGGACACGAAGTGGATAAGCCGGACAGGAAGTTGGCAAAAGGGACAGGAAGTGGTCTGCGTTGCTTTCACAGAAAGCGCCACCGGAGGAAGACGAGAAGATGGACGAGCGCCATGACTTGGGCTTTTGATTTTCCCTTTTCTTCCGAATTGTCAGACGCGTTTTGCGCTTCAGATTTTGATGTCCTGCGACTCGACCATCTTGGCCAGCGTCTTCTTCACCCTCAAGATAGTGAGGCGGGAGGCGGGACTTGCTGACCAGCACTCGCACATCAGCTTCAGCATGGCACGCAGACACTAAAAATAGCGCACACACACACACACACACACACACACACACACACACACACACAGAATTATGAGGAGCCCTCGGTCTCCAGGAGGTGGTGTCATCCAATGTGGGGCGTGCTTTTACCTCGTCGCTGTTCCATCTGTTGGACACGGTGGGGCGCAGGCCTTTGACGCACACCACTTCCAGCATGTCCTCGTACGACGGGTCTGATGGCACCATGTCGTAATACGGGAGCTGGTACTCTTCCACCATTCCTGCGCACACAGGCACAAAATGGCACACGGGATGAAAACAGCTTTTTTTTTTTGTGCGCATGACTTTATAGCTAGGCTGGGAGAAGATCCTGGGCCACTTTCAAGCTCCTGGATTGCTCTTCTCCTTTTCAACCTTTCTTGACCGTTTTCAAACTGTGCCAACTCCAAACAGTTCAGTTCCAAAAGTTTTTGTAATTTCAAAATAAAAGCCCAAACTCAATCATTTGTTTCTTTTACAATGAATTTCCACCATTTTGCATCAATTCAAACCATTCTAATTCGAAAGGTTTCAGTTCATTTCCATTCCGAAAACACTTCAATTTTCCAACTAGAATCTCTCATGTCGCAAAATTCCCATTCCTCATTTGATAAATAATAGCCACGAATAAAGACGACGACGACCAAGGACTATTGGAAGCTCGGCGTGCCGTACGGCAAGCGAGCTGAAATGACTCCATATAAAATAAACTTTGAAAGCTTATGCACATAATTGTTTGACCAAGACCAAAATGTAATTTGTTTTCCTTGTCATAATTTCTATTCATTACTTTTGTAAACGTCAAATGTCACTTCTGTTGAGAATCATTTTCTGAACAACCCTCATGTTTTTATTTTACTGTGTTAAAGAATTTGAGTTGTCTTTATATTGTTGGTTTGCAGCAGCTCTAAAAACCTCGGATGTTTGGCACATGTTGGCGGGCCGTACCTCCGGTGACGCAGCGTCTCGCAATCTCCCACACGACCAATCCGTAGCTGTACATGTCAGCCATGAGGTAGGCCTGGAACTGGTTCTTCTTCAGGCTCTCGTCCAGAACTTCCGGCGCCATGTAGCGCCGCGTGCCCATACGCGTACTCAGGGGGATGTCCACCTCATTGGTGTCGCTACGGGAACACAAAGGGGACAAAGAACGGGTCAGGCGAGACGGCAGCGGCCGTCAGCGGCGCCATCGACGGAATCCCGGTCCGACCTGTTGAACTTGACAGCGAGGCCGAGGTCGGCGATGCAGCAGGCGCCGTTCTTCTTGATGAGGATGTTCTTACTCTTGAGGTCCCGGTGGGCGATGGCGGGTTTGCCCTGCGTGCCGTAGATTTGGGTGTGGAGGTGGCACAGGCCGCAGGCGGCCGAGTACGCCAGGCGCAGAAGCGTGGCCGTGTCCAACGTGGCCGTCTTCAGGAAGTCGTAGAGCGAGCCGTTCTCGTGGTAGTCGCTGATGAGGAAGAGCTGCGTGAAGGCGCCCGTGCCCTTGATGTCGGCCGCGATGAACCCTGAACAATCATAAAAATCAAAATACTCCATCACCACTCAACTGCGGGCCTTTGCTATGAATAGCAAATCACAGACGCTCAATGTGATATAAACAAGTGGGGGATTTGGTTAAAATAGGGGAAATAAATAAAAATCAGTGAATAACAGGTGATAGGTTACCCCCCCCCCCCCAAAAATGTCTATGATTATGTGAATCGGCAAATCCCAAAAGATGAATATGCGAGCACCCGCTGTACAGGGCACTACAAAGGGAATTGTGATTGGCGTTCACAATTGTGTCTGATGCCTCGTTTCCATGTCACATTTCAAACCCTCCGATTTGGTGGATGCAACGCTGCCTTTTTCACAGTGTTGTGTGAAACGAACATGCTGAAGAATCACATCCAGGGATCATGACTCTTGAAAGAGGAAAAGATGACACCATACAGGACGGTGACATCATCTCGGGTGTGCGTGAAATTGTGTCTACCGAGGATGTTGTCGTGTCTCATGAGGACGGTCTGGTAGATTTCAGTTTCTCGAAACCAGCTGGCCTCCTCTCGGGTGAAGAACACCTTGACGGCCACCTTCTCGCCTCGCCATCGGCCCAGCCACACCTCGCCGTAATGCCCTTTGCCGATCTGACGCACCATCTGGATCTGCTTGGCGATGGTCCGCTGAACCTTTGGGTGTGAATTATGTTGCTTGATTTGATTTGACTGCAATGATCGCTCAACATGCGCCCACTGGTGCAGTGTTCAGCTCATACCAACAGGGGGAGCCCGGAGCCGCTGCCGGAGCTCTGCGATTGGTGGATGAGGTCTTTGAGAGACTCCCCCACAGGGATGAACACTTCCTGTTCCACGTCCTTCTGGTAACGCTGACGTTCGCTCTGCCACTTGTATCTTGACACACACGCGCAAATTATGTTCACAAAACACATATGTACAAACACATGCGTGCGCACATGGTCAAGATCCGTGGTAGAAGAGGGAGGAGAGGGTTACACACGCACGCACACGCACACGCGCGCACACACACACCCACACACACACACACACACACACACACACACACACACACACACACACACACACACACACACACAAGCAGACAGACACAAACATTCCAGTCATGTGGCAGCAGAATGTGATGTGATGTCATGTTTGTGTGTGTCTGAAAGTGAGGATGAACTGACATTAAGACTTTGGCTTTTCATCAGCGAAAGAAGCCCATTTCTTTTAATCTAACAAAGTTCTCAAAACAAAAGCGGGGAAACAAAAAAATCACATTTATTCAAGTTTAACATTTAGAATGTGTTTTTGATATTTGTTACCTCGTGAAAGTTAATCAGTGTATGCCATTTGTGTCTTTGTTGGTAAGTCCCTCAAATCTAACGCATTGGTCGTGTCACGCACAGTTCCAAATGACCAAGAGACGAATGTGAAATGTGTCAGTGAGTATGATTTGGTGGCACTTGTGTGTAGCGCGTAGTGCAAAGGTGAGTATTTGGCGCACCTGTAGTAGCAGACCACCGTGACACAAACCAGCGTGCAGCAGCACACCGTCATGGAGATGAGGAAGGCCAACCAGTGGGGGCTGCCTTCTGGAAACAAGATGGAGGCGGATTGGGGGCACGGCGAGGGTCAACGAAGGAGCGGACGCCGCAAAGCCGGAAAAACAACAAACGGTACCTGAAGGAGCCTGCGGGGGCAGCGTGGGCAGCAGGTCTCGGTTGCAGAAGTCGGTACTGCAGCACTCGATGGTCCTTCTGGTCTGAGCGTTGGGGGAGTCCTGCCGGTCCAAAGAGAACCATCACGATACACACATCCTGACTGGGCGCGTGGGTGTGTGTGTGTATGTGTGTGTCGGCTTACCTTGCACTGGAAGTGTGAGCCCTCATACTTCATGCATCCTGACGTGAGGATGGCCTCGCCGTGCTCATCCTCCTCAATGATGGCGAAGCACTGACCGTTGGTTCTGGGGAACGACCCTTGTCACCACGCATGTCAAAAACACCCCTCCCCGCACTCCCTGAGAATTTTCTAGATTTTTCCTGAGAGGAAGTTCGGCATGTGAACCCCCACTCAGAGTTTTCGTTGGGCATTCGGAGGCACGGCGCACAGGGTCTCTGAATAATATCTGGTCAACGGGAGCAAATCTTGCTGTCTGCGAAGGCTGAAATCGTCTCTCGCTTTGGAAAGGGAGTCTCCTAAACGGAGCTCGGCCGAGAGTACCAATTGGCAAAGTGGATGATTTCAACAATCACCCGTAATGGCAACAAAATCTGATCGAAAGATGATCAATAAACGGCTTCGGCGAGCGGCACGTCCCGAACTGGAGAAAAGGCACTTTTCATTTGCTGACTGAATGTTTTCAGAGGAAAAAGTAGGAACGCTACAGTTGTTTGTTTCATGTCGAATAAAATCGTTTTTTCTTCAGACTGTATCCACATATCGGTAATTGAAAACGTCCGGAGGAATGCTGTGAGGCGACTGGGGCGGCTGCAGCTTACTGGCAAGTGTTGTTGGTGGCGTCTTCGGGACAGTGGCCGGAGCAGTAGCAGCTGAGGAAGCGAGCGGCGTCCTCGGGGGCGACGGTGGAGTCCTCGCCGGGACGTCTGGCCTCCGCTTTCACGCCGGTGCCCTGGAGGACGTGGTCCGGGTTCTGACCCGTCGCTGCCAAAAGGCAAGACAACAAAATCGACGATTAGCAGGAAAACAGTTAACGAACGGCTCACTCCCGAAACCACAAGATCAGAATTTTTGCTGGACTTCTTCGGGAACGACCTCGGTCCTCCATCTAAAAACCCCAATCACTGCTGCAGTTGTCGACAGTAAAAAGTCGCTCGGACATCGTCCGCCCGCTTGAAGGCTCCAAACACATTGGATTCTATCTGCTTGTTCCTTGGGAGGTTTGATGACATCATCATGCGGCGCAGATGAGTTGCGCAGCGTTATCAGCGAGTCATCCTGAAGGTGAAGCTTTCTCCTTTATCAGTGTGGGGACATTCTATTTATAAAGTCCTTCAGAATAAACTTTTCACAGCTGACATTCCCTCGGCACAGTTGACATCGAAGTGTGTGTGTGTGTGTTTGAAAGAGAGGGCTGGAAAAAGATTCCCATTTGATTTTTCCGTGATGCCGAAGGAAAGAGAAAGGAGAGGAGAGTCTTGAAGCTTCTTATCAGTTGTTGTTCTCGGCACTTATCTCCTTCCTCCCCCAATCTGCTCTTTTCTTCTGCGCGGCGCATTCCACCCTGCCTTCCTCGTAGCAACAACGCCAAAGTGCGCTGACATGTCTGGACTTGAAGCGCATACACGTTGAGCTGCCCGGTTGTCATGGAAACAGTCGCCGGAGTATAAAGGCCGCCTCTCCCGACAAAACAAACGCCCAGCACCCCCTGCACTGATGTCATCTTGCATCTTAGAGGGCCTGTAAAGGGAACTCCGAGATTGATGTCTCGGTCCGCCGACATGAGACATGATTGAAGAGAACTGCTGGAAACAAAATCCGACAACTAATGTCGGATTGAATTGTGGAGAGAATGCACTAAACTGTTTTCGAGTTCCCTTTTTTTGGGGGGTATGCGCGCGTCAGTCAGAGTGGAGACTGAGGTCTGGCAGAGAGCAGGCTGGGTAATCGGACTCTGAAAGTCACTGTGCTGCACAAACACACACACACACGCACGCACGCACGCACGCACGCACGAATACACGCATGTGCACTGACACGCTTGCGCGCACACCACAAATTGGCCTGAAGAGGAACGCTACTTTAAAAAGATAAATATTTAAAAGTTGTTTTTGGATCAAACGAAAAGTTCCTGAACAATGTTTGTTTTCACGTTGTTTTTCATGTTCTCATTGACTCGCCTCAAAGGATTAAATCAAGTGCTTACCGTGGCAAACTGTCATAACAGGAGAAAGACTTACATGCTTATTATTTGTGTATTTTCAAGAATTCCAAGGGAAAAAAAAAAAAAAAAAGGGAAATGAATAGCAATTACGAAGAAGTCCTTCAATACGTGGACACTTGTCCAGAATGTGGTTGCCAAGTTCAAATGCACTCATCCACTCGTTTCTTGAATTTTATTTATTTTTTTGATAATTCACGTGCACTCGGAGGCACTTGTAAATAAAATTATTATATTGACAATAACCAGGTATATCCCCCGTGTTATTTTTACAAATTATTGAATAAGCTAAAGTGTTGAAGATGTCTTGCTTGTGAATGGATTTTACAAATATCCCATTTTTTTTTCTCCCCCACCTGAGAAGTGATGATTTTGGAGGTATGAGAATTCTGCCCGATGCCGGCGAGATCTGCACAACTGTCCCGTGCTACGGACTGCTTTGTTTTAGTGGCACGCAAATATTTAAAATACACAACTAAAGTACTGTTTAATTTACGTTGGGATTTGGTGAAAAAAAAATGCTGAAAAAAGGCATCAAATATGTTCTTCATTTTTTGATGCCTTTTATCAGCATTCTTGTCATTTAGTCACAGATTTGATGGCAAAATTAGAATAACTTGGCTCGAAACATTGTAGAGCGGCTTGACATGCGCAATGTAAATAAATCAAGTCAACTAAAGGTAGCCAGCATGGCAGACCGAGAGTTTATCAACCTCTTCATGTCATCTATATCCAAGTGATCGATGGAAAGACATTTGCGGGTTGGGTTGTTGGGGGCAGAAGCTGGAAGCGAGCCCTCTTCAAAGGGCAAGCTCCTCTCTGGAGGGACTGAGGGAAATTTCCGGAGAACAATGAGCGTTTCGGGCCGCCGACAGCCCGCGCCGTGTCATACAGGAAATGGTTCATGTGCTAAAGAGGAAGCGGGAGCGGCAACAAACGGCTCTACAGCTTCCTGCGGCCCAAGGCCAGAGAAAGTTTGCCAGCTCCGCATCCGCAACGGCCGCGGAAAATGGCCACTGTTTCGACACGCTTTCAATGCGTTTGGGGATTTGCCGGGCGGCATGCTCTCACTTTAAGGCCATTTGGGAAGAGGAAAAAAAAAGAAAAATGGTCAAAATTACTTTGACATGCGTTTTGCCTTTGAACATTTTATTCAGTCACTGCTTCATAAACGCAAAATAAAATATTTAAAATAATTTTTGCTCAATTGTATTATTTTATTATCAAAATAAAGTATTTTGTTAGTTGCATCTAGTTTTCCCCTAAATTTGGTCAAAGTTTCTCTCTTTTATCAAATAATTGGTTAATTCATTTTGCTTACATTAATCATGAATGATAGAACGCAAACATCGGCAAACAAACTGATCAACATATTTTTACAAAATTTTTGTCATCAGAAATGCAATTGGATAATCTGGATCATTTTTTTTGCACTGATCCCGAATCTGCCCTTGTTTTTCTTCTTTTGGGTTTTCATCATAATAATCGCAGTAATAATATGAATATAATGCAATATGTAAGAAAGAAATCAAAGTAGTATTTATGAAAAATGGGTTCGGTTCAGCAACAGGTGGAATTTTTTTCCTCAAATGTCATTGCTACAAATGACAACACATTGTAAAATCGATATGTGTAAACTTTTATAGGTCAAATTTAAAAACCAAACAAAAAAAATAATTGAAAAATCTGGTGTGCAAGAAAAAAGTCAAAGCATTTAAAAAAAAATCTGTAAAAATACATTCAAGGACAAATAAGTGGATCGCTGATCCAAGTGCGATGATCAAAAAGAAGTACTTGACAAAGACGTCTGAACTTTTTGGGGGTTTGCTCCACATTCCCTTTTCTCAATGAAGCGTAGTCAAGCGCGAAGGCCCGGCGCGGCGTGTTGGTGGTACCTTCTGCTCTGAAGAGTATCAGCAGCGTGGCGGTCGTGGCGGCCAGACGCAACAGGAGCCCTGCCATCCTGCGGCGCGACTGGACGGATGCTCGGGCGGGGCGGCGCCGGGAAAGGCGGGACGGACGCTGCCGCCGCTCCCGATCTGACGTTGGGGTCCGGCGGCTTCACCACAGGTGTTTTGCTCGTCTGCTATCACAATATGAGAAGAGGCTCCTCTGGCTCGCTGGCTCTTTGAACCCGGAACGCTGACAACACACAACCATCGACAGTTTGTGAAGACGTACAAGTGGGGAAATTGGGACAAGAAATGACGCCGACAACTTTTGACACACTCTCGGGCCAGCTTGTCTTCGATGTAGGACTGCAGTTGGCCAAAGCGACGGCTGCTTCAACCGAAAAGTGGCGCACCTCCTGTGTTGTGTAGGGCATGTTCTTGAAAGGTTTTTTTTTTTTTTGGTGGATCTACTCTTGCTCGACATGTTTACAGAATTTCGTGTCGCCGAGTCAAACTGGCATCGGGGGCTTGATTTTGAAAACATTCAAAGAAACCCAAAGTGTGCAAAAAATGAATGCTTCAAATCAAAATGGCCGACATCCTATGGCTTTGCAGACTCCTTCGTGGGCCGACTCGTGACTTGACATGTCAACCAAATTTCATGTTGCCAAGTCAAACTTGCTTCGAGGGCTCAATTTTCAAGAGAAGATGAGAGTAAATGCAATTTGTTTCAGGCGGGTGTACTGTAATCGAGCACCGGGAACACTGGTTTTCTTGTTCCTTCGCACCGGCGCGACCGCAGCATCGGCAACACCAACGACGCGGCGAGCTACGGAACCCGCAACGAAATGATTTGTCCAAGATGTTGCGCAATTACGGGCGCAGCTCGAATAACCGCATGTTGCAATCAAGGGGAGCCGAGAGGGGGTTGGTGGATGATGATAAGAGGGAAGTGGGGGGTCATATATGAGTGTGCGTGTGGGAATGAGTGGCAATGTCCAGCCAGCGTCTGTCACTTTCCATTTGCCAGGGCGGGACAAAGGGGTCGGACCTATGACCCACTTTTCACACATCTTTGGCTGGGGAGAGGCGTCCTAATGAGTGCGCCTGTGTGCATGTGCGAATTCCCACTTTTAGCAGAACATTGGACAAAGCGTCCCGATGGTGGCCGTTTGCTCGTTTGGGTGCGCGAGTGAACAACAACAACGAGGTTGTCGGACAAGAAAAATAAGACGCGCAGATGCCGGCGCGCCGACAAGACGAGGCAGGTTGAGGAAGCTCCCACAACCTTCACTCGACCTCCCCTGTGCACCCGGCCAAAGGCCGCTTCCCTTTGAAAACAGTATAGCTGTCGCATGACATCATAGGTGCGCGCGTTATCTTCGACATGAGGAAGGCGATTTGGAAATCTGTCGGTTCGTTTTTGAAGCTGCGGTACACCCCCAAAAATCCCACAAGGGGAAAACTCGCTAGGCCCGCTGACTGCTCACACTAACAACTTTCTTCGAAATGTCAGTTTTTTTTTTGTATGAGAGATGGAAAATGTTGATTAAAACCAGATATTTGTACTTAAAAAATTAAATCGGATATTTGAAGGCCTCATCAGCCAATCCAAACTTATAATTGAAAGTGATTTATGCCACGTATGGAATTAATGGAGGACATTCCCAAAAGCATCAAAACAACCACACGATAAAATCTTCGCGCAGGCTAGTAGCCCCTTAATTTGGCTTTCTTTTGTTCAGACAAAATGTGGTCGTTTGTATTTTTTTTCCCCCAGTAAAGAGAAATCTCTGAACCCTGCCAGCAATTTTGGCTGTCACTCCGGTCAGCGAAGTAGCGTATTTTCACGACCATACAAGACAAGACTCGGTCATGGGAGCCAAATGAGGCCGGTAGAGCAAAGGATTAAAATCTCCAAGAAAGCGTCTTTCATTAATTAATTTAACGAAGAACATGACACTTTTCACTGCAGTACGAGTAGAGGATGGCCACCTTCTCCTTGTCATGCGCCAGATGTTGCTGCGCCACGGACATCTTTGCTCGGATGGATAGATGGCGCCGTTTCATAAAACACAAGCACCACGGATGAGGTGATGTTGAATTCTCTCACGGCTGCTCGATTCCTCCTCGCAAGTGATAATTTGCAGTTGAAACTGCGCTTGATCAGCGTGTCTCTTTGTAGGAGCCATTTTCGAGATGTTGTTTTGCACAATGCACGTACCGGCACGATTGACACCGACTGGGGGTGTGCCTTCGGCGTCCTCTTTCGCCTCCTACCCTTCCCACTTTAACGTCCGCATGCTGTCCTCATTTAAGTCTGCCTTTCCTCGATATGAGGAACGTGTCGGCACAACATCGGTCAGTCAACCGGATCCCTCCTCGAAATCACACAGCAGCATTGACAGATTTTGGAACGCGGCGCATGCGCAAGGTGATCCACACGATTGGGCTCCCCTGTCCATTTGGGAGAAAATTCAAGACTTTTATGTCCGTCATACGCTTGTGAAAATACGACGAAAGATTTCTCTGTACTGCAAAGAAAACATTTGAACAAAAGCAAGCAACAATCTCTCCCGAAAAGACGACCGGCTGAACGCCCTAACGCCAGCTCCTTAACTCATTCAGTACCAGCCAATTCTGGACCAAGTCTGAAAAGACGTTTAAAAACGTCTTTGGAAGTGAATGAGTTAACATGGTGGTCAGAATGAAAGCAGCCATTGTTGTGTGGAGCCACCTGTAGACGGACGGGATAGAGGAGCCTTGGAAGCGGGCAATCAGCCGTGACCAGCACCGCGCCCGCATCCTCCTGAAAAGACTCTCAAGCGTCCTTTGCAGGCAAGCCAGGAGTAGTGCTCCAAAACTACTTTTCATTTGATTGCTGAGCCAAGTATCATGTCTACCATCCAAAAATCACATTCCAGTGATTCGGGAGTAGGGAATGATGAATGAATCATTTACTAATTCCTTCTCCCTAATCACTGCAAAGGGATTTTCTGCCGAGATCCACTCGATCAAAATCGCCAGGATGTGACGCGTTGTTAGATTTTGAGTGGACTTGAACACCAACGCCTTGCTGTATGAGGAAAGAAAACAACAACAACAACGGTGCTGCCACCTTTTAAGCCCCTCCCCCCTGCCCCCATGGAAAACGTCTGCGGCTTGGAGGTCCAGACATCAATAATGAGACCTTAATGTTTGTCCACTTCCTGCTCTGGAAGAAGAGTGGCAGTCCAAACAAACAAGCCCGAGGCAGACAGCTCGCGCGCCGCACAAATAAATCGTGTAATGACTGAGATTGGGATCGCGGCGGTGGCCTCGGTGGGGGTTGCGACGCAATTCGGCCGGGGCGCTAAAAATGGAATCGAGTGTCATCTCGCTTGACAATCTCGTGGCCTTCTGTTGAAAACAATCAACACTTTCAGCACAATTTCCTGTCACCTCACACCAAATGTTATTTGTTTTAGTGTCTTCTTAATAAAAACGGCGCTGAGCTTCTTTTTCAACTTGCGTTTCAACGCACATAAATATGTACCGCGTCACATTACGTCTTCATCAATCAAGTGAAGTGTAAAGCTTTTGACGTGGCTTTTTTTGCAACACTTGAGACTGATTCTTCAATTAAAAAAAAATCTAATTTCCTGTGTAGGGCAAGAGGTCAAAAAGTTCGAGGGGGCCAAATACTTTTGCAAGCCACTGTAGTGGTCCTTGAAGCCCCGACCCCACTGAGCGGCAAACACGTTTTCAATGGCAGCGAATGTTGCATTCTCGCCGGGATTTGTCAGGGTTCCTTCAAGGTTGCAAATGGTCACCAGACGTGCATCTGTCCTTTTCTTGTTGCAAACAAACGAATAAATAAATCAATGATTTGTGAACATTTGCAACCTTGAACAAACCCCGACGTCATCGTGCATTTTTCTACCTTTGCCAAGAGTCGCAATGATTAGCCCCTCAGTGGGATCGAGGCTTGAGAGTTGTTCCTTCATCTCTCTGCACTTCATCTGGGGGGTCCCTTCTCCCTGGCGCCCTCCCCCCCACCCCTTGCAGGTGGGCCCCCGGCCGCTACAACAGGAGAAGCAGCAGCAGGCCTGCGATGTTGTCGGCGCCTTGGCCAACATGCCTTTCGGGGGCCTGGGAGACTGCAGGCCAGACTTGGTGGCTCCTCCGCCATTGTTTGCTCGGCCGCTCTCTGCGCCTCCTCATCTGCGGCCGGAGATTAGCAGAATAGCCGACTGACTCCCCAAGCCTTCTCATGAGTGCTTCCTCTTTCACCTCGTCAGGTAATCCTCATCATCTTCGACATCATTCTCCGAAAAATCGACCTGCTCTGGACATATTCTGCAGCCATCGCCGAGCATTTTGGACACAGGTGAAAAATGCAAAGCTCGTGTGCGCTGCGTCGTTTTTATGAGCCAATAATGTGTCTTTTCTACTTCAGTTGGTCGTGTTGCAATACAATCCAAAGATATTTCAAGAGTGCTTCACTGGCGCCAGGCCAAAACTTTGGATGTCCAAATTTTTCACAAAGCAATTGCATTGGTCACTCCCTACGTGTCTTTTTTTTTTTTTTTTTTTTTAACAAATGATTGACCAATCTAAAAGGCTGAAAATGGTTTCCTCTCTTGTCTTCCTTGCTTCATAGACTACCCAGCATCCACTTGGACCCACTCGTACATCTGCACGCGGAGTGAATGCATTAGTATTGTACAAATTCTGCATAAAAGTGTGTGTGTGTGTGTGTGTGTGTGTTGCTGAGCAGAAGAAGCCGTAAATTCTTATGACGTGGCTCAGGGGACTGGAGGTGTTTTTAATGAGTGTAATCGCCATAGTAACAAGTGTGTCCATCTGCGGCGCAGTGTTGCTTTTGTCCTCCAGCGCGGCTGTAAAACAAAGCCGCGCACCCCATCAAACAGCGATATGTTCATAAATCGAATGCGTCGCCAGGCACCGGCAAATTAAACGGAGGCTTCAATGTAATCTGTCTGGCTTTAAACTAGGTTTCAAGTTTGGCGCGACAAAATTTAAAGTAATTTCAATCGAGTTTTAAAGTCGAACCATGTGGGTGGAATCTGGCCTAAGTGTTGTAAATCAATGCACAGTCAAAACTTGAAGTGTGAGTGGCTAATGTCACCGATTTTCACGTCATGGCTCTGCAACGTACTCCCGGCTAGAAACTGGAGTTCACTGTCCTTCAATCAAATAAAAGCCCAAAGCAAATAACACACACGTGCCCTGAAAACATCATTCTCTCAAACATTTGATGTTGGGTGGGTGCATACTCTTTTCATCCCTTGTGTACAGCCCACTGGGGTCTAAAATGTTGCCTGATCGGAAAAAGGTATGCGCGTAACACGAAATATGTGCAAAACGTACATCATCCCATTTCATCTTCAGATCTTTTCATGGGGAACTCTGAAAATACTTTTATACTGAAATCATCCACGCTTGCAAGCTCAACTTCGAAATGAGTGCGCGCGCACGCATGTGCGGGTGTACTGCAGGACATATGGGAGTGATTTGGAGCGCAGACGGGGCCCGCCTCTGAAGGTCTTTGAGTACGTTTCGAGTCAGAAATGACGCCTGAAGTTCCACTCGTTCAACGGTTTGATTGGAACATAAAATACGGCGTTTGCTCGACTAAATGCTGTCCTCTAATGGACGCCCTCCCACTGAAAGTCACGGGGGGTGAGGCATCCCCTTGAGACAAATGACTGCCTCTCTTTCCTAATCGTGTGTGGTAAGTGAACAAACCACGTAGTCAGAGTTCTTCCTCCCGGGCTGTTGGAAATCAAAGCAGACAATGGGCAAAATCAGCCGCTCGGAGGCGCAATTAAAAAGCCGCCCGAGTGGCCCGGCCCGCCCTGCCGTCAATGCAGGGATCAAGGGTTAATCTCATGAAAGGGCAGAAAAGGGGCGGGGGGAGGAGAAGATGATGAGGAGTAGGGTGGGATGGGTGCTGGGGGAATCAGATTTTTTTTTGGGGGGGGGGATACGTAGCGCGTGTTCATGTGACCACGCTATAAATCCAACAGATGTTCAGTCCGACTGGGAAACGGCATTGCGAGTGTTTGCATGTGCGATTGTGTAGCTGATGAAGCCATTAAATGTGCGCAATTTAAGATGGCGGCTCGTGTTTCGACATTTGATGTAGCGGCGACCGCATGATGTCTTCGTGTCATGTGTATGGTGACTATTTCTGATGTGTGTGTGGCATGACTGTGGAGTGTGTGTGTGTGTGTGAGAGAGAGAGAGAGAGAGAGAGAGAGAGAGAGAGAGAGAGAGAGAGAGAGAGACTTGTGTATGCACCGTGTGTGTGTGTGTGTGTGTGTGTGTGTGTGTGAGACATGAAATATGTTCATTTGTGCACGCGTGTTTGCACATGCTTGTCAAAGTGCTACATGTGGAATTGTGTGGGTGACGTGGACATGTGCCCGAAATGACAATGTGGGTTTGTGCGTGTCTGTCTGTGCATCTGACTGTCACATCTGCATGTTTGTGTGTGCGTGCAACGTGACGAAAGGTGTGTGACATGACTGTGCATCAGGGGAACCCACAAATTTGTGGCTTCTATTTGCACATTCACCTCCTAGACTTTTAGGGGGGAACGTACAGCCTGCCATCTGCTGACTAAAAAAAAAAAAAATTGTCTTGTCAAGTATTTGGCAAAGAGATTGTGCTATATTTATGCCTGAAACAACAAACATAAAAAATTTGACACACATTTAGGAGACAGTCATACCTGGGCGCTGTGTCCGTGCGTGTTGCATGCTGCTGCAAGGTTCCATGGGAAAAGTGGGTCACATCGGAGCAAGCTGTCAGGACGAGAGCAATACAACAGCTGAGTCACGCTTTCTTCAATATGCCACACCTACGCTGTTTGTCTTGGAGCTTTGACATAAAAAAAAAAAAAGGGACACAATCAATGGCGCAATGTTACTTGCTGCTCTCGACAAAGATGACGCGGCAGGAGGAGGAGCTCGGTGGTGGCCACCGTTTTGTTTTTATAGACATGACAAGTAGAAGAGAGAAGTAGCTCTCACTCATGAGGGTGTATTTAAAAAAAAAAAAAAAAAAAAAAAAAAAAAAAAGAATACCAACAGCAGCTGCTTCTCATTTATTTCTAGAGAGAACAACTGCTTGACTCCAATATTTTTTTTTCTCGCAACGACAACAAAACCATGCCCAAGTTTGAACAGCAAAACATGTCCGTGACATGCAAAGATCGTCGGACGAAAAGACCGAGGAGTTCCAAAAAGCCAGTCGAATTCATTTGTTCTGATCAGAGAAGAGAACCAAACTGTTGTCAGTGTAAACCGGCTTTGGCTCTGCCGCGTTCTTCAATTCACAATCAAACCTTGAAATACTTCGACATTCTTTTCATCACTTCTTTTTAACAACATTTTTTTCCCCTGCAATCTACTGGAGACGACTTTCTCGCGTTTTGAACATAATGTTGTTTGACATAAAATTGCCAGTGGGAAAAGATTATGTCGTGGTTTGTCCTTCAGCTTGTACCTTGGTCGTGCGTGGAAAAGCAAAAGGTAAAACGGTCGCTTAGCAGCGACACTCGGAAAAACAGCCCGAGAAAGCCGAGAAACCAGTCGTCGCCTCGTAAACAAGCGAGGCTGGCTGAGCTATGCGGGCCGGGAGGTAAACACGCACGCACGCACGGAGATAGCAGAGCCGCAAACAGCTGAGAGGTTGAGCCCAAGTTCTCGTGACATGTTCTCTTTGGTCTGTGCGACTCCAAAAAAATAAAAACAAAAACAGGATTGACTTGCACTTTGGGTGGGGAAGGAGGGCAGACATTGAAATGATGTAACAGCACTTGGCGGTGTCACAATGTGTGCAGACACAAAACGCATATGGACTCGTGTTTTTAAACACATCACAGAATGCGCAAATCCATCTGCTGGCGTGTGTGAAAGCCAACATGGGAAAGACAACAAGGGAGAGCAGGCGACATCTGCTGACCAAAGCCTTCGCCCGACATTTCCATTACTTTTTAACAACGAAACGTGGGGGAAAAAAAACGACACAAGAGCTGCGCTCACACGACTGCGACGGCAAGGTCAGCGAGCCGCCAGGATGGCGAGCGTGTCTGAATTATTCACCGCGCGGTCGTATTGAAAGCCCCGATCAATAAGATTCAAGCGGACATGGACGCCGCTTCCGCCTGCGAACTGCGTCACCGCGACATCATGTGACATCTTCACGTCACGCTCAATTCAAGCAGCGGGCAAAGAGGGCGTCGTCGAATTTTCATTTGGCAAATCTCAAAATGACAAATTGCGCACACAGTCGGGAAACATGAGCTGAGCCGTTGTTGTCGCAACAATTGATGTATTCTCGGCGGCGGAAAACCTTTTTCGTCACACAAGATGTACAACTTGTACAAATGGTTCACCTAAACGAGCGGGTAGCGCGCCACAAAACTATCCCAAAATATCATTTTTACACTTAATGACAAAGTGTTTCAAATGGTCATCGTTTCCGTTTCCCATTTCAATTATCGTGACAACTGCATGAAGCGTCTCGGAGTAGTCAGTCGCAGTGTCTCCCACCTGAACCGCGATGCAGCAGAAAAGCAATGGCCACGAAGAGAAACCAAGAAGTGACGCCGATATGGCGAACACAAAGGCTCAGAGACGGAAGGCCAAAAAGCTGCAAGGCAGAAAAGCAGCAGCAGGATGAGTACAAAGAAGCGGCAGCAAAGCAAAGAATCCCCCCCCCCCCTTTTTTTTGTTGGACTTTCAGAAACGTTGAGGGTGCGTTTTGACAAACCTTCCAAAATGATTTCCGAAGCGGCTGGAAATGGAATTCCAACGGTGTGAATTGGTCCACTCGATAACATTCTCTCTTTATGGCACGGTGGGAATCTTCCGAACGTAAACAAATCAGGGTCCACAGTCCCCGTCTGCTTCGCGCAAACACGGTACAGCCAGTGAGGAACATGCTTCACGGAACAGTGACATGATAACGATGGACTAAAAATAGGCGCCTTTGAGTTGCTTTGGAAGATTAGCTCCAATGGCAAAGAGGCACTGAGGAACACATTTGCAAGCGCGCCCGTTCAAGCAAATACTTCCTTGATTTTTTTTTTTTTTTTTGTCAGATGGTGTTTGTTGTCCTTCGCGTGGACAACAGTCTTCAGGCAGTAAGGGGGGGGGGGTACACCCTGAGCTGTTTACCAGCCAATTGCAGGGCACACACATGGACCAACAACCACCCGCGTTCATAGTCACACCTCGGGGACATTTGAGAGGGTTTCAAGCCCCAATTTTTTTCCCCCATGGCCAATATGGAGGGAGAGCATGCAGTAGTTTTACATCAGTGAAACTAGTGGCATATGATGTGATGAATTTATTTGCATGATGACTAATAAGCATTGTACGTGTTTTCTCTTATGGCCCCAATTTGACAAGCACTTCTTCAAACACGCAGAAGGAAAGACGACGACGAAGCCGATTATTTATCTGCTGCAGCGCACCACCATGAACCGATGCACCATTTGAGGAGGAGGAGGAGGAGGCGGCGGCATCGCATGTTTTCTTCCCCAGCTCAGCCACTCTGTCTCCAGGTTCCTCTGGGAGGGGGGAGGAAATGGGGAGGAAAGCAGACAGAGAAGTACGGGAGATTTGAAACCTGATCTCCCTCCCTCCCTCCTCCTCCTCCTGCTGCTGCTGTGCCACCTCGCCGTAGCGCCTCCAGACTGGCGAGTAACGCGATCCTGCAGCCTGCAGCATTGGAGGCTCTCCAAGGAAAGGCAGCCCAGAGAAGAAAAAGATTTTTTGGGGGGGGACGCAGGAAGAACTCCCTCAGACGGACACGCATGGAAGGAGCCCAACAAGGAGTAGAAAAGAAAGAAAAAGAAGAAGGAGGACATGCCGAGAAAACGAAAAGCATGACATATGGAAAAAGAAAAGTGTTGTTTGTAAACAACGGCCAAGTCGTCATCAGCTTGCGTTTGTCCAAATGTACTCAGGAAAGTAACAATCGAGGCAAATACTTTCAATCAAGTCAATCAATGAATGAAGCGCTCTCAAATAGTGGTGTCACCTTTCCCCGAGTCAAGTGAATGTAAATGCCTTTGAGGCCTGTCACAATTTCTCCAAAGATAAATGGCTCCAGAACCTATTGCGGTAAATGATCGTATCTTTTGTTCTTTGTTTTTTTTTTTTTGGGGGGGGGGGGGGGATTTTTGTCATGCAAAATAGGTAGCTTAGCTCAACAAAGGTTGATTTCTAAGTGGCCTAATCGATTCCCTCCTCGTTTCAAACTCCCATCGATCCATCCATCCAACCATTTTCTGAACCGAACCGAAAGTCACTCACTGGTTGGACTTTCTTCATTTGACTTTTCTGATTGACTTGGTTGACCCTCGCTTACAGAACAAGCCAAACGTCCGCCTATGACACACGCCACACGTCCGCTCACAAGCAAAGGCAGATTCTTTCCTTTATTAGTGTGAGATAAATACATGCGTCCAAGTGTGTGCGGGTGCTCGATATGGAATGTGCAGCTGTCCGGCACATTGCTGCAACTACAATTCGTCACTCAGTTGCGCGTCCAATAAAGCGTCCTAAAGCTACATATCGATGCTATTATGATGATGATGATGTGATCAATTCATGAAATGCCAAGAACGGCTTAAGGTGTTCAGGAGTCTCAAAATATTCAGTCCCATGAACAAGTTCTCTCATTTTGAATGTTTATTCATTTGGGGTGTCGCGAATAGTCTGATGCTGTTCTCCTTGAAATTCCGAGCGCTTGACGAGTGATGGGAAGCCAAACTGCCAAACAGTAGAAATCCTCGTGGAAAACAATTTTCGATGCGGCTTGAGGGAAATAAATACAACTGTAAGAAATCTGTCCAAATGCTCTAAAATGGCCGGCACTCCTGGGGTCTTTTCTGAAAATGGCCGCCACCGAATGAGTTCAAGTATCCGGTCAGTGCGGCAGCCATGTGACTCAGGGACCATTTCAAGATGTCAATACAAAGAAGGAAGCGCACGGGGACCCAAGTGAATCAACACCGAAATGAAGCGACAATTATTTTGATGAGCAACGAATCATTTAGAGACCTTGTTGAACTTGAAACGGTCGGAATTTCAGCCACTCGGCAGTCAACATTTGGCACTTTTTGTCAAGCTCCATGAGAGCGGACTGATTCTTCATGTGTAGAAGTGAAACAAGGTGTTTGCAAACATTTTCTGACCAATGTTATGGCCTAAACCGGCAGCTGAATCATCATCAATTTATGGCCATTTGAAATAATGTCCTGTTTTTCATAATTCAATTAAATAATTCAACAAAATACAACCGAACTCAGTTTTGCTCCCGCTGCCTTTTTCAAAACAAACGCTAGTATGCATGCATGCTTATGTATTTTTTTAAGCTTGCGCATGTTTTACCATGCCTGTGTCCAATAATACAATGTGTCTTGTGTATGTGTTGAGAAATAGCACCCATAACTGACACTAGGCCTTTTAATATGCCATGGTTGTGAAAATATTTTATTATTTTTTTGTGTGTGGTGTTATCACGTTATTTTCTGTCTCTCCTGCGAAAATGACGCAGTTTGTATCTGCACACATATTAATGTGTGTGTGTGTGAACACCGGTCCAAGTGCGCCTGGCGTGCAACTCGCTGGAAATACAAAGCAGAGGTAAACAAACATGGCGCAGAAACTCAGAAGCAGCACAACAGCACAACCGGGAGCAAACCGGCTGCTTCATTCCCGTGGTGAGTGACAATGATATAACATGTTTGATTCATGGCAGAAAGGAGCAAGCTGCAATGACGTCATATTGCGTCATGGCGTTATCCCTACGTCGCCTGATTCGATCGGGTTATTCCAATTGATCCCAATTATAATGTTTAGGGGAGTAACTCTGTCTGCTCACGCATGTAAGGAGGTTATCTCAAATGTTTCACAAAACCCAATTTTGACCTTAACCCGAATACTGACTGCATTTAGATGTAGTGAGTGTGGGCTAGGGCTGTCTAAATTTGCGCCAGCATTATGTCTCAAGGGTGGAAAATTTCACAAGGGACTGCTCACAGACAATTTACACAAATTGTCATCTAAACATTTACTTGGTTTAATTTCATATTTGATGGGTGGCCACACAACTATTTGGACAAAGTACATTTAAAAGTCAAAATTTTACATTGTTTGACCCCTTTCAAGTCTTCAATCAACATGAATGAAAACACATTTTCACACAAAAAATTAGTAGTTGAAGGTAAAAACATGAGGTAATAGTAATAATAGGTAATAGTCTTTGTTGAACTGTTTTACTTACATTTATATTTGTGATCACTACTACTTCCGTGGGAAAACAAATGTTAACAAATGGCCTCAGTTAAATGGGGATTTATTTTTTAAAGACCAGAATTAGTTTATCTTATGTTAGCGGAAGAGTTAGTATTGCGCTTGGAATACAAAATTGTGTTGTTCGGGTAGCAAGGTGAAAATAATGTACGAGTTTCGAGTGACTGACAAAAGATTTCGTCAGTGACGGAGGTGAAGACAAAACGTTGAGCTAAACGTTAGCTAGCTGAGGAATGCGGCTAAAGGCTTCAAACTTCGAGAGAGAAAAACACGCGAATAAATGCTGGCTTTGCTTCCCCATTTGTTCATTGGCGTGTCACCAACATTGAGTAACGACTTGGAAGGAGATTCTCTTGGATTTAAACGAAGTGAAAATGGCAGCGAAGCCATGCAGAAAAAAAGAGCGAGGGGGGTTGGGGGGGAAGAAAAAAGTTGAAGGTAACTCTTTTTTTTCCACGACGGCCACTGAAGGGATCCGTCCATCACCTGGCAATAACACCCAGGAAAAGCTTGCGAGTGATGTTGTGGCTTCTTTGCACAATCAAACGCTCACCAGACAAGCGAACACGCGGAACCCACAGATAATGACAAATTCCAGAGAAGAGCTTTGAATAAATTAAAACACATTTTAGTCAGCGTGTTGGTCATAAAACACCAAAGCGCTTCTCCCGATTCCACCCCAGCAAATAGACGGCACCAACAAGTCGAAGCCGAGTAAAAAAAAAAAAAAAGTAGTCGTCTGTACCTTTCTGGTCGCTCTCGCTATCTCTCACTCTCTTTCTCGGACGCTTTGTCGCTTTGTCCGTCAGTGGTTCAAAAATCCAACGTTCCCAAACTAGACGAAGAAGGACGATGTGAGAAATTCCAGACTTTTCTGTCCAATTTCCAGCAACGAGCGAGTGACAGACGTTGGCGCCGCTGCCGCTGAGGCTTCTTCTTGCTCACTCCCTCGCTTGCTCAGTGAGTGGGCGCGCGTGCGCGTGCATGATTTACTATTAGCAAAGTGGTAGTAGCCAGAAGTGAAGCTACCAACGGCCATCTTACGTTGCTATAAGCTCAGAAGGCCAAACTCAAAGACTTTGATTTCTCTGTGGCGTTTCCAAATGATTTTCTGTCTTAACGGCGACAACGACAATGTGTGTCGTACGGTTGTACCAAGAACTGTGTGAGAAGTGCTTCATGCACATTTCTTCTGTAAGACACATGTTTCTAGTTGAAGCCATTTGGGACATTGTCACACAGATGAGGCAGAGCCAGCGGCTCAGGGAGGATAAGCATCCTTTAAATAGGTCAACTGAGAAAATGCACTTACTGGAAGTTGCTCGTAGTATACTACTGCAACCAATAAAAAGTAGAAATGCCATGATACCTGAGGTGGGCACATCGGTCCATCAGTCATCCTTTTGTCATTATTTCAGGCTGGCCCAGTCGTAGTGTATTTACTACGTCACATACTAAACGCACGCCTGTCATGAAGGAGGAGAGTCATCAAAATTAGAGGGGCAATTCAATTAATGTGTAAACTTGCACCCACCACAGTGAATTATTGGGAGTTTGGCGATTTCGCATCCACCTGACTGCTCCTCCTCCCCTCACCGTCCACACACGCTGTTGCTATGACAACAGAGCAACCCCAACCTCTTTTAAAAGCTGGACCTGTGCCACTATTGAGCCATGTTTTTTCATTCACGGTGGACAGAAACGGATGGCGATGGGGGTACGGGGTGGGGGGCGTACGGCGTTTAATGGCCGATGATTAAATAAGTGCACCGCAGAGCTTCATCCATCAGAATGGAGAAAAGCAAGAAGCCTTTTAAGTCTTCCACCCCCAAGATTCAATTTGAGCTGAAAGCAGAGGAACCTTCTGGAAAATGAGATGAAGATTAGATGACTTCATCCCACCATTGAGGACGATTTCCATGGTGATCCAAGTCGGACTTTTGTTGCACTTGAACTTGGTGGAAGCAAACTGGACACTTCATTAGGTACAGTCAAACAAACAAACTTCTGCTTTTAGAAAGATAATAAAACTTGTGATGGGAACTGTCAGGGAGGAGTTCAATAATTAATACAACCGTGGATACAAAAAAATATTGATATATTTTTAGGCCAATTGGAAACCTTTGGGAAAAGTTTGAATGTTTATTTTTCCCCCTAATAATGTCAGAAATAAGTCTCTCTTTGAATATATCTGTATATTTTTTAATATCGTGTCTGTATTACACGGTGTATTCTTGAAAATTGTTGGTCTATGACCTCGTAGCTATATAGGAAAGCAAGATATACAAATCTGAAATTTAAAAGCACAAGAACAAACCAACTTGATTCTAATCGTATTTAGCATAAATCAATAATTAAAAAAATATATATGTATATATATTTATATATATGTGTGAAGCGCATTATTATTTTTGTAAAAGCAGTACAGAACAGTATTAGTCACGTGTGTACCGACTCACGGGACTGCTGAGACCTCAGCATACTAACTACCCTACAGCCCCACCCTGCGGTAAACTGACTTCATTACACGTGTGATTTTGCAAAACACAACGAAAAACAATTTGGGACATAATGGAAAAAAACTGAAAGACAAAAATTGAAGTCGGAATGTTACAATTAAAAGTTGAATATTGTGCGCGCGCACACACGCACACAACTACTTCCTGCTTTCGTGCCTTAGAATCATGGGAAATATACATTTTGGGCCTAGGTATCTAGTTTTCATTCCAAAAATCTGTGAAAGATATTTTAACTTACAAAGGACATACATACTTGAATTCTTTTTATGAGATCATCATCATTGCATTTTAATTTAAGAGGAATGAACTTAAATTATTTTTACAAAACTGTATCATCATCATTAACTCAGTCGCATGAAAAAATAAGAAAAAACACTTTTGCTGATCGTGATAGTTTCTGGGAAAATAAATCTGTAAAAATCTGTTATCGTTAGTTGTACGTATACTGTATCATCAATCACTTACAGAGTAGACGAAAAAAGAAAGAATTGGATCGATATCGGACGATGCCTGAGGCTGCAGTATTGGTATCAGATGTGAAAAATGGGTATCGAGCCCTCCCTACGGCATGTGCCCCCTTTTCAAGTTTGAGCACACGCCCGTCAAAAGATCTGTCCACACCCTCGATATGTTTGGCTAGTTGCGTGTTATGGCGCAACTGGAGCTTTCCAATTCACCTGAGAAGAGAACAAAAATGTCAAGATGAGGCAAAAACCCTCATCAATGAGCATCTGGCACACAAGGACAACAACAACAACAACAACAAAAAAGAAAAATCTCATCTGCGCTGCCCTCATTTGTGGCCTCATTTAGAGGAAGCATCAAAGCGAGCGCACAGGGAGCAGGCGGGCGTCCTTCAAACGGCAACAGCGGCATGTGAGCCAGCGCTCGATATAGCAGCGGGGCCTTGGTTTATCTTGAGCGCCCCTGTCCACTGGGACAGGCTTGACTCGTCGTCCCGTGTCTGCGCGTCATGTCGCCTCACGCCCTCTTCACTGTCAGCCAGATAGAGCGGGACGCCGGGAGCAAGCTCCTTCCCTCGTGGGGAGGATCACATGCCTGCTGCCCCCCGACAACAGGTTATTTTGGATTTCCTTCTCACAAACACGCCGAGAAGAATGGATTGGAGCTGTCTGGTCCTGACTTTGTTTTGAAAGGCTCGCTGGTGACAACTTTGGAAAACGGAAGTTATCATATACATATAGATGTGTGTGCTGGCTGGATATATTTGGATGGATACAAGGGAGGGTTAGGAGGGTATACTTTCAAAATCTATTCCGATACAGTTGCGAGTTACCTGTAAAAATGACACGGCAGGTCAAAGGGGGCTAACAAAGGGTTTAATGACAAATCATTCACACTTGGTTGCATAGGCAGGCTGATTTTTTTGATTTTTGTGTTTTGTTTCGTTTTTTTTTTTTTTTGTACAATGAAGTGCTCGTGCTTGAGAGCCCTCTTCTCGCTCAGTCACGATATACAATCAGCTGTTGACAATCACCTACTTGTCTAAGAAGCTAAAATACAATAAAAAAAAGGAGAGAGAGAGAGAGAAAAGAAAACCATATACAACATTTTGTTTTTACTGGCAAATGTTTGACAATCGGCTGGTGGCAAAGTCACTTGACGCTGAACAACACATTCACGTCCTTTTTGGCAACACTGGCCCCCTCCCGACCCCTTCTGTGCGTGCCTGGAAGTGTCATTGCTGCAGAAAATTGCAGAGAGGATGCTGAGCTCTTAAAACAGAGAGCATAGCTGTCATTTTTTTTCTGTGTACACCGTTCAGTATACACGCCTTAAAAAATTATAATTAAAAAAAAACAAAAAACTACTACAGTAATCCCCTGCGTATTCACAGTTCACAATGCGCAGAATCGCCTATTTGTGTGTGTGGGTTTTTTTTTCCTTTTACACTTTCTAAAAATTTGCCACAAGATGCGGCCCGCTAAATAGGAATTAGCGTCAATGAAGTATGTTGAACTCATACATCACAACTGACGGTTTAGCCTTAAGAGCACAGGTGTCAAACTCAAGGGCCGGGGGCCAGATTCGGCCTGCCACATCATTTTATGTGGCCCGCAAAAGCAAATCATGTGTGTCAACTTCCATGATCCTTGCTAAAATCTGTACCGAAATGTCAAATTGGCATGTGTAAAAAATAACTGTTAACACTCATTCAAACAATAATTGATTATAGTTGATTTGACTGATTTCAAAACTGGTAATCTATCAATTTGTTGTGTACAAGTAATAATAGATAAACATTTATTTCGTTTCACTGTCGTAACGGCCCTGCGAGGGAAGACGCAACCCCAAAGTGGCCAATGACAAAAATGAGTTTGACACCCCTGCTTTAGAGGTCATTTCCCCTCCCCCCAAATCAAATAATTGATAAGTCCCTTTTGAAGGGTAACGCCAAGCGCGCTGCACACAGTCGGCGAGTCACACCCGCACAGTGAGCAATTTGATCTACGGATGCGTCACGACAGAAAGCCGCCGCCCTGTGAAGGGTTTTATAGAAGAAACCATAAAAATATGGTGCAACTGTCAAGGGTTGCGACAGGGAGGGGAAGTCGCTGAGAATGAAGGAGAGCGTCTCCCCACCCTCTTGTCGTTTTGTGCCTCAGCCACATGCACATGAATAGACTCGGCATGCAATGTCCTGGACATCGCTCACAAACATTTTGGTGACAGAGAGGGGAAGCTTTGCTATATCATCAACAGCTACACAGAAAATTTTGAAATATAGTTGAAGGTAACCCCCCCTCCCCACACACACTTTTTTTTTTTTTTTGCAAGAATATTTTTGTCAAAACACAGTATTCTGATGAATATTGTGTTTATGGAAAAGAATGAAAGAGAATCGTTCCCTCAATCGGAGGTCTGAGGGGGCCGCCATTTTGGGCAAAATCAGCCTTTGCTGTCGACCCAAATGAACGTCACAACTTGACTGTCAAGTACCAAACCTGGAAAACAGGTTAGCAGATTCCCTGCGTATGCGATGACAAGACGATATTCTCTGGGTCAGTTCAAATTAGGAATGGGTGGATGTCAATTCATCAATGCATGGCATGACTGCCCCACCCCACCCCTTTCATATCGATTCAGCAAATCCTCGGAATCGATATTCACCTCCTGGCCAGCAGTGGGCAAGTTGAATGTGATTCGGGTTGTATGGACGCAGGCTGCATGTGACCAAATCACAACAAATCGCAACCACAGCAAGCGGCAGCGGCAGCTTTCAATTTAAAATCTGACCTTTAGGCTCATTTTTAATTCTAATGAAATTCTGGAACACCAGAAATCGAAAAACACGTCAACTTTCAGATGTGTTTTTGCTTAAAAATGTGAGCTGACATCGCTGGCAACATGGGCAATTTTCCAAGTGAAAACGACTTGCAACTTTGGAACCAATTTGAGCGCAGATCCTGATATGGAATCACACGAGTGGCTTTAGCGGGCAAAACAGAAAGGATCCAAGGTGTCAGACACTCGTTCGCTTTCGGCCCTATCGCACTGGTCTGGAGACAACTAGGTGACCTCATTGGTGACTCAAGTCTCCTGGAAATTCACCGGGAAGCCAGGGAGTCACGGAAAAGGTACGGTAACA
>NW_017842054.1:1697684-1741259 GCF_001891065.2 Hippocampus comes | reverse complement strand
GGGGTGGGGGGGGGGTCACCGTGACATCTTGGAGATGTCACAGACACAAATGCTATCTGCGAGATGACGCCTCAACGTCTCCTTTGTCTTTGGCAGGCCTTGGAGAGTCGCGGACAGAAATGAGTCTGTGCAAGTTTCCAAACGGTCTCTGAAAACCAAAAATCAAACACGCTTGAAATCAGCAGAGGTCCCTGGCCACCCGGGCTCGTCTCCAGGAGACGTTGCGAAGACATCCCCGCAATCAGCGAACACTCGAGTGGCCATCAGGTTCCCAACTCGTCTCCGGGCCAGTGCGAGAGGCCCTTAAGAAACAAATCAGGCGAGTCACTTTGTCATTTTGGGCTTTTAGACTGTCGGTTGCGAGTGGAAAAGAGGTAAGGGGGCACAAATCGTCGGTTGCGATGGCCCACGAACAGCAGGGGATTACTGTGCTATACTACTAAACTTGCATACGTTTTGTTCCTAAACGACTGCGTACGGGTGGCGTCTCAATGTCGAAGTCACGCCCTCTAAAAAGTTGATTCCAGCATGGGTTCGCACACTTCGTTGCTCTCGTTCTGTTCCTTCACGTCGTCCTCTTTGATGTCGTACTTGGAGCCGTCCGGCGTCTCGTCCGAGTCCCGCGTCAGCACTTGGAAAAAGTCCCACCTCTCGGGGATGACGCCTTTGTGGAAAAGCAGCGAGGCCAGGAAGGAGAAGGACAAAATGGACGCCACCGCCGCCAGCATGCAGATGGTGCGGATGGGCCAGCTTTGCACGTACATGCCGTCCACCAGCGCGCCGCCCGGGAAGCGCACCACGGCGGGGATGCCCAGCACGGGCTCGCCGCACAGGACCCGGAAGAGCATTCCGCTCAGGCAGCCCAGGACGGCCCCGTAACCGTTGGACACGGCGAAGAATAGGACGCACACCAGCTGCGGCAACATGAGCGTGTAGGTCAGGTCCGAGCGCAGCATCCAGATCATCAGCACGCTGTTGTCCAGGAAGGTCAGCGACGTCCCCGCCAGGCCCACCACCACCACCGAGGCGCGGATCACCCACTGCAGCTCCTGCTCGGAAGCCTGACGGGAGCCGCCAAACGCAAAGTCACTCGGCCGCCTCTGACTTTGTATCAACAACAAACCAAGTTGCATCCGTTACTTTTTAGGGTTGACCGAACTGTTTTTCTTTGGGCTGCTCATTGGCAAACTTTTGGAAAGAAAGGCCGTTTTTGGAGGCAGAGAATCACCGCGCGCTCATGAATGGAGGTGCTCGTCATTACTGTACTTTGTTTGAAGAAACAACATGTCCGCAACCTTAGAAAAGAAACGGACAAAAAAAAAAATGCGTGCACACGTGTTCGCTCATATCAGTTTGGGACAAAGGCTCACATGATCAAAGATGAAGCTGGTCACGGTGACTTTGTTTCAATGAACTAGCCGATGGCAATTTGTTTCGATATAGCCCAGAACGTAGCCGGCCCCCCGTGCTGCCTCACCCGAGTCCTGAGGATGTTCTTGTAGATGTTAGAAGTGAAGATGGAGGCGGCGGAAAGCAAGGCCGAGTCGGTGGACGACATGACGGCGGCCGCCACGGCTCCGATGCCCACGATGGAGATGTACTGAGGGGTGAGGTGCTGCAGCACGATGGGCAGCACCAGGCCCGTCTGACCTCGCTCGAATGGAGACGGAGAACCGTAAGACGTCATGTTCCAGTCTGAGAAAAGACACAGTTGGGAAATCTTTTCCAAATGATTTTGTCCCATTTCGGCGGTCAAAAACAGCTGGACCAATCACGGCGCAGCTCTTTTCTGAAGCTGAGCCGCGATTGGTCCTTCCCTGAGCCTTTGAGCGAGGGGGGATGTCCTTTTCCTGGACTGAGGGGGCTTTGAGTGGCCGGGAGAATGACTTCCTTTTCCGACACACGGGGGAATATGGCACCAAATTCCTTGAAACAGGCTTTTTTTTGGCTTGCGCACCTGTGGAGGCGGCCGCCGCGCCCAGCAGGATGGGAGGAATTCCCAGCGTGGGGACGATGAAGGCGGCGGCGAAACAGGTGATCTTGGCCGTGGTGGACGAGGCGGCAGACAAAGTCCTCTGGTGGAAGTTCTGAAGGCCCAGGTTGCCCAAACCCTTGAACGAGAAGACGCAAGAACAAGCCAAGGCATCAAGGAGACGGACAGATGGATTCGATGAACGCCGCGGCGCCTTGAGATACGCGTGACACGGCCAGTGCAGGGTGACCGCGAACTCGGCTCAAGCAGAAGTTTGGGCAGATGACGGAAAATATTCTTCAGAAACTGATTCAAAGCTGTTTGAGGCCCTTCTTACAAACGGAACAAGATATGGCACGTTACGGATTTAAAACAACCACATTGGGGAAGTCCGCTGTGCTGAACGCTCACCAACAATGGCAAACGTCACAGAATGGGAAAACAAATATAGCGACTACTGCCGTTATCAGCGACGCATATTTGAATACAAACAGTGCAGCAACACACGTCGACAGACCATATCATGCAGAAAACAACTCCTATTACTGCATCTTGCTGTGAATTGAGCACTGACAGAAATTGTCAAACTCTTCCTTCTTTGTGTCTTTATCACTGTTATTATTCTGCTCCCCCCCCCCCCAGCCCCCATCGATAAGTCATGATGCACAAACCGTTTAATGCATTACATTCTATTTTATGATGTCACAACTATTTATTTTTGATCCAATCCAAAATGGGAACAACAGCTAACATTGTCATCTCGCTCACCAGGATTAAGAAGTTATCGATCCAGCGCCACACTCGATCCTCCTCCAGCGTGCCGACCCAGGGCGGCTGGAAAGTGTAGTTGTACGCCGTCTGGGTGATGTCCGTCACGGCCGGGCTCATCAGTGCGAAGGGAACGCACATCCACTGCGGGCGGCAGTTTCCACAACAACCACACATTTCGGCGTGCATCAGGTGACATCACAAATGCACTTGTGCACCAAAAACACACACGAATGTCAGCGCCGCGACAACAATAGAGCGACAACTGTGTGGTGTGACCATCACTGTGAGACTCGAGCACCGCAAAAACAACAAGCGCCTTTGCCCCGTCCGTGCCTTGACCTTCACGTGTCATTCCGCCAAGTGGCTGCGCACTTGACGCGCCGCACTCACAGCCAGCTGGGCTGATAGCGCTCGGCGCGATTGCCAAGCTGCCTCTCCGAGCCCCCCCCCCCGCCAAACAGTAACAACCACAAGGGAGCCACCGCCGATATCGCCAATCATGAAAGCCCGAAGCGCGGGGAAGTACTCACCAGGCTGATGAAGATGAGCACGAGCTGGATGATGTCGGTGTAGGCCACCGAGTAGAGTCCGCCCAGCAGCGTGTACGTGATGGCCACGGCGGCCGAGATCCAGATGCTCACCGTGTACGACAGATCCAGGATCACGCTCATGGTCACGCCTGTGGCACACACAGGGCCACCGGCAAACAAATGCCGGCACCGGTGACACATTTGGATGCGCTTCAAATCATCCATCACGCCTAATATTTTACTTTTGACTTGTGTCAATAATTCACTTTGGAGCAACCTGAAATTCTTGACTTCGCGTTACGTCGTTTTTCAAGGTGCGGCAAAGCAACACGTTGGCAAATGATCCTTTCGATTGAAACTGACCGTTTTCCATTTCAGCCAAACTCACTGAAGGACGATTTGGAGTCTTCGGTCCAGCGAGCGCACATTTTTGGACGGCAGGAAGAAACCGTAGAAAATGGTGGGCAATCGATTAAAAGCCAGGTAGGAAGTTTGGATTTTGGACCCACGACCTCCGAAGGAGAAGCCGGTCGTACTAACGAGCGACACCTTGAGAAGAAACTGATGTTGCTTGACTGGGAAAGCAATTTCTGTAGAATAATTTTAGCCAAGGTGAATGATTCGATCCTGTTGAATATTTCTAAAAAAATGTAAGCAGTATAATATTGATCGATTGAAAGAGGTGAAGTTGGACACCATGTGAAAAAGCCTACTGTTAATTTTTTTTTTTTTTTAACATTATCACATCTAAATGGTTTTAAAAATAAGAAAGCGAGGTGCCCACAAAGGTGGAAGGTTAAGGCTGAAAAAAACAATCTTGGCGGTGGGCGGTATTCTCACTTTCCTGACAACGAATGGTGAGAAGCCAGCAAGCATAACAAGCACTCGTAGCGTCGCAGCTGGACAGCACGGCCAAGTGAGCACAATAACACGGATCGCGTGTCTCTGCCCCCCCACAGTCACAAGTCAACATTTGACCCTGATGAAAAGTCCATTCAGACATTTGTTTGCCAATGCATTCTACGGTTGGTTGAGGCCAGGACACACAACTCACCCTCACCCAAGTTCAGAAGTGGTTCATCTAACAACAATCGCCACGATACAAGAAGTGTGCCGAGCCTGCTTTACAAGGCACTTGTTTTGTGTACCCGCTTCCAAGTGAGTGAATTTGTCAGTTTGACAAATGCCCCCTCAAGATTTGGGGCTGCCCCCTTCATGCAGGCTTGTCTCGACCCGGAGCTAGCTTGCGAAGGTGGCGCTTTTGCCACAAGGGCAACACCGCCAAACGTGCGACTAGCTAGCATCCTGAAAAGTGCACGGCGGACCCAAGCGCACCCACTGATTCACCTTGACGACCATTTTTTCCCCCGATGTATCTTTTAAGACTTCGTTCTTTTGTGTGATGTGTAACAGGCGTCAATTGTCTGTGGATTTTTGGCGTTGCCCTTCGCTAACCCCCGCCAATAGCCGGGTTCCACCGCATTCTGTCTTGTTGGACGCTCGACTTTGGGAAAAGCCAAGCCATCCGTTTGTAGCCGCCAGCTAAAAGCGGAACGCGCGTGCCTTGCGTTTCACTCGCCGCGGGCGCCCAGCTGCCGCGGTGCGCAGTCATTCTTACCTAATCCTATGAGCGTGCCCGTCACCCACATAATCTCGGAGATGAGCGCGGCCAGGGAGAGGGCGGCCGTGGCCACTTTGCCGTACTTGATGTGGAAGGGGTCCATCATGGTCACGTACTTGCTGTTGCGCATCGGCTCGGCGAAGAACAGCCCGCCTTCGGGATGAGCGCCGGAAAAAAAGAGAAAAAACAAGATGACGGATGACACAGTTTCAGGAGATGGTCGCGGGCGGTTGCCATTCGTTTGGTGTGTTTGCGCTGAGGCTTTTTTTGGTGCAATGTTGGCATTCACTCGGAACGAAGCGTGCTAATGTCAACTTGGCGGAAGGAGCCGGCAAAAGACACCGACGTGATCGGTACAAATCCTCGCGGGGAAACCTTAACTCTTGTTTGGACTCTTGCATGTCTATCGGGTCGCAGAAGCGATCATTGCGATGTCCTGATTGTTTTTGTGGAAATCCTTCATTTGATTTTTATTGTTATTAGGGCGGAACGGTGGTCGACTGGTCGGCACGTCCGCCTTGCAGTGCAGAGTTGCAGGGTTTGATTTCGGCGCCGGCCTTTCTCCGTTGAGTTGCGTGTTCTCGCCGCGCCTGCGTGGGTTTTTCCGCGGGTACTCCGGTTTCCTCCCACATTCCAAAAACACGCATGGCAAGTAAGTGAATTGTCTCGAGGTGTGATTGTGAATGCCAACGGTTGTGCGATTGGCTGGCCGACCAGTTCAGGGTGTCTCTCACCCAAAGTCGGTTAGGCGAAACTCCAGCACGCCCGTGACCCTTGCGAGGATAAGCGGTTCGAAAAAAAAGGAGGGATGGATAGATTACTGTTATTATTTTTCGTCACAATGAAACACGTTTTTGAGGGACTAAACATGCACAAACTTTGCACACACTTTGGGGCCTGGCGAAAATTCCGACTTTCATGTTTTCACACACGACTAAAAAAAAAAGCAAATAAACACAAAAAGGGTCTGTAGGGAGCCCGAGAGAGGTTAAATTCTCTTCTTGTTATTTTTGTGTCATTTTCGAGTCAACTTCAGCTGAGGTGGGACTAAACATGCACAAACTTTGCACACACTTTGGAGCCTGGCGAAAATTCCGACTTTCATGTTTTCACACGTGATTAAAAAAAAGCAAATAAACACAAAAAGGGTCTGTAGTGAGCCCGAGAGAGGCTAAATTCTCTTCTTGTTTTTTTGTGTCGTTTTTGAGTCAACTTCAGCTGAGGGTGGCAACAAACAGCTCGCAGCCTCCTTTTGAAGAAGCGGCCATCGTTTGCCAAACTGACGCTTGTCGTGAGGCGAGTAGAGCCGCCGCCACTCGTATCTCAAATTGACCGTACGACAGCTCAGATCGCCCAAAAAAACTTGTACGCCGGGTCACTCGTATCGCGAGGCGCCGCAGTGTCCCGCGCGGCCGCCAAACGCTCACATAATATAGCGTGTGAACCGTTGCATGAAAATACTGCGCAGACACACGCA
Organism: Hippocampus comes; assembly: GCF_001891065.2. Taxonomy (NCBI): domain Eukaryota; kingdom Metazoa; phylum Chordata; class Actinopteri; order Syngnathiformes; family Syngnathidae; genus Hippocampus; species Hippocampus comes. The sequence continues at coordinate 1,734,888 of NW_017842054.1, read as the reverse complement.
CGCACACTCACAGACGGGGAGAGAAAATTTCCGTTGATCAAGAGTAAGAGGATCAATCATGTGACTTTCATGTGGCAAAGGAATGTCCGCTAATCTGCACGTACAGTACATGACCTTACGCAACCTGTTGTCTGAGTGCGTTGAGTGCCACAAACGGCCCGCTCTGTTTTCTTTTGTTTTTTTTTTCCCCCGCCCAGCCAGCATTTACGCTTTCAAGATTCCTGTCCTATTTCTTGCTCATCCGATGATTACCGTCATGTCGCCCTTCCGCAGCCGCATTTTCCTTCTACCTACCTACCGTATGTCTAATAATACACTGAGCAGAATTGCTGCCGTCCGTGCTCACTCGCAGAGTGAAATATGATGCGCATCGTCATTTGTCGGGCCGGAGTGAGAAGGATTTTTCTGAGGCTGATGCCTCTTTTGTTGATGAATCGGTTGATTCATTCAAATAAAAACTATCAAATGAATAAAAGAACGTCTCTTTTGGTCTCTCCAATAGTGAGCTCAATGAGGCAGGTGGGGGGGGGCACGGGAGGAGGAATGCTGGAATGTCATTATCTTGACTTTCCTTTTTTTTTAACAGTATGAATTATGTGGCAAGTAACCGATTCATGAGAAACAAAAAAAGACCGACCTGGTCCCTCGGTGTGATTGTGAGCGCCAACGCACGTTTTTCGATGTGTGCCCTGCAATTGGCTGGCAACCAGTTCAGGGTGCACCCTGCTTATCGCCCAAAGACGGCCGGGAGAGGCTACGGCACATCCGCGACCCTCATGAGGAGAAGCGGATTCGAAAACGGATGCTCGGCTCAATGCGGAAGTCAAACTGATTCCGTGATATTGGACTTTTCTTTTCTCCCGGCGGTGCACTGTGGCTTTAAGAGATTTCCACTGTGACCTTGGAGGCTATCAGTGGAGCACTTGAAGGTCGTGACAATGACCAGCACATGACTGAGGTCAGCAAGCTGGTTTCACGTGTCCCCTAGTTAGCGGCCTTTCTCTTTTCGTCGAGATATTCAGCTGGCTCAGGGCGACAAATTGGGAAATGTTTTTTCCAATTGGCAAAATGGGCCTTTTGAAAATGCTTCGCCTGCACCGAAAGCTCCCCCTTCCGCGTGTGTCCAGTTCAAGCCACGCTCAGTTGAAAATATCCTTCACCTGGTTGCGGACATCTCGGGAACCAACCACTTTCCACGTTGCCCGCATCAGTGCAGCAAATTTCAACAGACACGGCCTTTCTCAAGTTCTTATTGCGATTGTTGTGATCACATGCTACTTCCAGCCGGGCTTTGTTGGCCCACTTTTGATTCTTCTGAACCCAGAAGGGGTCAGCCTCGGACCTTGTAAACCCTATTTGGACTCCAGCGCCAACACGACTTAAGTGTTCTTAAGGACACAAATCCTCCTGTTGCGAGGGCACGACGAGGCTCTCCTTGTTTGGACGTCACCGCTCGATTTATTTATTTATTTATTTATTTTGGGGGGGGGGGGTGCTGGGGGTGTCTATTTTTCATGGCGCTTTGAGAAAAGGTGGGCACGGCGCCGCGGCCCGGCACCGAGCGAGAGGCGGCGAGCCGCGGCGGCCTTCCCTAAAAAGGAGCGCTTACCGAAGATGAAGCACACGGTGGCTGTGACGGGCATGACGGCCCAGATCAGCCCCATGGACGGGTTATACACGGCCTCCGCGGTGCCCACGATGAACCCGCCACCGACCCACGTGGCTGTTGGCACAAGACACACGCGCGCATGTCACATTTTAGGCTTTGCGGCACCTCTTCGGGTTTTGACATCACTAACCTATCAGATTTATTGCCCGGCCGCCACCGCTGTGCCCTACTTACGTCAGATTTTATGAATTCTACCTGCAGAAACAGAAAGTTGGATCCTTGAAGGGAGTTTTTACATCAGAAGGTTCGATGCCCATGGAACCGACCGGGCGGGACCCCTGCGGGTGTCATGTGACCTTGCACACTCAATCAGTGGATTCTGGTCCAAATTTGGAACGTTCATAACAAAGTTGCGCCATTTTCTGCATCCTACGTGAAGCCCCCGGATGTGGGCCATCTTCAGATAGTTCCAAAGGAGCTGTCCGTTTTCATCCGACATGAAGTCGGCACGTGTCAGACCAAGTCATGTTGCACGACCACCGTTTAGTCGTCACAAATGCATCGATATCGAGCGGCAAAGACCCAATTTCGCTCATGTTGCTTAAGTAGCCCTGAAGTGCTCGCCAATGCGCCCTCCACCTGGACCAAATGAGCAGCAACTTTTATAGATCGTGCAAAACTGGTCGACGGTGTCTGGAAGCCGACGGGGGCTCGGCAGAGTGCAGTACTCGCTTGCGAGCAACAGTGGCGCTGCTGCCTGCCACAGCCATGCGGAGTTTGTTACGCTGTACGCTTTGGTCCACTATCTCACAACACGCAACACGTACTGTGAGGAGAAAGTCGAGCTCGCCGTCCACTCGGCCAATTTGTCCCGCTAATTTTAGGATCGGCAATAATTTTGCAAGATGAAACGAACAAGCTCTCGCAAAGTCCTGAACCCCCGTTAACTTTGATCTTTGGTGTCACCACTCAGACACACGACACGTCTTTTGCGCTCCTGTAGGACTTCATTTGGAATGGATTCGAAACTTCTAGAATGGACCAACGTCAGGTTCTGCACTGCTCCAATCCACCATATAAGCACTTACTTGTCAGATGCCCGGTTTGCAGATTACAGCACAACAAAAAGACCTTTTACAATTATGGCCAAAACGTTCAACCTACGCCGCAGTCCGGACGCAGAAGACAGGAGTTTGATGTCATGCGTGGTGAACTGCCATTACTTGCTAGAAATTCCTTCATTCCTGGCAGCCTCCCAAAGCGATTTTTTTTCTTCACATCTTTTTATCAATTTTGGAGGGCTGTCCAGTTGTGGGTATTTTTTTTTTTAACCAAGTATTAAAGTACTTGTTGATGATGACGCCTTTAAAATTCTTTTGCACCTTTCTCCCAACTGATATTACTGATGACTGAAATGGCTCAGATGCTGTGGCAGCTCTCTGTATGTTATGGCTTGTGCTGTAAGATATGACGACAAAAATGTCAGGAAAAGCCGACTAGAGCATCTGAACTTTATTCGGGTTTCAATTAGAGGACTTGAAACGGTGGCAAGTGTGTGTGTGTGTGTGTGTGTGTGTGTGTGTGTGTGTGTGTGTGTGTGTGTGTGTGTGCGTTGACTCCAATTTCACATGAGTAGGAATGTGAGAGGGTAATTCGAACAGAGCCAATGTTGGCCAACTTTCCTTCTTGAAAAGATTTCCATTTCTTCAGTTGGGTAGTACAGGTTATAGGCCACAACAACGGTGGGGAAAATTGTAAAATCATTTATCTTGGTCTCTTTTTTTTTTTTTTTTTTTTTTTTTATCACAAAAATCTGGCATTTGATCAGGGGTGTGTTGACTTTTTATAGCTGCTGTATTTAACCAATGTACAAGTGTTTTTTTTTAGCTTTTTGCCTTGATTTACTGGTTCTGTTTCCTCCTCCGATATAATTTAGGGGATTGAGTGATGTGATTTCACCTACCAGATTACATCCTGTTTCATCTTCTATACACCTCTAAGGGAGCATTTGATTTAAATGTGCAACCCTATAATTTTTTTTTGTCCATTATGCACAGTATGATTAACGTATGAACCAGTCATGTCTAATAACATTTGCATCATACATGATTTTCACTGCCCCTCTGACGTGTACAGCTCATGTACTAACCATCATGACACCCAGTCTACTTTCGCGCGTGTGCGTCATATGTGATATTCTATACACCTCGAAGATACCACTCTTACGTCATACGAGTGTAGCATTGGTACATCCTATTTCATGTGCGGCCGCCTCGAATGTATTTTGTCTTGAGCGCCTGAGTTTCGTCCGTCCGTACCTGCAACGGGGCGCCGGTGCATCATCCCGCTGAACGCCGTCGACACAACGGGGCTTGAGTTATCACGTGTACGAGGTGAAACGGAGGTCGAATTAGGATTCATTTGGCCCAGTTCCCACGCCTAATGCGGTGCCCCCCCCCCCAAAAAAAATAAAAAATAGAAGGCGCAACTCGGCGCGGCTGTACTCGCCCGTCATGGTGAAGATGCCGACGGCCAGGTTGATGCCGCGGTTGCCGAGCAGCGCCATCTCCGTCTGGTCTCCGTGGCCCTTCTTGGCCTCGCGCTTGGACTTGAAGGAGGCCCACACGCCGATGGCCAGCACCAAAAGGTAGAAGAACATCATGACGCTCACGCCGGGGATGTTGAGAGCCATGATGGACGAGCGGCGGGAGCGAGACGACCACGACCGGGAGGAGGAGGAGGAGGAGGAGGAAGAAGAGGAGGACGCACTGAGCGAGAGACGGAGCGACAGTGGCGGCGGCTCGGCGAACATCCACCAGCCCCCCTCCTGCCCACCCCCGCCCACCGCCGCCGTCCCCGCCGCCTCACGCCGGGCTCGGAGGAGGGATGGCGGGGGTGATGGAGGGCCCGCCCCCGATCGCCGCTCCGTCCAATCGGAAGCCGCTCCGAGCCTGGGTCGGGCCGGGCCGGCCTGCCCGGGCCGAGCGCGTCACGACTGGATGTCGGTTCGTTGACTTTGTCCTATGCGAGCCGCCCTGAGGTGACGATTTGCTGCAATGTGCTGACGCCGAGCCCAGACGCCATACTGGAATACACCGGGGAGGTGGAGGGGAAAAAAAAGACACTGGAGACCGAGGAGAGCTGAACGTCCCCCCTCCACCCCACTGGATGCAACGTACATTAGCTAATCAATATCCAACGTACATGCACAGGGAGCTTGATGACTTATTGGGCTTCTTACTTGATGAAAAGACTCCATCACATATTGGAACGTACTCAAGTGGAGCGGGCACTTTGGTGAAAGGGAACCACGGCATGAGAAGGAACTGCATCTGAAATCAAACATGCACCAAATTCAGGAAATTGTCTTCTTGCTTTTTGTTCACAAGTGTATGGAACCAAGTGAAAAGAACCCTTTGGTATACCCTTTGCCAAAATTATCCCAACGATTAAGAAAAAAACAGAACAGTAAATGGGTTACGATCCAGCAGGGGTGTGCAAAAAAATGGGGCAATGGGGCGATGGCCCCCGGCATCAATCAGCCCCCCACCAAGTTTCAAAGGGCAGCACAATGTCTTGGGCTGCACCGGAAGCATGCGTATCAAACAGAAATCTTCTGTCCAACCTATGGCAATATGAAAAAAAGGGCTCCTGAAGAAATAGTGAAGGTAAATACTGCAAGGCCGAGGCAACGTGCACACAAACCACTTAAAAACAGTGACAAAAAAAAGGGCTGTATTTGAATTTGGCAGTCGGAAGAGCTTAGTTGGTGCAAAGAAACACAATGTCGGTTGACATGACTGTGCAGCCGGAATCCACATTAGCTAATCAATACGCGGGAAGCTTTATGACTCATGGGGCTTCTTACGGGATGAAAAGGCTCCATTGCATATTGGAACGTACTCCAGTGAGCCATTCCACCAAAGGAACAAATGAATACAAATAAAATACAGGGCGCCCTTGACTTATGACTTTAATTTCTTTTGTGACAGCGTTGGCGTCACGCAGTCGTGAAGGTCATCGGCTTCCTGCGTCCACTCCTGCGGCGCAGCCTATTCATGGGCAACTTGAGCAATGTTTTCATCTCTTTACGTCAAAGACATTAAGATTGAGAGAAGGATTAATTAAATAAATGGAGCAAGATCAAATATATCTCTCTATATCCATCAATCCATTTTCGAATCCGCGTATCCTCACGAGGGAGCCGATTCCGTCCGTCTTCGGGCAGGAGGAGGCGAACGCCCTGAACCGGTTGCCAGATGATTTCATGGCACACAACAACGAACAGCCACCCGGGCTCACACCTCGGGACAATTTCCAGTGTTCCATTAACCTGTCATGCATGTTTTTATTTTATTTATTTTTTTGGGGAACATGGGAGGAAAGTCCGGAGTACCTAGAGAAAACACACACACAGGCATGAGGAGAACATGCAAACTCCACACAGGAAGGCCGCAGCCGGAATCGAACCCTCCACATCCGCACTGTGAGGCTGACGTGCTAACCAGTCAACTGCCGTGTCACCCTCTAGCTATCTCGCTAGCTCACTAGCTAGCCGGCTCGCTAGCGAGATAGCTAGCTCGCTAGCGAGATAGATAGATAGATGGAGACCCCCCAGAATGTTTTGCCTTCCCCAGAACTGCAATGCACTCGGATCATTTTGTTCGGGCGTGATTTACGGGAGATTTTCAGCATATTTTATGGCCCAAGATGACAGCAAGAAATTTGATTTCATATACTCTTTCCGTCTACTTTAAGAACGATGTAATTTTTTGGGTGGCATATGGTATGAAAAGTTGTAGAACCAGTGAACCAATACGTTTAGCCAAAAAAATTAGTTTGTCTTTAAAGTTGGTCCACAGTGCCCCCCCACCCCCACCCCGTTGTGCCCTGCGATTGGCTGGCAACTATTTGAGCTTGTCCGCCACCTACTACCCGAAGACGCCTGGGAGAGACTCCGACACGCCCGCGATTCTCGTCAGGAGAAGCGCTTCAGATACTGGACGGATGGATGGATGTAGGTGAAAGGCCTTGCCAGGCCCGAGCGCCCGCCACTCCCGGTGATCCTGTCCACTCTCAGGCCTTAAAAGTACTCCTGTCGTGTTTCCACTAACAACAGTAACAAAAGCCGCGCTCACAGCGGCCACCGGCAACCCCGCTGAGACTTGGACAATGTCTGCCGGCTCACGGGGAATATATTGTGTCGAGGCGCCGGAGGGTGGGCTGAGGGGGTGCGTTGGGTCCGCGCAAGGTTATGGAGGGCTTTTAAAGAGCCTTTAGCACTCGAGCAAGAGGATGATCCCTTCATGAAAGCCGCGCAAGCTGTCACTCGGTCCCATTCACAACTCCCATTCATGTGCTACGATTCCGTTACTCAGGGCTGAGTGAGCGAGTCATGTCGGATGGGCTTTCTGGGAAGAGGCGGCGAACCCTCACGCGCTCTTCACGCCACTTTGACGACAGCGATAAAAAATTGCTGACATTTGATGACGCTTCAGGCAAAAGACGCAAAAGTGAAAACACTCGGGTGCTACGACAAGTAACGTAACTAACTGACACATCGGGCTGCGACGCATTGGTGATCGCCATCTTGAAAAAGTTGCTGGGATGCAACTGAGGCGTTTTTTGAAAGTGGCACAATAAATTGGGATTCAAATTTTTTTTTAAATTTTATTATCAGGTCTGATGCAACAGTTTTTCGGTGCCAAATAAAGCAAGATTGGTCCTACATACTAAAAATGACTGACAGGAGATGGTTTAATTCAGTGGTGTCCAAACTACGGCCCGGGGGCCATTAACTAGACAATACAAATGATATATCATTGCTTTCTTGACTGACTTTAGCGTGTTTATAAAAAAAAGTTGACAAATTTTAAAGAGGCCCTTTCAGCCTCCCATTTTTCTGTCTACGTAAAAATACGCTTCCCGTTTCTCTGTACTAAAGATGAACGTGTGGTTGAAAATGAATCGAATGTAAAGCTTCCAAAAGAAGTCAGCAGCATGAAGTCCACCCGCTAGTGGATTTTGGATTAGTGCACTGTGCGCTCGGCTGCCAGCCTCAGTCGCCACCATCTTTGTTTTGCTCTAAGCCCCGGAGGCTATTTTTGGAGCGCAGGGCGGAGGCGAGGAGCAGGCAGGATTAGCATTTGAAAAGAGATACTGCTAATTTATCTGCTAATGCTAACAGCGCGAGACCTCGGCTGGCCCGATGAGCAACAAGCAAAACACTCGGCCGGCTTCAAATTCTTTTTTGGGAAGGCGTCAGGGTTGCAGTTTGATGTGATTCATCTCTTGGATGTAGCGTTCTCATAAAAATTAAGAAGGTGGAGGCTATATTTGAAGGCCCATGACATAATAAGCATTTAGTAGCTTTGACATTTTGTGGTGAGTAATGTCCTGTGTACAACATGATTATGAAAGTAAGTAGGTGGAAGCTGCATTTGAAGGCCCACGCCATCATGAGCGCTCACCAGCAACGGCATTTGTGAGGAGTTATGTCTTGTATCCGAGGCGATGATGGAAATAAAAGGACCCATTGATGGCCTGTGATGCAAGGAGGTTGCATTTGAAGGCACTCGTCAGGATTTCACTTTGTGCTGTCATGTCTTGTATGGAAGTGGTGAGTAATCTCCTGACTACTAGGTTGTGTTGGAAAAGGTTTGGAAACGATGTATCTTATCTTATCTTAACTAACAGGGCTGTGTCGACTTTTTTCATTTATCTGCGATAGCGCAATATATATATATTTTTTGGTACTCTTTAAATTGTGAAATCTAGGACTTGAATTGGTACTTTGACCGATTTTTGTTTTCCTCAGAATTATCTGTCATTCTACTTAAGTATAACCAGTGTGAGTACTTTTGTCCGCAGTGCATATGGCACAATTTGAAGTGTTTCCAAAGTGTCTGCCAGAAACGAATCCCACGTTTCAGATGTGACAGCAGCTGCCGGCGTACTACGTCCACGTTAGCGCATTGCTGTTGCATTTGCTGTCAAGTCACACCTTCATGTTGATGATTATTTTTGAGCAGAATCTGCAATGAGATTTACGATCACCAGCTGGCTGGGTTAAAAAACAAACAAACAAAAAAAAAAAAACAATCCGATCATTGAATTAATAAAAATAGAGAGAGTTCTTCATGTCACCTTCTGCCAAATAAAGCAAAGAGGACCTTCATACAATCACTTTGTCCCTTTCACGATGAGAAATGAAATGAGATGTCCATTGCGAAAGGTTTTCATGCGTCTTTGCGACATATGAGAGGTTATCAAGAATTTCAGGACGGGCTCGACTATCCTCTCGCGGAATCTCACGTGTCAGTGGCGTTGGTGGGCTCCTTACATAAGGGCTTGACTGCACTTTGGTCTTCCTTGGAATGTTAACTTTATTCCTCCAAAGGCGGGCGGTGATCAGAAGAGCTTACAGTCAGCATGTCATGCAAAGAAACAACCAAGGACTTCATGAAAGAGAACCCGAACTTCACTTGGGGTACAACAAAATACACAAGTAGAACACACAGACAACCATTATGCAGTGACGGGCAGTAGGCGGGCGCCCCCCCTTAACCGGTTGCCAGCCAATCGCAGGGCACACAGAGACGAACAACCATCCGTGCTCACACTCTCACCTCGGGACAATTTAGAGTATTCAATCAGCCTGCCATGCCTGTTTTTGTCATGTGGGAGGAAACTGGAGTACCCGGAGAAAACCCACGCAGGCCCGGGGAGAACACGCAAACTCCACACAGGGAGGCTGGAGCTGTGTAAGTTAAATCCACGCTATAGAATTACTCTATTTTAGGCATCTTTTTATCGCATTTACAAAATTTCATGTTTGTTAAGGTCCTGATTGAAACACACTTCAAAAATATTACAAACGTGTTGAAAAACATAAAATACGGTGAAGTTATTTGCGCTTTATATTATTTGTTCTCTCTGCTCGCATTTGATTGCGTCCGGCGGCCATCTTATATTGGTCAATCGCTCAGCCCACCTATCTTGAATCCCTTGATTTCTCGGCAGTGTTTTCACGGTATTCTCTGTCTCCGTGGCGATAATGCCGCTGTGAATGTTACCAAGAAGTCTGGGAAAAGCGCTACATACACATTTCTTCGGTAAGGATGCAATTTCAAACTTTTATTTTTTATCGTGTATGTTTCTGACTGCTACTTAAATTATTTCACTGCGTCATGTTGCTGTTGAAAAAAATAACAGAAGTCGGTAACAGTGGCAACTTAAGATGGCCGCCCTCTGGCTTCAGCCGCGTGGGGCCTCTTGATAGTCCAGTCATCCACAAGTCCGTGGTTTGGTACGCGACTTTCTTTTGAAAATGGCTGATCGCTTCTGATCATGTATGCAGCTGTCCCTCATTCCAAGGCCAATTCCTCCCAAGGAGAAAAGTGAAACCTTGAACCTTGATCGGCAAAACAATGGCGAGTGTTTATATGACTCAAGTGGTGAGGAACATTTTGGGGGCTGGGGCGGGGGGGGGCAGTTAGGTGCGCCTTCTTTACACATGCAGGCAGTTCCCGAATGACCAGACCGGACGTTCCATTCTAAAGCTTCTTCCGACTGGTCTCAGGGTCGCAATGCTTATGGGAACAGCTGCGCACAGAAATAGACTCTTTACGGCTCATATGTACAGAGCGACAACAGCCGTCCTGCGCTTGAAACGTCACCTTGCGCACCACCGGCCAGGTGGAGCAAACTTTGACTTTGACATTGTCAGCTTAAGGGACACACACTACTTCTGGGGGAATGCTTACTGTAAGCGATGCTTTGTTTCGTTCCATGCTTGCATTTTTTGGGGGGGTGGCGGGGGGTGCTGTTATCTGTGCTGTAAACTTTTGAAAAAAGGTCTTTCTGTGACTCTTGCAGTCTCTGTTGTAACCTGCTGATGCCACCGAGGAGTTCCCGTCGCTCCATTGTGACGTCACGTCCCTGAAAACTAAACAAGAGGCAAGTTAGTTTCGTTTTGTTTTCTGAGAATTGTATTCTGACTTGTTCAATAAAGATTATTAAAAAAAAAAAAAAAGAGGCAAGTTAGCGAACCCCCCACAACACGGGCCGGCGAAATAACCCTGACGAGTCACGTGACGCACCATCCGGGCTTCTCCGCGTCCGAGGATGGGCCGAGGTTGAGGGTTTCGGGCAGGACCAGCACCAACAGTCCGCAGAACCCCGCGCCGGCACATCGGGCCGCCTGGGGGGGAGCAGGGCCCACACGTCCTCAAGGAGGAGAACCAGATGAGCCACAGACTCAAAACACGCCCGTAAAGCCCAAACCGTCCTGTCTGAACAAAACATATTTGCCACATTGAACACACCGAATTTACTTAGAACAACATCTGGTGCACTGATAGGACTTTTAGTCACCTCGAGCGAGTACGACGAGCACGGCTGTCGGTCACGATATTGCAGTTCACTTCTTGCAACAGTGATACACACTCCTCACCAAGAGGGGGCAGCAGATGACCACAAAGTAAGCTCTGCTCCCGAATGGGAACAACATTCAAAGTCCAAGTCGCTCTTGTCATGCGCTGCTGAGGTGAAAACAAGCCAACGAGACGAGCACTCAACCCACAGCCAATGCGAGAGAGTCTTACTGAAAGGGAATGTCATCGTTCTTATCAGAGAGCGCTCCAAACAAGAGGGAGCCCAGCATCACTCCCACAACGAAAATGCTTTTTGCAGGCTTGGGGAAGATGCACTCACCAATTAAGAAAAAAAAAAACCCAAACAGTAAATTGTCAGTTCTTTATGGTTCATCAAATTCAATCATCGCATGTTATTTTAATATTTCCAAACCCAAACCCACTGTTTTGTCATTACAAACAATCAAGTAAAAAAAAAACATTTAATTGGTTAATTGTAATTAAATTAAAAATAAGAAAACATCAGCATGAATTATGATTGTATCATTTAAAAAGATGTTTATAAAATTCAAATCTGACCCCGAGAAGCCGACATGGAAGTGGCGCGGTCAACCGTCAAACCGGTCTTTGGCCCATGCCCACTTTCAAATCAACTTGTTAGTCATTAGTTAGACATTAGGCCTTTGAAATACCATCAACATGTTTTCTGGAGAAAAGTGTTGAAATAAACGTCGGCCTACAATTTGAAGAGAAAGAACAACTGTTTGTTTGAGAAGGCTCCATTTATTTTTCTCACGAGAAAGTCATCGCAGGTCCTCCCCGGAAGTCGGGCCGCCTGCTGTGTTTGTCTCCAAATCATGCAGAGGGGGAGCATGCGTCATCGCTGACCCTTGCCCGCCCCCAGGGGGCCCGCAAAGGAAGTGCCCAATCAGCGCCAAGTATTGTAGCGAGTGTCCCGCCTTTCCCCAGCAGATCCCAATGGCGCGGCCCCAGATGGGTAACTGTGGAGAACTCCTCGAAGTGATTCATGAATCAGTCTGACTCTTGCCCGGTTAGCTTAGTAGTGACTTAAACAGCTACACAACTAATTGATGAATAATTAGTTTTGCGATCAGAAGAGTTTGTTCAACTATTGCTCACGTGACTGTCATCAAGGTAACAAGAAGATGCTAGCAAGAGCTCAACATGATGGATTCCTTCCATCTGACCGTTTCAAACGTTGGTACAGATATTGGCAGGCATCATCGAAGTTGACCTGCGTGATTTGCTTTTATGGGCCACATAAATTGAGGCGGAGGACCAGACCTGGCCTCAGAACTCGAGTTTGACACCTGTGGTTTCAATCGGTGCTAAGATTCCCAAATTTCAACTGGCTTGACTGACACACGCGCAGTTCATCCAAAGTGGCACGAAAGGAAGTCGCATACGGTGAGATCGTCTTTTCCGTTTCGTGCGCGCGAGCGTGACGTGTCCCCAGCACTTCGAAGGAATTTCTCTTCTTTTGGGGAGGTCAAAGGCGAAGGAGAATGGAGGAGTAATTTAAGGCTTGCGGAAGGCGCTTTTGTCCGGTGGAGAGCAACCGTGGCCGCAAAGACAATTCCGGGGCTTCGCTTGGGCCAAACATCAGATTTCTTGCCACTTCCTGCGCAGGCACAAAGGGGACTCGCGCAGACAATGGCTGCGTGTGGACATTTGGGATGTGATGTAACAGGGTGCCGGGAGGCCGCCCTCCGTCCACGCACGCACGTATGGCAGATTACATACGGATGCACGATTGAGTCAAATATGTTATTTGTGATGTTGTTTGTGTGTGCAGATCAGGAAGAACTTGTGAGAGTTCACAAAGTTGCGTTAACGTGCTGGTCTCGGGGGAGGCGCAAAACGCTGGACGCGCCCATGGAAAATCATCTTCGTTGCTTGGGGCAAAATGTCAAAGACGCAAGAAATTTAGCGGCAAATCTTTTTTTTACCCTCCCTCTTGCGTTTGCTTCAAAACAAACAAGCTTCAGTCATGGGAAAAAGGCTGGCTTGCCGTTTGTGCGTGCGTGCGTGTCGGGGATCCATCCCGGCGGGTTTTGAACGGCCAGGTCACAGCACAACACAAACATGCGCGACTTGGGCAAACGTTTGCGGCCCGGCTTCCAGTGCCCTCCAAAAAAGGATTTTGCGAGGCCAAGGTCAACTCGCTTGTTTTTGTTGTGTATTGGAGACATTTGGCGTTCGCAGCAAAAGATGAATATGAGACTCAAGATCTCTGCTGCGGCACTTATTTTATCTCTGTGCTGGACAGAGCACCTTTTGGCTTGAAGCCAGCCACAACCCAAGCGCATCGTGACAAGACGGTGACACACAATGGTGTCACGGCAAAGGACTTCATCGAACGAGGCCACAGTCAAGTCAAAGTCCGGCGAAAGGTGCTTTATTCCGAGGTGGTTGCCGAGGTAGCAATGCCGCGAAATCGAAGCTGCACGCCTCAACTTGTGCCTCAGATTTCACTTTTGGTCTTGAAACTCAAGATCTTGCCATTCTGAGACTTTTGGCGCGGAGCGTCCAGTGCATTTTTGAAGGCTCCGGCCTTGGGATTTCTCTCAGACCCCCCCGAAAAGCAAAACATAGCGCTACGATGAGCCGACAAGGCAAACGGATCGGTCGCATCGATGCAGACAAGGACAATCTCAATCGGGTCAATAATATGCTTTAATAAGAAGATACCAGTGCAGAAAAGAAACTTTTGAGCGGGTTCGAGTCCCCATAGTAACAATGGTCATCAAGATGGATAATATCACAAAATCAGTCGAGTTTTGGAGCACATACAAAAGCAGGAACGGGCTCAGTGAACTAAATCATACAACAAGTTCAACGCTGATCCCAGAGTGGGAAACTCCAAACCCGGTTTCTCGACGCAAAACGCGCAACATGCTAACATCGTCTCCCCAAGACTTAACATTGCGGAACGTTCTGCTTCGGGGTGGGAACGGAACGGTGGGTGAGGTACCTCCTCGGCGCACCCCCGTTTTAAATAGTAACGCTGGTGACGAGCCTTCCGCTGTCTAACGAGACAGAGTCCATCGTTTACGACGTTAGCATCGGGTTCCGCCGAGCCTTGGCGCTCCAAAAGTTTCTCCCGGGACTTCTCCCTCCACAAACGAGTAGAAACTTTTCAAAGCGGCCGGTGGAACCGCGCCAAACGTTGCCACGAGGCCAAGTCCTACGTTAAGGCCGCTTCCGGTCCCCGACTTTTCTCACGTACGTTTAGACAGTTCGGCTCACGCTAACTGGAGCGACGTCAAATTGTTTTTTCAACATTTTGGAAAGGAATAAAATCCCCCGTTGGCCCCTGGGAGCGCTTTATCTTCAATGCCATTAAGTTCGACTTCAAACCTGCGAGCAGCTTCACTTGGACTGGCAGACCGTCAGGCAAATAAAAAAAACCCCGGGGGGTTCGAGTGGGAGCCATAAGGCTTTAAAGTGGGGTCTTTTTGGACTCATGTCGATTCTCGTAGCCACTTTCTGCTTTTTAGCCTTTGAGAGGACTCTGTGGAGTTCTTGTGGAGACAAAATGGGTTCACAATGACGACTGTCGGTGTTCTAATTGGGTCAATATGGGTCTTTTGGCACTATGCGGGTTCTACTGGGGGCCTACATGGGTTCAAGAGTGAGTTTTGGAGACTTGAGAGCGCCAGAATATGCGGGAACATGATAGTACTGACTGATAATAGTGATGGGTTCGAGAAGAGGGGACTTTGTGGGGTCAGAGTCGGATTTTGGGTTACTCGGTAGGTTCTAGAAAGCACAGCAAGGGTTTGACTGGAGTCAGAAGTGGTCGTCATGGCTACCTCACGGGTTGAAGTGGGGGTCGGAACCGGCCATTTTGGACAGAGTCAGTTCTTGTCGCAGTTGTCTGGTCAAGTCCGACAAGATGTGTTCTTGTCCGAGATTTTGTCGGTTCTACTGGAGGGCAGAATTTTGGTTACTGCGCGGGTTCTAGAAAGTAATCAGGGCTAGTTCTAATGGGACCTCAAAGATTTTCTCCGTCACTCTTTTGGATGTTTGAGTTGATAGCGTCTTTTCAGTACATGGGGGTCATACATGGTTCTAGAGTGGGACTTTGGGAACCCCCGTGCAGAATATGGCTTGCAGTGACTGTCTGGGTTTTAATTGAGTCAAAACGGGTTCAACAGGGGACCGAGTGGGTTCTAATAGAGTCATAATTGGCGCAACTGGATATTTCAAGTTTTTCAGTGGGGTCCAAGAGGGTTTTTGGGACGCTAAGAGGTTCCGGAGGTGTCTGTGGGTTGCAGTGGGGTCAGCATTGCTCGTGACAGTGACCGCATGGGTTCTGATGGGGTCGAAGTGGGTTCTCGAGAGAACCATGTGGCTTGGATTGGGGATGACAAGTGATCTAATGGGGTCCAAAGTGGGCTTGGGTGGTCGCTGGGTCGAGTTTTTGCGACTATGAGGTTACCAGACGCGACTGGGCTTGGCTCGGTTCGATTGCAATCAGAACCGGGGCGACGTGGAGGACAAGGCACAAAGTGAAGGACTGGCCGAGACTAAGGCACATTTCTGGGGGAACCGAATGCAACTTGACGCCAAAAGCAACATATGCTTAGCAAACTCTCTGGACAAACTCAAAATACAAACACAAATTGAATGCAACATGTCGGTTAGACGCAGATGTCGACGTGTACGTACGAAGCTCTCCTGCCCGCTTCACTCACTTGACGGGATTAGAACGACACCACACCGGAAACCGTCCGCTGTATATTAAAAAAAAAAAATGCTACATATTGGAAAAGTGAAAAGAAAACATTTCATCCTTTTCTACTTGGAACGTTCTTAAAGCACAAATGAGGAGGAGGAGGAAGAGGACGAGTAGTGGCCAGCCAAGTGAAGGGCGAGCCTCCAAACCGAGACGGCGACGACCACGTACCAGGACACATCGAGTCCACCGTCAACATTCGAAATGCGCCGTGTGCGCGTGTGCAAAGCTCTACCTGGGGGGGGGGGGTCACCCCGATGCAACAACAATTACCTCAAAAAAAAAAAAACAACAAACATCAGGGACATGGGTGACATCATTTGGCCAAAGGTTACATGGAAAGAGTCTTCTGCTGCTATACACATAAATAGATTGCACACAAATATAAAAAGAGGCCAACTTTTGATTGACGGGTAGCAAGGAGGCGGTCCACTTTCAACAACCCCACCCATAAAAATACAGCAGAGGAAAACTGGACGACCTCTTTGTCCAATGGTGCTGGTCGAGACCTTGGCGCACAACAGCCACTAAGCCCCCCCTGCCCCCCCCCCCCCAACACTGTGACCCTGACCAAGGAGGATTAGGGCCACACTGAACAGCAACAACAAAAAACGATTATGGGGCGGCGGGGGGAGAACAAATATCACCAGAGTCGAGTTGGAAAAAAAACCCCAAAAAACCCCAAAACATTTTATGAGTCATAGATTTTATGAAGATTTTTTTTTTTAATCTTGAGATCATGATAATGCCGAAATCCGAAGCAAAAAGACAGAATTGAATGAATTTTAGAAGAATAAAATCACAATAAGAGGACAATGAGAATAATAAAGTGCTGATTTCTGCAGAACGCCCCCGCCAAAGAAAATTGCAACATTAAAATGATACATTTGCCAATTTTTAAGTATAATAAAACAAAGCGGTCATCCTTATTTGATACAAAATGTAAATGTGTTCTTTTAACAAGACCCCATTTTCCTGAACAAATTAGACTTTGGACTCGTCCAATTGTTTTTTTTCTACTCGGCAAGCAATTGTGCCATCTCAAAGTGACTGTACACTTTTTGTTTTTCTTTCTTCTATGTGGCTGTAATCCTCCTGTGGCCAGGCTTTCCCCTCATGACAACTAAGAATTGCACAAACAAAAATTATTATGAAAAGGCAAAAAAAAAAAAAATAATAATAATAATCACCCCGTGCTCACGCGAGAACAAAGTAGAACAAGAGGAGTGGAGCAGGTCAAGGTGGGAGCATGTAGATTGCATGATTGCATCACGCCTTTTTTTTTTTTTTTTAAATTAGTGGGTGGACTCGTCAGACTAAAGAATAGCTCAATATATAAAACGTTTTTTTTTCTTTCTTCTTTTTCAGCAGTTATCATAGAAGCTCGCTGTGTCATCATTAAGGGATAAGGGAAACAAAAAAAATTGTTGACGGCTAAAAACAAATTTCCATTTTGGGACTTTGACGCATTACTTTCACTTTTGTCAAGCATATATTAAAAAGAAAAAAAAAAGATCTCTTTGGGATGCAAAAAATCGTAATCAAGTAGAGGCACAACAATTCCTGATCAAAGGGGAGAGAGACCTTGTTAGATTTGAAAGGATCCAAATTCTGGCACCTTGCGGAAATATTCCGCTTTCTGTCGTCGACGACGAGCCAAGAATGCCACCATTTGGGTTTTATCAAAACATAACATTCGCAAACGTCGGCGCTTGATCGACATTTTTTGCTGATTTTCTCATGAACGCTGCAGACCAAACCGGCAACTGATTCCCCAATCACTTTTTGTTTCCCCATTTTTGAAATAATGTCCTGGGGCTTTGAAAAAAGGGATTTGGATCTGAAAAAAGTTTTTGAATTCCAATCCATTGAATTGAAAAATGAGTCAAATAACCATGATTGAAGTAATCTTTAGTTGCAGCCCGAGAATAAAGCCTCCCTCCCTCCCGCGTTAGCATTTTGGCTCAATTTGTGCTCTAAATGGTCCAAATATGGTTTTCAGCACAAATCTTTTTTCAGAGTTGGCCTTGCCTGACAATTTTTTTTCACCGAAATTTTGGTGCAGGTTTTGGTCCAAAATTTGAAGAGTTCTGTGCATAGGCGTGTGTGTGTGTGTGTGTGTCATTAGCATTAGCCATGAATCGAGTGCCGCGAAGGTGACGTTTAAGTCCAAGAATGACAACGGAATGGTGAAAGGCAGCTTTATGTGCGCATGTGAATCCCGCTAGAACCGGGGTCTCCAACTCCGGTCCTCGGGGACGCTTTTCGGCATGTTTTCCACGTCTCCCGGCTGCAACACACCCGATATTGAAATGATCAGCTGATGAGCAAGCTCTGCGACTAGCCTGCGAACGACCCTGCTCAGTCAGTCAGGTGTTTGCAGCAGGGGGATGCGGAAAACAAGCAGGACAGCGGCAATCGAGGTCCCAAGTTGGGAGACCCCTGCGCTAGAACAACAACGACGATGACGACGGCCCATCCCGACAACTAAATAAGGCCGAATGTGCTCATGAGTTAGCATAGCATGGGAGGCGACGGGAAGGCCCGCTGGCCTCGTTCTAGGAGGCCTGGTCCAAGGCCCGGAGCAGGTCGCAGCCTTGGAGGAGGTGCAGGTTGCCCTGCAGAGGCACGTTGACCTCGCAGTCGTAGCGGGTCAATTCGGGCAGGAAGCTGTGCTCCGCCGACGGGCCCAGCAAGCGACTGGCCACACCTGCCACAAAAACACATTCACAATCCAAACATTTTTACCGATAGCTTTCCCAAAAAAGTAAAAGTGTAAACACACACGCACGCACAATATGTGTGTGTGTGTGTGTGTGTGTGTGTGTGTGTGTGTGTGTGTCACAATATGTGTGTGTGTGTGTGTGTGTGTGTGTGTGTGTGTGTGTGTGTGTGTGTGTGTGTGTGTGCGTGTGCGTGTGTAAGTTCACCTATCATGTTGCCCGGATACTCCAACTTCCGATGTTGCTGCAATATGTTCAAACACGAAGTCCTGTTGCGCGGCAACATCGCGAGCTCTGGAGGACAAAATTTCGTCACGTTTGTGTTCGAGTCGTCTTCCAATCACACAAGATGGCAGACTTGTTTGTACCAGGCAGTGATCCGGCGCCACTGCCCATGTCTCCCCTCATCTTCTTCCACATGCTTCCTGATGTCTTGACTTCGCCCTGCTCCACAGAGACACACACACACACACACACACACACACACACACACACACACACAAAGAATGACAACAACTCAACATGCACACATCGCATTGACAAAATATTGGGACGCAGACAGGTTATGAAAAGACTGTGCCTTTCTATTTTACAGGTTATTTGGTGTGCGACCATTTTTTTCCTGTCTGAAATGTCGATTTCACAGCTTTTGTTTGTCGGGTTGTAGACATTCCCTTAAAAAACACCTTTTGTCAATATTTGTGCGTGACTGAAACGGATTCATTGGATTCACTACTTCTGATAGGAATGATTGCTTTGAATTTCCAACTATTTCGTTTTAGAAAAGTCAAGAATTTTTTATTTTTTTTTGCGATGCTGTTGACATGGTATTGCCTCGGGATACAATTAATCGGTGGAATCAATGATGAATTGCCACATCAGGCAGAATAAGCGAGCATCTTCACCAATCGCAGGGGAACTCACCGACATCTGACTGAAGGAGCGCTTGATGTTGTTGGCTGGATTGATGTCTCTGTAATCGTGGACAAAATCCTCAAAGCACCTGCGGTCGCGCACACACGCACACACACGCGCGCACACACAAACGCAGACACACAGACATTGCATTTGTCTTGGGAGAATGCTTAATGATGCTCTGAACTCATATCAATCAATATCCACACGCACACACACACACACGCGCGCGCACACACAAACGCAGACACACAGACACAGACATTGCATTTGTCTTGGGAGAATGCTGAATGATGCTCTGAACTCGTATCAATCAATATCAATCAAATTATCCACGAGGGTGGGGGTGGGGGGTGTTGTTTTCGAACGCGCTTGAGGTCGCGGGCGTGATCGTTGCCTGGTAACGAGCTGACCGCACACAGGCTGCAGCGCTGGTTTTATAAATGTCGAATACAGCAGATACACCTGAGACTCCGCCGCGTCCTCAAAAGAGGAAACGGCAACAAAATTATTTGGCCGAGTGTGGAAAGAGGCAAACCCTCGGGGCTTGACGTTTTGGGGAGCTGAACCCTCAAAATGTCTTTCGCCTGTCTGGTTTTGTCGCGATGCTGTCCTTTGAGGACTGTCCTTTGTTTCCAGAACTGAAAGGCGGCAACCCAATTGATACTGTACTTCGAACATTCGAGTCCCAGACGACGGGATACCCTCAGTTGAAGTATTTAATGGCGGCCCAAAAGATCAACACACGGTTGGATGCGGACGAAGGGCTCAAACCATCCAGAACGGTTGCCTGCCCTGAGCCTATTTTAGCCGCGCCCACGTCAGGGAGCAGCCGAGCCTGCGTGACAATGCGTGAACCAAGTGGCCAGACGGACCCTGCGCTGTCACCTTTCTTTGTGCATGACGTGCAGCGGGTTGCGCTGGCAGAACGGCCGCCGCTCGGGCGCCGCGCGGTAGGCCTCGTTGGCTGCTTGTTGCCGGTATGCTAGCAGAGGGTCCGGGGGTCTCTGCAGGTTCTGAATGCCCCCCATTGAAGACAGAGGGATGCTGGCAGGGGCCTGATAGGGCGGGTTCTGCACGTGCCCCATCATGTACGCCCTGGTCCTCGGGTCCAGAGCCCCCTGGCCCGGGGTCCGCTCCTCGCTCGGAGCCCAGGCGGGAGCCGCGACGGAGGGCGGCGGACGGTAGCGGCCTTGCTGATGCGGGGGCGAGGAGAGCGGCTGGAAGAGGCCGGCGATGTTGCTGAAACTCTGCCGCTGGGAGGGAGGAAGCGCGCCGCTAACGGCGCCGCCGCCCGCGCCCACCACGGCGCCGCCGTCCAGGGGCTCGGCGTCGGGGATGATGGGATTGAGCTGGAAGTCTTCTCCGTCCATGGGGATATACGGAGCCAACGTCTCCAGGTCTAAGTCACTCAAGTCCCGCTGAAAGAGCCCAAACCAGAACGCGACAGAGTCAAAACGATGCCACGAATGGAGTTGCATTCAGCAGGTGGCGACAATGCTGTGTAGTGGAAGCTCGGATCATTTTCGGATGCGACACAAGCGGTGGGTTTATCAAAAGCCTCTTCAACCCAATGCAAGAGCTCCCATTCACTCAGAATGAAATCACCCGTTTGGGTGATACCGTATGAGATCTCCAGTTCGTTATACAATCTGCAGGCGGCAGGCCAAATCGAAAAACTCTTTTTCATTTGGCCAAACTTGGCAGCACTTTTGGGAGGCCTCGTTCTCGTGTGTCGTTATCTCCAACCGGGGGGGGGATTCGACCCACCTCACTGTTGGCGGGACCGTCGCCCTCGGTGTCCAGAGGCAAGAGCCTCTCCATCAGCTCCACCTTCAAGTCTCCGTTGGGGCTACGGTAGTAGTCGCCAGGGCTGCTCGGCTGAGGACCGCCAAAGCAGAATCAGCAAAGTTTGCCGGCAAGAGCCGCAGGGTCGCTTCCGCGCGCGTCGGGGGCGCCGTGCTCGGCTCTCACCGTGGAGCAGCTGCTCAGGCTGGGGGTGACGCTGCAGGGCGGCGGCTTCTGCTGGGCTGCGAACGTGGCGCCCACGCTAGCCGCGTCGCCGGCCGTTGGAAGCGGCGCGCTCCCGATGCTCTCGCCGGCCCAGGACGGAGTCGCCGGGACGGGCAAGGAGGGGGCGGGCCGCTGAGCGCACGCCACCGCTGGATGCTGGGACGGCTCCTCGAAATGCGGGCGGCCTATCGAGGAGGGAGTTGCCGGCAAATTTAAGCCCTCTCCTTCAATGAAAAACTATTTGGCGTTATGCTTCCGGAGGCGATTCAATCCGCCGATCTCTAAGGGAGCCAATTTCAAAAAGGACCATTTCCAGGAAATGCAACGCCTCGACTTCATTAAGGTGTGACCACTAAGAATCTTTTCTGTTGTACTCGCGGAAGTTGAGTGGATAGAAGTCAGACCGAAATCGAGGCTGATGATGGTGTCGCCCGGCGTGGGCGCCAGCTGGGCCAGGTCCTCGGGTTCCTCTTTGAGTTTGCTGAAGAGCGCCTCGCCGCCGCTCTCCCCGGTGAAAAACCCGCCGGCCTGTCTGGGCTTGAACAGCGACTCGGTTTGCTCCAGGGAGAAGATGGTGCTCTTTTCCTCGATATCGCTGCGGACACAGCGAGAGACAGGCTTCACGACAAATCACTCCGTAGCCAATTATTTAACTTTTTTTTTTTTTTTTTTTAGGGGTTTTGGACAGTTCCAAAACAAAAAAAAAAAAAAAAAACAGTGTCACCAAGACTTTGGAACTCCAAACCGTTCGCTGTGATTCAAATGCAGGGTTAACTCCCACACATGCAGTTCAACCACCAATCACCATAAGCCATTAAACAACCTCCCATCATGCCGTTGCCATGATCTCACTGTGACCATCAAGTGCAAATGTGACCTCCATAAGAGTTTCATTGTTTTTTTTTTTTTTTTTTTTTTTTTATAGTGGATTGAGACAGTTCCAGAACAAAAAAAAAAAAAACGTGAGCCATTCCCACTGACTTTTGTTTTGATCGAGTGGACCATCGAGTTGATTCTAAGGCTGAAACGAGTCATTCAATGGCGCCCAATCGCAATCAAGCGACATTTATACGGTCTCATCGGTCGACCTTCTTTCTGCCCCTCAACAATGCAAAACGAGGGCTGCAACTATCAGTCCGCTTTCATGAGCTATGATAATAATGGCCGCACATTTCCTGCCGCCGGGCTGAAAGGACTTCGTTAAACAAGCTCTCTATATGATGATCAAAAGAGTCGATTCATTTGATTGTTGCGCCTCTCGTCACAAATGGCCCAATTTCGTTGTGCTGCAAGCAGATTGATGAGTGGGACCCGGGTCACTGTTGCCCCTGAACGTGTCGTGGCCTTCAAATCCCCCACAGTAGCTTTGGGGGGGCAGGTCAAGTGAGGATCACACACACTTTACTACTTTTCCAGTTGCGTCGCGGGGACGTGCTCAGAAGAGACGACGCGCAAGGAGACGGGGCTCGGCGGCGGCGGCGTCTTACCTGAGCACGTAGTTGATGCAGACGATACACTGTGGCTGCGAGTTTCGGCCGTTGTAGATGACGGTGCCTTGCGTCTCCACCCACACGAAGCCGCCGCTCTTCGCCAGCATGCGGTACTGACCGCTCACTACTTGGCCTTTGCTGCACACTGGACAAAACACAGGAGCGGCAAATGCCTAAGCCGCCGTAAAGGACACGCGTTCGGTCCCTTCACGTGACGAGTCGCTTTTGCTTTTGAACGCTCAACGACTGCAGTTCGTATTACCCTCCGAACCGGGCCGCACTGAGGTAGCGGCTAAGTTGCAGTAACGCCAATCCTCGCTCTGGCACGGTTTAGATGAGCGAGAATTTATGCCTTTAGGCTAGTATTGGCTCACGGCAATGCGGAGCCACCGTCTCAGATGCACTTTTCAACCATTTCCTGAAGGCCAGCCGAAGACTCGAGCGCAAGCAACGAGCCCCCTCACTTGCGTGGATCAACTTCCATTTGGCTCTTCGGGGGAACATTTATTTGTGAAATTTGACAGATAATTGGTTAAACGAACGTCGTTTCATCAAGGCCATTCAAGGCGTCGCACTGATTTCCAGGTCTCGTGGCGTTCTGGGAAACACACACCCGTTGTCTGTGATGAACGCAGCGTTTGGAGGAAATTGAAGAGTGTGATCGGTTGTGGCGTGGGAAGGGAGCAGCCTTGAGAGGACGCCGGGTCGTTGACCCACCGTGAGGATGAGGATGATGAAGGGGGAGGAGCACGTTCAACGGGACCACAACCTAGCTTCCAAGCTAACTTAGCATGCAAGGAAAAGGAGCCTCATGCAGCAGGTGACACTTGAATCTTCAAGCGTAGGTGCGTGCGTGCGGCTCACTTGAGTGTGTGTGTTTCTTGTGTAGTGTGAATGAATGTGTGCCAGTGCGTTGTTTGAGGTTGTGTAAATGTGCGTATGTGTGTGCACGCGTGGATCTTACGGTTGTGGTGGCTCTTGGTGACACTGTCCCAGTCGAGAGCGTGATAGAAGTCGTAGACCGAGCGACCCAGCAGATCATCGGGAGTGTAGCCCATCAACTCTGTCACCCTGGAACACACACATTCGCGTACACAGCACACACACACGTTTATCTATGTTGTAAGAAGCACAATTCTTTATGATGCGCTCAAACAAAACAAATCGCAAAGAAGAATCCTCAAAAGTTAAATGCCGTGCCAAAATAAAGGCTGCCAGTTCAAAACATTTTTTGGGGAACTTATCGTCCAATGTTAAAAAAAATAAATAAATACTAGCTAACCTATTTGCTCAACTTGTGTCAATTGTTGCAACTAAGTTGAGGAGCTTCATTTTGGTAGTCATCCTTTGGCATCTACAAACCCAGCAAAAACCCGATTAAACACCTCTCTTTTCCCACCAGGAAAGAAAATGGCTCTGAACTTTAAGTCTGTCGCAAACCAAAACAGCAGCGAGCAAAAATACAAACAACAATAAAATCAGGCAGAGAACTTGAGAAAATGTAAACACTTGTCCCCAAAATTCAACTTTTGGGAGGGGAAAAAACATTGCGTAATCTCAGTTGTCCCCCTCCGGCCCGCCCCTCAAAAAAAAATCGACTTTCAGCGAGGAACGGCTAACTTTGTTTGACACCTCCCCCTTTTCCCAACAGGATAGAAAAAAACAAGAGTCTCTGCGACCTTTGTGACAGGCAGCCGGCCAAGTGACAAGCAACATATTCCGATCTCCCAAATCCGAGCCAGTGAAGGCAGCCCCGAGCAGCCGCCGCCTCCTGCGCATCCAGCACGTCTGCCTCCCCCTGGTGGCCACTCCGTGCAATTCATCAGAGGTGCTGCCTTGCTTGCCAATGACGACGCAGGACTTTGCACCAAGTGAGACCTCTTTTTGTGTGTGGGCCTGCGTGTGTCCTCCAACGAGCGCCAGCACCTTCAATAACCTCATTCACTTAATTGGATGCAGGATTTGGGCCACTATCAAGCCCCCCAAAATGTGTCCAAAAAGAAAAAAGGGGGCCCTTGTTTGACGTGGAGTCACACAAACACACGCACGCAAACACACACTTTCTTGCCCAGAAGAAACCTTTGTGCTGCATGAGCAACTTGAAAAGATTACAAGAAAAAAGCTTGTGTAACTCCAATCAGTGAGTGAGTGCGATTTCTCGTGCCAGCGCTGAGAGGAAAATTCGAAACCAGCCTCCAGGTAATGCTGGAACACTGTTGCCATGGAAACATAACAATAATGGTGATGACAACAATCAAGGCCTCTTCCCAAATCGTCGATCAACGAACGCCCTTGACAATGTTGTTTCCATTCCCCCAATTTGCCTTGCTTTTAAAATCCAACTTGTTGCGATGCATTGACGCCTGCCTCACATCAACACCCTCCTTTCTGAGCCAGCTGGTGGGAACCAATGTGCCATCCACAAAAATAATCGCCTCTCCCTAAATAAGTACCTCCTTTAACCAATGAACGCGTCAGGCCATTTCGGCCATATTGCTAACCAAAACAGCAGCACGGCGGTGGGTCACGGTGGGAAGGGAGCGCGCGCGCGCACGCACCTGTCGTCGCAGTAAGTGAACTTCATGTCCATGCTGTGTCGGCTCAGAAAGGCCCTGCTGTCGAGCGGCGCCTCGATGTTGGCCGGGTGCGGGACGGGCTGGCACATGAGAACGGCGCACGTGAGCACCGGCTCCTTGAAGCCGCACGCCGGGCGCTGCGGGCGGCTCGCGTACATCCTCAGCTGGCCCGTGCAGTGCAGCACCTGCGGCGCAACAAAAGACGCCCATTTGGAGCTTCTCTCTCTCGGGCTGCCGGACTGCGAAGCGCTTAAGATTTTGGCCTTTCCGGCGGTCTTGCACCACGCTCACCAAGCAGCCTTTTTGCTTTGGGTCTGCTGGATTTGAGGCCATGATTTGTGCTTTTATTTTGGTGGGTTTCTACTGACTTACTCCTACCCCCTGATGAATTGCAATCACACACTTTTTTTGTCAGCAACAGATTTGCTTTGGAACTTATGTGGTGCATTCAAGTCCATCTTTTTGATTGCGACTTTTATTTTGGGAAATTTCTTCTTTCTATTCACACTAGTTTGATGCAAGACTCTGCTGTTGGAATCAATCAGATGTTGGTCTTGATTTTTAGGACATACGTAGCTCAACTTTTCTGATGTACAAGGAAGACCAGGGCATGTGTGTCTTACTTTCCAGCTCGCCGACTTGAGGTTGACGGTGCGCCCCCTGCTGGTCACCGTGCATTTCATCCGCATGAAGAAATCCGGCTTGGTGCTCTGCTCTTTGCTCTTCTTCCCAAAGCTGTTGGCTGGGAACAAAAAAAAAAAAGGATATGAATACATCACACGATTTGAACATCTGTCTTGCTCGCCTTCTGCTTGTTTACACGTTTGTTATTTTGTTTTGTTGACTGCTGATCTTGGCTGCTGTGCAACAGAGCCTTCTGATTGGCTGGCGGCAGTCACATGACACACTTGAACGTGAATCAACAACTTTGTTTAGGGCTGCTTGATACGGCCTTCAAATTAAATCTCAAGATTGTTTTTAAGTTTGAATTAATTTCTTCGAAACGTTGAAAAAAAAATATTATATATCCTGACCAATCAAAAAAACAAAGAGAGAGAAAGACAGAGGAGGCGGAGAGGGATAAGAGAGAGAGAGAGAGAGAGAGATACAGTGAAAGCGAGGGAGAAGGAAAAGAACCACAAAACAAACCGGATTGCTCCTCTTGCGCCGCTGATTAGTCTTATCGACGGCATGTGTGCAATGTCATGCGTGTGTTACTTTCTTTCACACTCCCACTCAAGCGCGTGCACACGCACACACAAACCCCACACTCACTCCCTCCCTCACTGCTGTTGACATGACCTCTGAGCCCGCGTTCGCATGTCGCTCTCATGAGATAGAAACTTGCGTCAGTAGTGCGGTCTTTTACTTTTGACCCACAGGCACATTTAAGTCGTCTCACTGAGCGGCGCTGCACAATGCTGACGTCAGCTTGCCTTTACGCACCACCAGTGGCGGGTGCGTGTGTGGATCAGTTACACTCATTGACAAGGAGTCATTTGGTGGTTTCCTGATGAAGTGCTGCCTCCATGAGCGAAAATGGTACTCTCAAATTTTGGGGGTGAGGGGGGAGCTCGCGTTACAGTAGGTCCCAAGCTCACGTGAAAATTGATAGTCAGTCAGGGGAGCTGCAATGAAAAACTTTGATGCCGATGACTTTCGATCAGCTGACCAGGTGAAAAGGAATCAAATGCATCAAAGCAAACTATTTGCACTGCCTATTGCCTAAAAAAACTAAAAAATAAAAAATAAAAACACATACACATCCACACTGGCAGTCCTTAGGCAACTTTGAAGTTGTGGGGAAAAAAAACCCAAATCAGAATGTGATATTTGGACATCTTCGAGCATATCTGGACACGTGACCGTGACGACATGTCGATCGTTTTATCATCAAAAGTCGCTGTGGTGCAGTGTGAATTTGACGTGATCGATTTGCTGCGGTTCAGGGCATACTCAATGTCAGCTGGCCAAAGTTCCAGCTGAGCCGCGAGCCCAGTGAGGAGGAGCGTTACACAAAACGGATGCCCGGATGAATCCCGGAGGTCAGCGCTCAACTGGCTGCCACAACATTCAACAAAAAGCACTCAAAAGCAGCCTCGGTGCGCCATCGTGTTCGCTCGTGCGTGTGCGGTGGGGGTTGTCACACTGACTGGTTGTCTTCAGGCTGAGGTTCTCTCTGATCTCGTCGTGGTCACACGGGTGCGTAAAGTCAAAGATGCTTTGGCCAGTCAGCTCCACCTGACAACCACAAAAAAAAAAGAAAGGCAGGCACGTTTATTGTCATGCAATTGGATGGACGGCGCCAACGACACAGGCCACTTTTGAAAATCAACTCATTTGACTGACATCGTATCATTCAAAATGGAACAACTCTTCCCAAGAAGTCGAGTTTTCACCCTTTGAATGCTGAAACTTTTTTTTTTTGGTGCTTCTTTTTACAAACGCCCCTTCTACGTCACTCAAGCTGTCTTTCCCGTTAATGCCACTGGAGGGCGTTCCAGAGAGAACTGCCGGGATGTGGCGGCCGTGTTGCATTCACGCAACAGCAGCCATGGATCAATTTGTGGACGCGTCACCGACAAGTAGGCGTCTCGAGCGCGATGAGGACTCGAGCATGACGGCTTTTAACGAGCAACTGGGATCATTTCGGCCACGTTTGAAGGGCAACACGTCAATTGTGCAACTCAAATGGCTGCTATGAGGTGCGTTTGCCTTTCCCATGATGGGCTTTTGCTTCCAGTTATGCAAGATGGGAGGGCTGCCACCATTTGCCAAAGTCAATATGTACCATCAACTAAGCTGGGGCAAAATTCAAGTCTTCGTCATGAATGATTTTTTTTTACCCACACAAGAAGTGAGTGAATTGATTGTCTACTCTTATGGCCTCAAACATGAAACGACCATTGCCAGCATGGCGGACATTTAACAACAACAAAAAAAACAAAGTGGCATAAATAACCATGTATGGAGTGAAAAGTTGTTAAAAATACATAACTAAATAAGGTTGTGGGTTGCCATGGCTACTTGAAAAGACCAGCCAGCGTTGACAAACCCAAAAGCGGTTTGCTAACGTCATTGACAACAATGCCGATGATGATGATTGCTCTGCTCTTAAAAGTAACAACAATAAAAGCTGCTGAGCCGTCTGCTGTGAGGACAAAATCGGATTATTGACTCAACTAGACTTTAAAGATACACGTAAGCGCGTTAGGAGACGAGCCAAATCCAATTGACGGGTCCAACACGCGCAGATAACGCCATTAGAAATTTTTATTGATTTATTTTGGGTAAACAGATGGCAGAAGCGAGCGAACGAGGGTTCTGCACATGTTCGCGGGGAGAAGATGGATGGCGTCAAATCAAGAGCGGCAGAGTACCGAGCGTTGCGCCAATACTGAAAAGTCGCGTCTATTTCAGAAGTAAATTTCGGCTGAACAGAGACACAATTTATTTGAGGACCCCGATTCTCTTTGCTCTTTTAATTATAAGAACAAATCAACTTAGCAACCAAGTAACAAAAGAAAAGAAACCTTTATTATTTAATTAAAATAATTATCATCATTATAAAATAATCTTTAAATCTTGATTAATCACAACAAGACAGGGGTAAGAACACAATCTAAAATAAAGAATAAGCTGCTAAGTCAAACCAAAAAAAAAAAAAAAAAAAAAACAATTATTCCTCGACATGATTTAACAATTGTTGGAATCAATATACTACGACCATTAATATTTTATTATACTAATATTTTTATATTTTCATATGCTATAGTTTTTTTCAAACGATATTTCTTATATTTGAACTGGCGCATTCCTTTTTAATCCGTGACATTGCAAAGTGACATAATTGCTGCGCTAGCCCTGTGATGTGCTTTGATTTTTATTGCCCATTTAAATCACGATTCATTCAGAATCATGGCGGCATAGCGCCCCCTACGGCAGTGGAGGGAAAAACACTCAAGCGGCATTTTCCAGTAAACGGTGCGTGACTGTCAACTGTGCGTGTGTCATGTGTGCGGACGTGTGTGTGTGTGTGTGTGTGTGTGTGTGTGTGTGTGTGTGTGTGTGTGTGTGTGTACCTGTGTGAGGCCCACGAACTTGTTGATGTTCTCGGACAGGAAGATCATGTCACCATCCGACGTTACCACGGTGATGAAACCCTCCAGAGACTTCAGGTATAAGCTGCTCATTTCCTCGTCATCGCTGCCCTTGCAGCCTGATGACACGCGTGCACGCGCACACACACACACACACACATGCGCATTAGTGACGGGTGCACATGCTACGGTGCACTTCTTTGGCTCCGATCAAAACAAGCGAGCGCCGATGCCCGCGGCTCCACTCGCAGTGTTTGAACGTTTAGTCCGCTCAAGTGTGAGCACTTTCAATCACAAGCGCTCAGTGTGGACAGAGAACACATCCGGTACACTTTTTTTTTTCCCCAATCAACCTAACTATTGTTGCGAATTTTTGCACCGGCGAATCTTTACCACTTAAATGACAAGTGATGACAAACGATGACAAAAATCAGCACTCCAAGGGTAGTTTCAATCAGCACAGAATTTGGGAGACTCGTGTACATTGTAATGATTCACAAAAAAAAAGTCTCAACAACCCATGTCAGAAAAGCAACAGGAAGTCAGCCATTTTGGGTTGGCGACGCTATATTCAAGGGGAGTGTTTCCCTTCCCTATTTCCCCAACCAACCCAAAACAAACCGAAAATCAACTCCTGACACCAGAATTTGGTCAACTCGTTTAAAATGACACGACACAAAATCTCAAGAAGCCATGCAGGGACATGTAACAGGATCTTGGCCATTTTGAGTTCACGGCACAGTATCCAGGGGACTGACTTGTTTTCTAGTTCGAAAAACATTGCCCCCGACACCAGTTTCAGTGATCTGCATAAGATTTTGTAGACATGTTTAGAATGACAGGATGTCCACAAAAAAAAAAAAACAACACTTATTTTAGGGAAGTTTGATCAGTGAAAGCGCTGTATAAATAAAGATGTATTGTATTAAAATAATAATAATTACATAATGTTGTGCAAGTCGTCTCCCCTGAGGCACCAAAAGGAATTTGTGTGTGTGTGTGTGTGTGCGCGCGTGTGCGCATGTGACTTCTTCCACAAGGGGTTAGCAGTGGATGAAGGGCGGGTGGGCCAGGGGGGAGTTTGTCCGAGGGGAAGATCGCAGTTCCTCCAGTGCTTCCCTCCGATAAGACTTTTGACTTTCTCAAAGCTTCCAGCACAGCCAGTGGGGACCCGGGCCTGGACTGAGGCCCAGACGGTGTCCGACGTCCTCTTGCCCCCCCCGCGCTAAAAAATCTTTCTCACGGGGGAGACTCCGCGTCCGCTCCAAAAGGCCGGCAGCGGACACCTTTGGCCTACATTCTTAGCTGTGATGAGCGGACATTTGGAGCCTGGCTTTGCACTTTTCCTCTCTCTGTTGTTCTTGGGGTTGCGTAAGTGTCCTGCTGGGACCACAATGGTTGACGGGAGCACATCACGGGATCACTTTGGACTTTCTTGACCAATCCAAGACAGGACACGCTTGATGAGTCTTTGTCCACACCAACGCTGAGCTTGTAACTGACCAGTGTGCTACTATCGATGTCGATTGAGGCGCACATCCGCGGCTAGCCTAGCCTAGTCTACTTGTGCTCCCCCAATGAATTTATAGTTCCACAAAACTTTATATTGTCTTCAATGCGATACGCTCCAGTTGCAAACCCTAAATAATCATGAGCATATTGTCTTGAAAAAGATTTTGGGAGTGAATGATCAACACCAAGTAGAAGTGCAGCATATGGAGTAGGCCGGCCTTCTAAGATCTACAAATAATTGACACACACAGATAATTGTATTCAGGAAGAGGTGGGATATAGTGTCAGGTAAAAAAAAAAAAAGAAAAACAGGCAGGTTGGTTGTTATATATCTGTAACGAAATGCCTAGTTAGCCATCACAAGCTCACGCTCAGTCTTCGGAGTTATTTCGTAGTTTGATGCGACCCCTAAAGCAAAAAAAAAAAAAAAAAAAAAAAATCAAATAAAAAATCTTCGCGGCAAAGTTATTGCTCTGCTTGACTTTCTCGAAAAGCCTGTCTTCTTTGCTTTTTGGTCAGACAGCCGTGTTTTTTGTTTTGTTTGAAACCATTTCTTGTTCTTCTGCCCGATGACATGACATTACGGGTAAAAATATGGTCGTTTCGGTGCTTATCGTGTCGCAGGGCACGATCTTTGATCGTGCCAGAAAGCATTTCTTCAAAGAAAAACAAAAAGGCCCACGGCAACTGGAGCTCTGATTCCGTGCTAGGCCACCGATGCTAAGCCAGAGAGGCTAAGGGAAGTCATTTTTTGCAGGGTGCTGAATGACAATGTCCAAAATGTAAATGACGTTCTGTGGTACACCGCGCATCGGAACCTGACTTGCGCTAGTGTGTGCGTGTGCGCGCGTGTCAGCGTGTTGGCGCCACGTCGCGGGGCTGTTATGGCTAGCTGCAGTAATGCCAGCAGCCGTCTGCCGTTGGGCAGATCCTCCACTTCCTCTCCAATCGCTCCTCGCATCTCGCTCGCTTTTTAATCGCAACGCTCATCTGGTTGTGTCCTCGCATGCACTTTGGGCCCGTCCCATCCCGTCCCCCCTCCCGTCCCCTTTTATCCCCCCCCCCCCCCGTACTCCTCCCTCCCTTTTTTTTTTCAGCCACCTGCGGCAAGAGAAATGACCGCAATCGACTTGAAATCATCCGCAAAAGGGAAGGGAAGGCCCAAGCACAGTCGTGTGCGATTTCGAAGCATGTCCAAATGCGTCCCAACTTTTGATGGGAGCAAAAAGCCAAAATCAAACTTTCACTTTCGGAAATACTTGGGTTGCCGATGTGGTATGGAAGGCGTCACGGA
This sequence comes from Hippocampus comes, assembly GCF_001891065.2. NCBI lineage: Eukaryota > Metazoa > Chordata > Actinopteri > Syngnathiformes > Syngnathidae > Hippocampus > Hippocampus comes. Next base: position 1,702,520 of record NW_017842054.1, on the reverse strand, counting down.
CATGGGCGGACGCTCCATTTCCTCCTGGGTGATGCTCGACTGCAAGTGTCTTTCATTGCCGCTCGGTGTTGCTCGGGGCATTTTCCCTTTGCGTTTGCTCGCTCGCATTCAGGTCAAGTGATCGCATTCCCTTCCAGAACTTGTAGGTTCCTTCTGCAGCTGGCGTCTGGTCATCATCGCTACCAAGCGCCGTCTGTCCAATTTGGCGGAACGTGAGCAGATCGTCGGATGGCCCGAAGCATTTTAAGAATTCATCCTGCCGCTTTTGTCAGCGGTCGCATCGCCCAGAAACACAAAGTGGCGGCCTTATCGGCCCACCTGGCCACGGGAACAGCTGAGCAGCCAACTGTCCCCCGTTTTTTTTGGGGGGGGCACATCTGCAACGTGTCGTCCATCTGCCACCGTTCACCTGATTTGAGTCCAATCACAATGACTTGACATAATCCCAAAAATGAGGGGAAAGAAATGGAGGCAAATAACAAGACTTGCATGTCATTGTGAAGGAGATAATTAAGGCCTTCATTTTGGAAAATCACTCGACTCCTAAAAATAACAAGAGAGACTTGAATGAGCCCCAAAATCAAAGCCCAAGGCCGTCTGTGTGTTTGGGGGGGGGGGGGGCGTGGGGGGCGTGCGCGTATTGCGGACATGCTGAATCCTCGCTCATTACATAATGTCATTACGGTTAATGACAAGCGCAACTTGACACCCGAACACCAAGCACAATGCCTCAGTAGAATCCACTCAAGTGGAGAAAGCGTGAAGAATAGACTGATGTTGCGTGACGTCTGCGCTGACGCTTTCAGGAATGCGGGAACAATAGCGTTTGTTTTGATCCAGCTTTCGGAATTAAAATAACACACGGGAAGACGTGGTGGCGACTCGGGAGGGCTGACTAATACTTCATCGATGCGCGCGTGTGCGTTGCAAGGGGTCGGAGTAAGGCACAAATTGCAAGTTCCGAGTACGGCGAGGTTGACACTGCACGGTACACTTTGATGGCCAACTCGAATTTTGTCAAATCCGAGCTTTTGGCGAAAAAATGTGCCGTTTGTCACATGACGTTTGACGCTTGACCTGAGCATATCCATATATAAATATCCGATTTATGTCCACGTACGAAACGAGGCATGGGTCGGATTTGGAACAAAACAAAACAAAAACAAAAACAGAATTGTACTCTTCACATTGCCATGTAAAAAAAACAAAAAGAAATCTGATCAGAAAATGTGTTTTACTATGTTTGGGTGGACAGGGATGTCGATAAGACGTCACGCCTCTCTTGATTGGATTCATCCCTCAAAGACAACACTCAGTTGATTCAGACCTTCTCAGTCGACCCCTAACCCAGTCAGGTGTGCCCCAGGGCTCTGTACTGGGGCCCCTAATTCTCATCTCCTGTATCACCTTCCTCTATGCACCATATTCTGCTAATTTGTTATCCTGCTTCGTGGAAGACACAATTATGCCTGGTTGACTTCTAACTTCATGAAATTAAACGGTGACAATATTTGCAGGAAATGTACACGATCCAAAGTAGACCATTCCTCCATTGCAGTTGCTGCTGTTTATAGTTTCCTGAGTCTGGATATCATGCTCGACGGGCAGCATATCAGTCACGGAATCCCTTCTCTTTACTTTCCCCGGTGCAACATCAACTAACCCCTCCCCTCCCGGACCCCCAAATGTCTCTATTCTCATCCGCAACCGTGTCACCTCTCAAAATGGCGGTCAGAACTCTACTCTTCGACCTGCGTGCGCGTGTGCGTACCTGCGTCGAAGAGGCGTTGCGTGCGCAGGAAGCTGATGGCGAGCCTCATGATGGAGGCTTTGTCCAGGTGAGCGCTGACGTTGTGCGGCAGCGGGAGCTGGTGAGCCAGCTGGTAGAAAACTTCCGTTTCTTTACTGCGGCGAGAGCGAGCGGCGTCGCGAGACTTCTCCTTACGACGCTCCGAGCTGTTCCTGTGCGACACAAACGCCAACAACAAGGCGTGATTATTGCTTCCTGTGGCTCAACTTTAACATCTCAACTTTAACATCTGTCAGAAGCACCAAAAACAATCTGTCGTGGTAGCGCTATCATGTTCATCATGTCTACTTATTGGTGAAATTTGGTTTTAGATTTTTTTTTCCAGACAATGGTCTTTTTTTTTTTTTTTTGGGTGAAGAGACAAGGAAGCAGTGACAGCTCCGACGAAGGCTGAAGCGACACTTGAAACCGGGACAAAATGGCGAGAACGCATCATCACGACTTTCAATCCAACGTGGCAGCGAGCGCGTCTCTCCCTGCTGCTTGCACTCATTAACCCACATCATTAACAGGCGAGCGCGTGCGTCGGCGACTCTTTTGATTGTGTGCGCCCATTGTGAAGGTACACAGTCGCAGGATGCCAAACAATGGGGGCGGCGGCGGGGCTCCTGGCGTGGCAGCAGCCCGCTCTTCTGATGTGCTCGCCACCCATGCGCGCCAGGCACTTCCCGTATGGAAGCGCCGGCAAGTGAGAAACCAAGGTCCAGGCGGAACGGACAACCACGGCCACCCGGCGAACGGCTTCCTGTTTTGCCAATGTGCTGAACCCAAAAGGCCACGATCCTGACCCACTCGCGATAGGTGAAAAGAGGTTTCCCCTTCAAATTCGAGTATCAGAGATTGAAGGAAGCTGCGCTCCGGGCCAGCCTAGATAACAATTCGCAATTTTGTCCACTGGACATTTTACGGCTGCCGTCTCCCGCCAGCTGAAACGTTTCGTGGCTTGAGAGAAAAACGTAAGCTAACATAACAGTGAGCTATGATTGTCTGCGGCATCAACCATGAATGCTAATGATAATCGCATGTCGGTGTTGAGTGGTAGACGACAAGAAATTGGTATCGGTATGTGTAAAGCTTCCAACGACAGCCACCTCAGTGTGCCATTTTCTGAGCACTCGAGCACTCAGAGCAACACAACATGGGACCAAAAAAGCAGTTGACGGCAAGAGCAAAATGAGCTTTGAGCCAAGTTATCTGCGATATCGGAGCTGGAGTGTTTGTGGGGGGGGGGGGGCATTCCCCCGTCTGTTGTCCCATCACTTCAGGACTCAAAATATGGCAAAAAAAAATATTTAGCTATAAAATAGCCCATTACCGTGTGTATCTGCGGGTATGTTTCCGTGTGTGTGTGCGCATGTGTTTTGGTGGAACCCAAATTCCCTCGATCACTAAAGGACTACAAATATGGCCGCTAAAAGTGGCTGCCTCACACGTGGGTAGCCAGACGCTTCGAAATGTGTCGACACCCGCAAGATGTTGGCACGGCTGACGGGAAGGAAGCAAGCCAGTCGCACCAACAAGGCCGCCGGCCGCTCTGAGGTCGTTTCCTGTGCAGAGATCAAAGTCAAGTGGCCAGCCAAGTGGCTGCCGTCATGGCGCTCATTTGTCTTTCTCGGCATCTTTTGGCCGCGTCTTTCCGGATGAGCCTCGGCGGCGACGGCGCATCGGCATCAGGATGGAGATGACGATAATGGCGGCGCACGCAGCCTGATGAAAACAATACGGTGACGTCGGCTCTGGTCTATGCTCACTAATGACTCCGTGGATGGCGTTTGGCCCTTTGTGTGTGTGTGTGTGCGTGTGTGTGTGTTAGACGACAGGGGATCAAGTGTATTGATAACCAACACGTGTGCAGTTTCACGTGCACTCATTTACACGCAAACACGCACGCACACCATAATTCATGTGAACGAGCAGAGTGAAATGGGACCTTCACCTGCAAGAATGTGCTACAAACCCACACACACACACACACACACACACACACACACACACACGACCTTGTTCCTGTTGTAATTATATATATTTATATAAAACTCCCAAAACACAGCAGGTGTGTGTGTGTGCGCGTGCTGCGTGTGTGTGTGTGTGTGTGTGTGTGTGTGTGTGTGTGTGTAAATTGTTGCCAGACTTGTTTTCAGTCGGGAACAAAGTGAAACAAAATGTCGGTGAGGGATGCCAAAACACAATTGCCTTGGATTCAAAATGGCCGCTTGTGCTCCAAACTTAGCGAGCCTGCCCAATGTGAGCAGTTCTTCGCAAAACAGACTTATTTCGTGGTCATGTTTTGTCCTTTACAATTGTGAAAGATTCCTATTTTGGTTTGGGAAAGTAGGGTGGTCATGCACAATTGAAAAGCGATTAAAAAAAACAAAACAGCAATTACTCTAATAAAACTGGTCAAACATTTTTACAGAATTGTTTGAATCAGAGATCCAAGTACACGTTTCTCGATGACTTTTTAGCACTGACCAACAACCAAATCTGTCCTCGTTATTTTTTTTCCCTCTACCACATTATTCCTTAACAATAAGAATAATAATCTACGAACAATACTATAATATGCAGTCAAATAATAGGCAGTCCAAAAAAAAAAAGTATCTCAAAGCCTCATATGGGAGGAAAAAAAATTCTAATTTCAACATTGAAAATACATTTATTGACTCATGAAGCCATCTCGCATTCATTTGGATTGATTTTGTGATTGACTACATCAAAAAAATATACAATCAAGTCCAAGTGGGCATCAGTTCATGTAATGTGAACAAAGACAAAAATAACACACATTTGCTGCTTTTCATTCTAAATACAATACCTTGCTCTCTCTCATATTTTACACACCCACACGTGCGTGCGCACACCTTTCCTTGCTTGGAGTTGGCTTTCCTGCACTTTAGGGCCTGGCCGACACAAACAAACACGGCAACAATACAACTCGGGCTATCTGTGATCCCGTGGAACACGGCGTTCTGGAAACACAGCCAACAAAGACACACACACACACACACACACACACACACACACAC
>NW_017842054.1:1658643-1695447 GCF_001891065.2 Hippocampus comes | reverse complement strand
AGAGGACGATAATGGCGGCGCACGCAGCCTGATGAAAACAATATGGTGACGTCGGCTCTGGTCTATGCTCACTAATGACTCCGTGGATGGCGTTTGGCCCTTTGTGTGTGTGTGTGTGCGTGTGTGTGTGTTAGACGACAGGGGATCAAGTGTATTGATAACCAACACGTGTGCAGTTTCACGTGCACTCATTTACACGCAAACACGCACGCACACCATAATTCATGTGAACGAGCAGAGTGAAATGGGACCTTCACCTGCAAGAATGTGCTCCAGTGTTTTACATTCAAACACACACACACACACACACACACACACACACACACACACGACCTTGTTCCTGTTGTAATTATATATATTTATATAAAACTCCCAAAACACAGCAGGTGTGTGTGTGTGTGTGTGTGCGCGTGCTGCGTGTGTGTGTGTGTGTGTGTGTGTGTGTGTAAATTGTTGCCAGACTTGTTTTCAGTCGGGAACAAAGTGAAACAAAATGTCGGTGAGGGATGCCAAAACACAATTGCCTTGGATTCAAAATGGCCGCTTGTGCTCCAAACTTAGCGAGCCTGCCCAATGTGAGCAGTTCTTCGCAAAACAGACTTATTTCGTGGTCATGTTTTGTCCTTTACAATTGTGAAAGATTCCTATTTTGGTTTGGGAAAGTAGGGTGGTCATGCACAATTGAAAAGCGATTAAAAAAAACAAAACAGCAATTACTCTAATAAAACTGGTCAAACATTTTTACAGAATTGTTTGAATCAGAGATCCAAGTACACGTTTCTCGATGACTTTTTAGCACTGACCAACAACCAAATCTGTCCTCGTTATTTTTTTCCCTCTACCACATTATTCCTTAACAATAAGAATAATAATCTACGAACAATACTATAATATGCAGTCAAATAATAGGCAGTCCAAAAAAAAAAAGTATCTCAAAGCCTCATATGGGAGGAAAAAAAATTCTAATTTCAACATTGAAAATACATTTATTGACTCATGAAGCCATCTCGCATTCATTTGGATTGATTTTGTGATTGACTACATCAAAAAAATATACAATCAAGTCCAAGTGGGCATCAGTTCATGTAATGTGAACAAAGACAAAAATAACACACATTTGCTGCTTTTCATTCTAAATACAATACCTTGCTCTCTCTCATATTTTACACACCCACACGTGCGTGCGCACACCTTTCCTTGCTTGGAGTTGGCTTTCCTGCACTTTAGGGCCTGGCCGACACAAACAAACACGGCAACAATACAACTCGGGCTATCTGTGATCCCGTGGAACACGGCGTTCTGGAAACACAGCCAACAAAGACACACACACACACACACACACACACACACACACACACACACACACACACACACACACACACACACACACACACACGCAGCCAGACAAACAGCTATCCCAGTGTGGGGCCCCAGATTGAGAACGATGTAGGAGATTGCTAATGATTGCGATAGGCCATGAGAGCGAAGACAAGGGCGCTCGCGCAAACACACACGCACACATTCATATACACTTACACACATAATCACACAAATAAACAAACCCACACAAGACGGGCCGATTGAGTCCAAAACGGAGGCTCTTGGCCGGGGACGTGGGGGGAGGGGGGGGGGGCACAGGTGGCGGTCATCAGCCAGGCAGCGAGGCGGAATACCAAACGAGAAGATGCAAGGGCGCCGACGGAATCAAAATACACACACTGATGGACGCACTCTTGCACACTGACGTTCCGCAACTCTCTTTTCGCCCACTTGCACACGCCGCATCCTTGATGCCCTCGCACGCACACACACACACACACACACACACACACACACACACACACACACACACACACACACACACATATATGGATATTGGTCCCGACTGGTGTAATGGCGCACTTGCGCAATCAAGAGGCCTTGGCATCGGGAAAAGGCGTCAACGTTTCTCACATGTCGACTTCAAGCCTCGTTACTTCGCTCTCTGCATTTCATTTCACGCTTCCTGATTGCGAGCACACGTTGAAAAACTCTTTTCCCGAGATGTTCCGCCAAAAAATTCATGAGAACATCTCCCAACGCCGAGCGAGCACGTCTCGGTAATGGGTCCAGGCCGGTTGCTAATTAACAAGTCGGGTCGCGTGACGTCAGGCTGAAAACGTGCGCGGTGAGAGTCCGGAGGACATATTTCATATTAATTCCAGGCACAGAGGTAAACCGATAAGCACGTCACAACGCATCGGCCTTTTGTCGGGACTTCGCCGACGCTGGGGCTGTAGCTGGCCAAGATTTTTTTTTTCTAAGACATGATTCTTGGTCTATCACTCAAAAAATGAAATGTACATTTATTTTGCATTCACGTGTATTGCAAAATTGTGTTGTGATGACAATTCATTCACCGATTACAGTTGCTAGTTTGGTATCGCTTTATGACGCATTGAACAAATCGTTGACTTGTTCACCAAAACTGGTCTTGAGAAGGTGCAACAATTAATCGATTCATTGACAAATTATCGATGAGCAAATAAAATCAACAAATACAGATTTTGTTGCTTTTAACTTGAAATTGTTTCTTTTCAGCTGCTCAATAACAAATACAAATTTAGAGATTTCTGTAATCTTCCCTGAAATCAAAACGATCTTTGTCTTGAATCCAAATAAGATCTGCTTTTACTTTGGAAAACAAAGATCCACAGTATTGCCCATTTGGTGGCTCGTTCTGGACCAAACCAGGAAGTGAATCCGATTGAATTCATGTTTGTTCATTTTTTTTTTTTTTTTGCATTTAGAAAGAATGTCCCCGTTACGCCTTTGGAACAAAAGACAAAAGGGACGGAAAAGGAAAATTGGGCCACCAAAAAAAAAAAAAAAAAAAAAAAAAAAGAAAGTTGGTGACTGCTGTAAGGTGATGGAAAAAAATATTGATCTCATATGGGTGCTGACAAAAAAAAAAAAATTAATGTGACCCCTCGTGTACCGTCTGCACAAGGCATCAGGAAAGTCATCACAACACTTTGCATATGCTACAGCCTTTATATAAAATGAGTATTTCATTTTTTTCCCTTTCTAATTTATGAATACTAAAACAATAAACAAAATAAAAACGAGGGGAGATTGTATTTCATAAGGTTTCACATATTCAAAGGATCGTCTTGCTTTTCAGCACAGGCTGAATGAAGCTTTCAAACAAATGAAGATTTCCTTGAAACAAGGCCGAAGCTTTCACATTCGGGTTCGGCGGCCAAATGAAGGTTTGAAATAAGAGCGAAGGTTTCAAATTAAGGTTTCGAGACAGTTAAAAAGGAGGCTTTTAAGGTTGGACAAGTCTGCTCAAGAGGGTAAACGAGGGTCGGGGTCTCAAAAGGGGGCCCGGAGGGTGAGAATTTTTAAACAGGAAGCGCTTTTCAAAATAGGGTTTGTAGATGAGGTCAGGAGTCAATTCAACTGTATTTCTAAAGCACTTTAAAAACAACCGCCGCTGTTTACAAAGTGCTCCGGCAAAAAGAATTCATGCAACAAATCATAAAACAACAAATAGCAAAGCACAAACACACTCAAAACCAATTCTGATGAGGAGTCAAAAGCCAAAGAATAAAAATGAGTTTGAAGGCGAGGATTCAAGATGGGCAGCGAGGGGATTTGCCGAGCGTTCAGCGGGGGAGTCGTTCCAAAGAGAGGGACCGTTGTCGGTCGGATGACTGTCATGCACTTGGGACTTTGGAGTCAGCCAATCCTCCATCAAGCATCTCCAGTTGGTCCAGAATGCCGCTCTTGATGGGACTCGTAAGAGGGAGCATCGAACTCCTACTCTGGCATCCCAGCTGATGAAGATGAAAGAGGGATTCTAAAATGAGAGTGTGAGGCCCCCGGTTTGTGTTTCAAAGGAGGGCTTTTGCCTGGTTCACTGTTTTAAGGACTTGTTTTTCAAACTGTAGGGTATCAAAATCAAGTTGGGTTTTTTCAAGCCAGAGTTGGCGTTTTAAGCATAGTTTGGAGTTTCAGTCTCACAATAGGGTGAGGATTTGAAATTCAGGTTTTAGGATTTGGGTTCTAAACGTGGTTTATGGTTTTGAGCAAAGATGATTTTGAAGTGAATCTTTCTGACGTGCTCCCCAGTGGGCACTCGAATAATGAGAGGGGCGGCCTGATGTCGATGTGGGCCAAAGGGATCAAAGCTCGCCGCCTATCGCCGCCTTCTGGAAGCTTCTCCCGGGCGACGACGCAACTTCCCGTCGGCCCGGCGCCACTTTTGATCAACTTGTCTGTCGTCATGCGACACCTTGCACATTCTGCCCTCGGCTTTCAACTCCCGTTCGCAAAACAAAACGCATTTGTCTGATGGGGGGGTAAAAATAGCGCCAGTGATGCACTCCAGGCTAACTTGGACGCACGCGTACATGGCACGCTTCACACCAAAACTGGCAACACAACTCAGCCAGGGAGTGGCATCCCATTGACAAATTGAGGAATCTGAAAACACTTGATTTTGTCATGAGATGGATTCCAAAACCGTTTTTGCATCACTTGATTTCATCCTTGCTTTCATGACACGACACCTACGGGAGACGCTGCACGAGGACAGGCGAGTGCCATCCGAGTGCCATCCGAGTGCCATCCGAGTGCCATCCGAGTGCCATCCGAGCGCCCGGACTGCAAAAGCTTCGAATGCAAATGTGATTTATATCTTCATACAAAAGGGGTCTCTCGGATGGATTTGAAAAACTTTGGGATTGTACCGCCGACATTGACACGGGGGGGGGGGGGCGCCTCTGTCACCAAGAGGAAAAAAAAATATTGGAATGCGCCATATGCGGTGACCACGATTAAGAGACTCTCAGGCCACGCTGAGCCTGCCAGTCATGTTTTTTTTTCCTCATTCAGATCATTTGATTCTTGGTTGTCGATGTTTTTCTCGGCTCTATTTTGCTGCATCTGCACCCATACGGTGACAACAAAGGGCTTCAAGATATTCTGTCGCATCGCTCTTTCATTACACAACCGCCACAGTTATGCTTCTTTGTCATGTAAACAACAAAAGTTGCGTTTCAAAGATGACGCCGCGAAAGCCGTTACGAGTGCGCAAAACGGCTCGTCATGTCACACGTGGAGCAACGAGAAAGGTCACGCGACGTTGGCGCTAACTTGGCGTCATCCCGGCAGGCAGCCGGTCAACTTCCAAGCGTTGGATGCTGCCGTTGTTATCGCTAGCTTCACCATAGCCACCTTCAACTGGACCCCCGATGGATATCAACTCCACGAATCGAGTCCAGGGAATCTAACATGGCCTCGCACATTTCAGGGAATCCGCCAGCTTCCCTGAAATGGCCGAAGGCGCCCATGAGGAGGAGCAATGAGCCACAGAGGCTCCAGTGTGTGTGTGTGTGTGTGTGTGCATGTGTGTGTGTTGGAGGAGTTAGTACCTGCTCTTCACAGGCGGTTCAGTGGCAACAAATGCGACCTGATTGCGCGTCTTCAAAGAGACAACAAACAACAAAGAAGAAGATGATGTCCTCTCCGACGTGAAGGACAGACTGAACCACGGCATCACAGCCACAAAATCCATCCAGAAGCTTCTCATGCAAACAACCAACGCATTCTATTGAGAATTATTTTTTTAAACAGGTCATTTTCATGGAATGTCACTTTTAATTTCCTTCCTTTCATCTTTTGTGTTGACTGGCTACAAATCAAATCACGAAAATGCCGTAATGTGTGTGTGTTGGGGGGGTCGGGTCAACACCCACACTTTTGCTGGTCAAAGTTGTATAACACCCACACAGTTCTACAGGTAACAAGACTTCACAGCCAGACCTTTTGGTTTTTAATGAGGTGAAACGGTTCAAGATCCACATTATTTCCCAGCTGAAAGGATTCAACACCTACATTTTTTTCCCCACCCACAATTCAGCACTTTGACTTTTGACACACCCGCTAAAAGGGTTTGACACATTTGACAGCTGAAAAGGGTGGAACATCCACACACTTTCTCCTCATGCAAAGGTTAACCACCCACATGATTATTATTCCAACCGACGGCTTTGACACGCATATAAATACTCTCAAGTATTACAGCCCAATCAACATTTCGATAAAAGGGATTTTAAAAAACATAACATCTAAAAATGGACAAAGCCACAAGGACACTTTTGAATTATTTTACAGCTGCTCCTTTTCGTTTTTTTTTTTTTTTTTAAACTCCACAAGAGACCTTTATCCATGAACGTAATATCCTCCGAAGAGTGCAAAGATCGTATATTCGAAGCCGATCGTGGAGTCGGGCAATAAAAAAATTAATTGTGTTTGATATTTCAATGTTTTTTGGGGAGGGGGTCGGGGACGATTGTGAGCACATCTTTCACCTTTCTTCTCCTTATAAGGATTTAGAAATCAAACTCATAATCGACTGCCTCGGAAGCTTTCATAAGAGCAAGAAAGACGCGCCGTTGTCGCGAAACGAAGCATCAAAATGAGAGCTCGTTTGCTACTGGAGGGGAATCAGGTGCAAATATTCAACCTGCATCATGACGCAACGCGAACTCAAAGAACACAAACAATCGACGGAATGATGACATGGTTCAAGGGTTGTGACGTCAGACGTTTTGCGTTCGTTGGTTTGGGCAGTTGGGCTTCAGAAACGAACTTTTTTGTGCCCCGAAAAAGTTTCGCTTGATCCTTTCTACCTCCGCGTCTGCGCATTTCAAAGCCACGCTCGCGCACTTGAAAGCAAACAAGAGCGGCGTGACACGTTTTCCTCATCCAAATGGTTTCAAAGACATTTCTAAATCAACCCAACGGTACTTCGAGGTCACTTTCAAAAACAAACCGCTGTACACGAAGCAGACACAAGTCATATCACAACAAACAATAACACCACAAATTAATATCCGGTAAAAAGCACAAAAACAGTCCCAACTACAACCAAGTCTCATGCTGAGTCAAAAGCCAAAGAACAAAGATTGAGTTTAAAGACGAGTTTTAAATTAACTCAAAGTGGTCTTACCTCTTTTTCTCCTTGTCGGCTGTCATCTTTTCACCAAGTCCGCCAAAGTGTCCAAACAACCAAAAACAGAGCAAAAAATTGAAATTAAAAAAAAAAAATCATAAAACACACTGAAGGTAAGATTTCAAAGTGCGTGTCCGGCGCTGACGGCACGACTTTAGTCCGCTCCAAGAGTTGAAGGTGAGTCGGCTCCGAGCGCGACGGAGGGTCGCCGGTCACTTCTTCTCTTGGGGAACCAGGGCCGTACAGTCTCAGAACACTGCCGAGGATTGTACAGCCTCTCCCCGCAGAGGAGCTCCACAAAGTGCCGCCGAATAAAAAACACACGCCGACGTCGGGACACTGCAAGGCAGCAGCTCGGACCGACCGAGTCTGATTTTCGGACTGACTGAGTGAGTGAAGGCAAAATGTGACTGGCAGTGGAGTCGCAGCTCCGGACGTTCATTGGCTGTAAGTCACACATAGGGAACGCCTCCACCAAGCTGGCCCCGCCCCTGAAAAAAATGCACTTGCATGGTTTTCATACGACGGGAGGTTAGAAACGTGCTTGTTTATTCCCCCCCCCCAGTGATATTTCATCATTACAAAGTTATGCCAAGTACTTTTTTTTTATATTTAAAACAAGTACATACACTTATTGAAAAGGAATTCAGACGACCGCAAAGTTCCAAGGTGCTTGTGCGTTTTCCGGACGACACTAGTCTTGATTACACATTTTTGATTGTCATTGTGACGCATTTTTTCCCCCTGGTAGGCTAAAATGAGATCCCGCAGGTTGGGGTTGAAGCCGCGCTCATCCCAAAAATGATGTTGGCGATCAAGAAAAAGATTCAGAAAAAAAAACAAAAACAACCCACACACCAACATGAGTTGTTTGATCATGACGTCATGAGATTTAATATGTGTGCAAATGAAAAATCGATTGTCTTCCTTTGAAGGTACAGTACACATGGTGCCGAGGAGGAATTGAAGTCAATGCAAACTCCAGCGAGCAAAAGACGAAGGCTTGACCAATGGAAGGAGGCCGATGGGAGGAGAGCAAGTTTGAAAGAAACTCCAGCAAGGTCCATCTGTCAAGTATACATTCTTCATATTTGGACAAAGTCTCGAGCCGAAGGAGAAGCAGAAGGGGCAGCTGGATGTTGCCAAATGGGTCATAAATTGATAGACTGCCAGGGTGTTTTCCCACATGGCTTCTGGACACTTTTTGTGGGTATTCTCATGCTCGACACATTTCAAGCTACCATGACAAGTCAAGTTACATTGGGGGGATATTCAAAAGATTCCAGGGACTGAATTTTGAAAACATTCATGAGCTGAGTTAGCGTTTTAAGTGCATATCATCAAATCCAATTTTTTTTTTTTTAATCAGGATAAACATGGCTACAAAATAGTTTTACGTTTACCTCAAAGTGGTCATTGATTTGGCTGTCTCGATGCAAAGTAAGCATTGGAAGACGGTAAAGCGGCGTTCCGACGATCTTGTCATTGGGGAATCCCCGATTTGATTTTTGACATTTCAAACAAGTCGGAAACAAACAACAACAAGTAAAGCCGTCGGTCTGGTTTCAAGCTCAACAGCAGAAGGCATCCCAGGACTCGGCTGATTTGCATACATGTGATGTTGTTTCATTCCCCAAAAATGGAATCTTCTTTGGGCACAGTACAATATATGCCAACCATTTTCACCAATTGAAAAAAAACTTTTTTTAAAATAAGCTGCTGTTGATCAACCTGCATTTCCTCGCTGGGATTTCTAGTGGGGCAAAAAAAAAAAATATCACATGGAATGGATGAGTTCAGCCACTTTTGCAGCCTGCAAAATGAGTCAATTGTGATGTTGGTTATGAAAAGTAATTTGTATGCGACACTTACAGGAAGTGAAGCATTGGAGATTTATTTGAAACTTTTAGCGTGACTTGGTGAGCCCGAATGCTCCTTAAATCCTGACAAGCTCGCGCATCCAATCACATTTGGACACTTTGCACAACCTTGCAGGGGGGGAAAAAAAACCCAAACCAAAAAAAAAATCATAGGAGGAGGGAATGGTTTTGCGATATTTCACTCCACTGCACTTGTGTCCCGTTCCGCGAGTTCTGACCGCGTGTGAGGTTGTGAAGGGCATTTCAACAGTCGCAGGAACTCACAGGTCGGACGGAGCACTTGCAAGTCAAGGTCCCGCAGTCGTGGCAACGCAGATGAAAACGGCGCACTATTCAGGAGCCACCGGCAAAAGGAGATTTTTTTTTTTTTTTTTGGTGGGGGTAGTGGGAAAGTTTTGGTGAGGTGGGGGTAGTGGGAAAGTGAAAGCAAGTCACACCAGACCAACTTTGACCCGCAAGTGCTGACCCAAATTCACTCAGACAGCACTTCTGGGTCAAAAAAAAAATGTAACAGAAGCATGTCGGCCGTTTTGGAGAAGACAAACGCGTGCTGTGAATACAGCTGCTGCTCTTTGATCCCTCCAAATGCACTTTGCTTGTTTCCAACGCGTCAAAAAAAGATCATGGGTGGTGCCCACCTGTGTGTGTGTGTGGGGGGGGGGGGTGATTTCAGGGACAAACATACACGCAGATAAGGTACACTCACACACGCGCGAGGAAGTGTGACATGGCTTCCTCGGCAGATGAACCAGCCACACTGGAAGCCAGACGGTCTGGTCTAATTCCCGGAGCAGTTTGCGAGGAAGCAGTCTCAAGCTGACTTGTGGTTGTGCAAAGATGCCATCGTATGAGTCCTCCGCGGTTCGGCGTTTCGGCCTTACGTCCTCGCCTACGCCGCGATGTCGTCCGCAAAGTAGGAGAAACCTTTGAACTCGTCCTGGTTGATCTGCTTGACCGTGCTGTCGTCCACCGGCGTCAGGACGGGTTCTTCTCGCGTGAAGTCCTGGTCAAAGTTGTTCACGTCCCGTTTGGTTTTCTAATGACACAACATGCAAACATGGGCTGAGGACGTTAAATGTGGCGAAAGCATCGGCGCTGACGGACAGAAGTCTCGTTGCGCCGAAAAAAGACCACTTTTGAGAAACATAGCAAGGTGCAATTGCTAACTTAATCGGATAAAAAAAAAAAAGGCCCGTCTATGACGCCGTCATTGATCAAAATGAGCGGATCATTTGAATCGGCCGTGTTGCAGCCGGGAGAGATGGACAGACAGATCAATAATATCAATCTGTGGGTGAAAAAAAATGAAATCAAGTCGTGAGAACGGAGTATATAGGGGCATTAAATCGGATAAAAATATGCTCTATTAGGGGTGTAGACATTAATTGTGACAAATCTACAAAAAAGAGGTGAGAAAATACGACAATAAACCATTATACACGTCTTTCACATCTGACGTCTCGCTCTCACAGGATTCCATTCGCCACAGATGTGTGTGTGCGCGCGCGTGAGTACTGACGATGCGAGGCTTGAACGGCGGTTGTATCTTGCGTCCCTCCAGCAGCGTCCAGTCGATCTCTCGGAAAAAGGGGTGGAGCTTGATGGCGTCCTCCAGGCCGTGAGCCGCCACGCAGCCCAGACGCTTGCTGGGACTTTTGGTCATGAACTGAAAACCAAAAGATCAGCTGGTCAGGGCGTGTGTGCGCGTGTGTGAACGATCGGCGCCCGCCCGCGCCCGGACCTCTTTGAGTATGCCGACGGCCTCCTTGCTGAGCCAGACCGGGTAGAGGACGTCGTCGTGCAGGATGGACTCGAACAGGTCGTCCTCGTTGTCGGCCTCGAACGGAGGCTGACCCGCCATCATCTCGTACATCAGCACCCCCAGAGCCCACCAGTCCACCGACGGACCGTAGTCCAGCTCCCGCAGGATCTGGGCCCAAACACGCGCAAAGCATCACGGCTTCTTCACATGCTAACATTAGCATCAAGAATACAACAAGTCTCAGACAGGCATAGATTCTTTGTCCTCTATGAAAAATGACTCGCATGAAAGCGATTTACGGAGTAGTAGTAGAAGAAGAAGTCTCTTCTTCCCTGTTTGTGCCTGCATGATTGTACACTATAATACTGCCTCCTGGTGGCCAAGCGGGGCACACTACAAGGAGCAACACACCGAATAGGATGCAGCAATGACTCGTGATACGCAAACTGTGAAATGTTTATGATGTTACTGATTAGTCAGGTTTTTAAAAAGTACAATCTCACTGTTGAATGCTATTTTTCCTCCCTAAAAAAAAACAAAGGCAAATGACTGCGCGCTCCAGAATGGACTCAATTTGTATCCCAAAGCTTTGTCACTGGCAAAAGGCTAGCTTACAACGCGGCGTTGCGCCGACTTTGTTTTCTGACCTCGGGCGCGATGTAGTCTGGCGTCCCGCAGAAGGTGTTGGTGCTGACCCCGTTGAGGATGCCCTCCTTGCACATGCCAAAGTCTGCCAGCTTGCAGTGGCCGTCTGCGTCCAGCAGGATGTTGTCGAGCTTCAAGTCCCTGCAGGATGCAAACAATCACCAACAAGCTCTTCTTGGTTGCAACCACTTGTTGAAATAGAATTGAGTAAATTCAACAAAAAAAAAAAAAATTCTGCGCGGTGCAGAATTTTTTATTTTTCATTCGCTGCCATGGACGTTTAGATTCGTCGAGTGGAAGTCAACCGTTACCCGCTAATATCAAATATCTTCTTCAGGTCACGGCGAGGTGGTGAAACTCGGCAAAACCATAAGCTACACAATGGTGGAATTTCAAGGGTGTCACGCAGCGGGGTTGGTGGCGACGGGTTTGGGGAAAGTCATGTGATTCCGGGCGACGGCGGCGGGAGAAGGAGGAGGAGGGGAGGGGAGCGCTGGAGCAGAAGGGAGATAAGCGTCGACGCGTTGAGAGATGACCGAGTCGACG
Source organism: Hippocampus comes (assembly GCF_001891065.2). Classification (NCBI taxonomy): domain Eukaryota; kingdom Metazoa; phylum Chordata; class Actinopteri; order Syngnathiformes; family Syngnathidae; genus Hippocampus; species Hippocampus comes. The sequence goes on along the minus strand of NW_017842054.1, from coordinate 1,683,611 downwards.
CTGAATGCGGCCGCTTGGCGCTTGATGGTTGACTGCGAGAAAAATGTCAACATTGCCACTGCCGCCCTTCAGCCACGCTCACGTTCAAAAGTACAGCAGCCGCCCCGGGCGGCGCCGCAGCTCTCATTTTCTTATGCAACGGTTCGCAATTTGTTTCTGAGTAAAAAGTTGAGGAATTCTCCCGAAAAGCCAAAAAGCTTTAATGGATAAAAAGGTCGCCATGGTGACGCTATTGTAGCGCAGCCAGAAGATTTTGACTCCTGCTCCATGGCACAGAGAATCATTTTTCGCACCGCCGCTTGTTTGAATTGTTTATTTCTATCTTGGTTCGAAAGTAGCCAGCGTTCCCATGAAATTCAGCAAATCCATGAGACAAGGGTAAGAATCGTTGCGCTCTATGGAGCTAATTCATTCGACACACTTGGCCGGAGTTATTTCAGAGTTAACATCTCTCAGATTCCCACGCGCGTGCGTAATGCATTCACTTATGCATTATGTGTGGACGAGCGACCGTAGCTGCGGCGCGGAGGCACGCTGTGGACGCACACCCCTCCCATGTGGGTGAGTTCTGTCTGAAATTCGACGCCACCCCGACCGTTTCACATTTGATAAGCCCGCGCGCCGTGACGGCAGCGTGGAAGGCAGCCGGTGCGAAGCAAAAAGCCTGACGGCCCCCGCGGGCGACGCCTGGCCCGGCACACGCGCGCCGCGGATCCACAAAGCGGCAATAAATCTCATTTATTAGCAGCTGATTTAAGATGTCGCATGGCGTTTTGGCACCAGGCCGGCTGCAGGTGTTCACCGTTAACGCAATCGCCGTGTCGGTGGCGATGGGATGAGTCGCTCGGGGGATGTACGATGCGACAAGAAAAATCTCATCTGTGTATCGAGAACTTTATTGCTGATGGTCGGTTGTTCTTGTGAATGTTATCGGCTGCGACAACAAAATAAGCCATCCTGTTGAGTAATCGAGTCACAGTGCAATTTAATTTTAAAAGGTGGTCATCACCCCCCCCCCCAAAAAAAAAATCTGAGATGAAGTGAAAGAGATGAACGGAGCCGCAAAATGGCCGACTCGAAGCCTGAAAGAAATTGGAGTGTCTGCCCATTTCTGTCAATCGGGGGGGGGCGACAGTTGATCTGAGCAGGGCATTACCATCTCACACACATCAGAGATGTTCGGTCCAGCTCTAACGTTGTGGAGATCTGAATTGCAGGCCCATCTGGCCGCCATATCACACACACAATGCCCAAAAGCTCATTTAGTATCATCCATCGCGTTCGTAGGCTTTGGACAAAACTTTTAAAAAGAACCACTAAAAGATCATGAACGTTTAGTCACAGCAGCCTGTGATTTGATTCAACTGCAGGGATGTGGTGGTGGGGGGGAGCGCGAACGGCGGAAATCACTTTCAACATTGTTTGGGAACACACACTCATGCGGCAATCAGGTTGAATTGAAGACATTTCCTGTGTTTGCTGTTGATCTTGGAGAGATTTTTTTTTCTTTTTCCATGACATCCCGATGACACTTGGACAGCTTGCCCCTCTCCCGCTGCACCGCACACACACACAACATCGTGGGAAAAACACAACAGGCGTGTGCCTCAACGTCGCAGGGGGTCTTTGCGTGACTGTTGGCTTAGCGATGCGCTTGGAAGCCCCCCCCCCCGGGGTTTCGTGCAAGTTCACGTGGACATTTTATCAAGGCGCCGTACCCGCCTGAACCTGTCAACTTTTATTCAGACTTTTCAATGGCATCATCGTGTTTTTTTTCGGCACTTTCCGTCCAACTCAAAGGCGACGCCTCATGGTGGGCGGCAACAGCAGACAGAGGAGGATGACCTCAACTACAAAAAACAAAAGCTTTGCTGTTTGTATCACTTCGGGGTTGCGAGGTGAGTTGGCATCAGGTTAGCGGCGTTCAGTCCGGTGTCTGTGAATGAACACGTCATGGTGCGTATGTGTAAAACAAAAAACGATCACAGTAAACAAGTTGAAAGGCGAGAGCGGCAAAAATCACATCCTTGCGCAACAGCAAGGTGGGAACATGCCACTTTTGACCAGAACAACACGACGACGCTCACAGTCTTCGGCTGTTCTCCTCTGCATGCTTTGAGGGGCTTCGCTCATGGTCCGCAACATTCAGATTGGGGCCGCTTTATTTATCCCGCGAGGGGCAAGTCATTTCTAGCTTCACCTCGTGCCTTCATACTTGCACCTGGTCCCTGAATGAATGATACAGTATAGATCAAAGAAACGCGTTGGAGCACGGCGCAGACGCACAGAGAGAGAGAGAGAGAGAGAGAGAGAGAGAGAGAGAGAGAGAGAGAGAGAAAAAGAGAGACAGCAACCAAAAAAGAACAAGAGAGAGAGCGTGACAGTGAGAGCAAGGGTTGGGGGCGGGGGGGAGCAAGAGATATGTCGGGGCAAAAGTAGCCTGCAAATTGTTGGGCAAGGCCTTCATACTTGCACCTGGTCCCTGAATGAATGATCCAGTATAGATCAAAGAAACGCGTTGGAGCACGACGCAGACACAGAGAGAGAGAGAGAGAGAGACAGAAAAAGAGATACAGCAAGCAAAAAAGAACAAGAGAGAGAGCAAGAGAGAGAGCGTGACAGTGAGAGCAAGGGTTGGGGGCGGGGGGGAGCAAGAGATATGTCGGGGCAAAAGTAGCCTGCAAATTGTTGGGCAAGAAGAAACGCGAAGATCGAAAAGCAAACAAGGTTGGAACTTGGCAGAGGGTAACAAAAAAAAAAAAATCATTAGAGCAAATCAATCAAATAAATGACCCGCTCCGCATCAAAAATGAAATCCTGCCAAATGAGCACGTTGTGCGTTCAGGAGCTTCATGGCAGAAGGAACGAAAGGACTCCGAGTGCCGCTTTGTTTTTCCTTTGGGGCACTTTAGAACGTCTGCCCGAAGGCTGGCGGAGAATTCCGCAGATACGAGACATCATCTTGGTGGCTGAAAATTCTTTTTTTGCTTTTGGCGCGACTTCTTCGCTCCCAAGTGGTGGCCAAGTGCCGCTCATTTTGAAGCAAAGTGGTGAAAGCAAGTCTTTGTTTGACGAGCAGTTCCGTCTTGAGCTCAAACAAGAATAATGTCAAGAAATTCCGGCCTTGGTTGATGAACGATGCTTTCTTTGGCCATATCAACTGTGCCAATTGTACCTCATGTCAGATCCGAACTTCGAGAGATGTCAATTTGGGCTTTTTGGGAGCTGGAAACCACCATCATCCAAATTCAATCATGAAAGAGTTTATTTTGTGTCTATTCAATCTACATCACACATTTACCAAAGTCGAAGTGGCTCAGGAATATCAGTTGCACCAGTCCAAAAATGCATCACAAAAAAGGAAAAAAAAGCCCACACACAGTTGCACAGGAGTCACATTTCTTTGGGGAAGCTTATTTTAGAGCAGGGCCTGGACTGCCGCCCGAAATCCCCGTTCCCTAATCATGTGGGCGATGGCGACGAGGGTGTTGAGTTCCGGTAGGATTTGAAAAAGTTTTCCTTTTTTGTTGAAAACGGCTTCCCTTCACCAGAATCCCGCATCCCGGTCGCTTTTTTTTTTTTTTCGCGCCTTGCTGCGGCAGATGCCGCATGCAAAGATAGAGGTAGCAGCGTCACGCCGGGCGTTACCTGTAAATGACGCCATGGCGGTGCAGGAACATCAGCGCCGATGTGACTTCGGCGGCGTAGAATCGCGAGCGCGCCTCGTCAAACTTCCTGGAACGCTGGATCTGGAACATCAGGTCACCGCCGTTCACGTACTCCATCACAAAGAACAGACGCTCCTGAAAGACAACGGGCAGGGCACATGGGTTTTGCTGTCGGTGGCGTTTCTTGCTAAGATGATAAGCTGTTCGCCACCCGCTCTGGCGTGGCGCTAACAGACAAACAACGGACTGGTTGCCAGACAATGGCCGGGCACACATAGGCAAACAACGGACTGGCCGCCAGCTCGGTTGCATAAAAGGCCCCGAAATCCGGGCCGATTTGACCGACAGGAGACAACAATGATCCGATCCTTCCCCACCCGTGTGACACCCTTCCTTTAACCCACGCACGCACGCACGCACGCACACAATACTGTCGCGCAGCCTGCCAGCTCTGTTCTCTTGCTGCCGAAAATGGACCTTCCTGCATTCCAGCTTTCTTTTGCCACATAGGAAGTCAATCTGTGCGTGCGTGTGCGCGCGCAGGTTGTGATATAAACAGCAGCGTATATAAAGAGTCTGAGGGATCTGGACGAGGCCATTGTGTGAGCCCAGCAGGAAGCGGGAGCGTGTAAGGTGCATTTTGATTCTCTTCAACAATCCCCAGTCATCCTCGCGTCGTGTTCGACAAACAAGCACGGGAGACACAAAATCCGCAAAAGGGGCAACCGAGTATCTCTCATGATGTTTTCAAGCGGAAGCAGCAAATACAAAGAGAGAAGCAGCGGCACTGAAACCGAACCGTGCGGAACCCCCAAAAACATTGCAGCATAGGCTGACGCACGCGGTTGTCTGCCAGATTAAGATCGAAAGCAATCCAAAGTGTGGCCACATCAGTCGACAAGGTGGTCAGATATTGTGGTCCATAGTGTCAAACGCTACAGTTCGAGAGACACGTTGCCCTCGGAGTCCTTTGCCTGGAGGAGGTCTTTGAAACTACGCCATGGAGCTGACTCAGCACTATGCAGCATTTTAAAACCAGATCAGACCAGAAAGATCTTGGGAATGGCCCGTTCGTCCAGGCCATACCGTCGACTGAGTGTACGGGACATTTTTGACACGAGGTCGCTTTGAGACCAGTCGAAATTTTGCTAGCTACGATCAAGGCCAAGCGAAGTGAGTACACCGGGCAGGTCACTGGGCAGTCGCACAAACACAAACTTGTGATGTCTTCCGCAGGAAAGCAAGAATGAAAATAAAACCGCCGCACAACCCCTCGCCTCTTAAAAAAAAACACGGAATTTCTAGCCTGGCTTATTTTCATCGGAACATTGAGAGCTATTAGCGCTTAGCCTCCTCCTGCCAAAGATGACCTCGCTGATTTCCACGCGCTCATTCCGCCATTTAAACGTGTCTGAATGTGTGGGCCTGGAAGCTTGTCAAGAATTTATTCTGACTAAATTCCCCACCTGATGTTGTTCCAGCACGACTGGGGCCAAAAACACAACACGTGAATAACAAAGAACAATGCGGGTTTAAGCCGCCCAAAGTCCAGATCTGGTCCGCCGCGTCATCTTATGTGGCCCGATGTCGGCTGCCACACCCCTGCTATTACTCACGGGCATATATTCTTTATCCTCGGCTAAAAACAAAAAATATTTCTGCAGCTCACTGAGGAGTTGCGACCGTCTCCATGTACTGTACTTCCACAGGTGTATTCGACTGCCGTCAGGCGCTTAGTTCCTGCTGGATTGTCCAAATCCTCTCTGGTTTTGGTATGTTGTACCTTGAGCCTTAGCAGCACCTCCAACCCCTTCCAACCTTGCCAAGCCCACCGAGTCCACACTCCTCCGCCTGCTCATCCTCCACAACAACATCGACAGCATGCGTGCATGCACGAAAGGGCGGCTGGGCCAGAAGGTCAAGCGGCTCGTGTTACTGGCCCCAATCATGAACATGGAGCGCATGAATAAGCGCCGTCCGCCGCACCGCAGCACAGCGCACCGCTGATGGCAGGGATGAAAAACTCCTTGGAGTCCAGGGGCCAGAGTCAGCCCCAAAGTGGGCCAGGCCACTATATTTGCGGCCTCATAAGACAGAAATTACAACTGCGGTGTTCGTCCGCTACTTCACCGTTATTAGAGGCGTCAATCAAACCTTGATGTGGCGGAAATTCAGCTATCTCGGGGGATCGTGGAACGTTTCACCCGCGAAACGTGACAGAAAACAGTACAGTCATCCCTCGTTTATCACGGGGGCTACGTCCCCAAAGGAACCCGTGATCAGTGAAATTCGTGAAGTCGTCGTCTTTAGTTTTTTACAATAGTTACTTACACAATACAATACAGTATTGGCATGAAACCAAAGATTCAAGCTTCAAAAAAAAAAAAAAAAAAACCCGCATGAAAGAAAATCCGTGAAAGAACGAAGCCATGAAAGATGAGTCGTGTTATATTGAGGGATTACTGTATTCCAAATCACTGAGGAGTTGCGACCGTCTCCATGTACTGTACGTCTACTGCCGTCAGGCGCTTAGTTCCTGCTGGACTGTCCAAATCCTCTCTGGTTTTGGTATGTTTTACCTTGAGCCTTAGCATCACCTCCAACCCCTCCAACCTTGCCAAGCCCACCCAGTCGAACCTCCTCCGCCTGCTCATCCTCCACAACAACATCGACAGCATGCGTGCATGCACGAAAGGGCGGCTGGGCCAGAAGGTCAAGCGGCTCGTGTTACTGGCCCCAATCATGAACATGGAGCGCATGAATAAGCGCCGTCCGCCGCACCGCAGCACAGCGCACCGCTGATGGCAGGGATGAAAAACTCCTTGGAGTCCAGGGGCCAGAGTCAGCCCCAAAGTGGGCCAGGCCACTATATTTGCGGCCTCATAAGACAGAAATTACAACTGCGGTGTTCGTCCGCTACTTCACCGTTATTAGAGGCGTCAATCAAACCTCGAGGTGGCGGAAATTCAGCTATCTCAGGGGATCGTGGAATGTTTCACCCGCGAAACGTGACAGAAAACAGTACAGTCATCCCTCGTTTATCACGGGGGCTACGTCCCCAAAGGAACCCGTGATCAGTGAAATTCGTGAAGTCGTCGTCTTTAGTTTTTTACAATAGTTACTTACACAATACAATACAGTATTGGCATGAAACCAAAGATTCAAGCTTCAAAAAAAAAAAAAAAAAAACCCGCATGAAAGAAAATCCGTGAAAGAACGAAGCCATGAAAGATGAGTCGTGTTATATTGAGGGATTACTGTATTCCAAATGGTTCCCATTTTTGGGTAAAAAAAAAAAAAAAAAAAATCATAATTTCACCAATCAATTATTTTACAATCTTGCTGCAAATCCAATGATCAATCTGAAATTTCTTAACAAAAAATTGACTGCAATGTCAAGAACATGACATTTTCATCATCTATGTGTGTACTGTTGAATAAAAAAATATATATCCATAAAAATTGTGGCAGCGGATTAAAAAAAACAAAACAAAAATAAAAGAATTTCGCCAAAGTCAACGTCTTAAAATATTTGTACAGGTGGTACTCAGTATTTCAGTCAATTACATTCGAAATGAACTCTCATGTCGTGCTTGCTCCCAGACAGCATAATGTCAAGGAGCACGTATGCTCGCAATCCGCCCACGATGACTACCGTTGCGCTTTCGGGCTTGGCGTGAGGAAAAACATTTCTGATGAATTCACGATGATGATGTTTTTCAACAGAAAGATTATGAGTCGATGAGGCAACGCATTCGCCCTCAAGCACTTTGAAGCCGCAATCTATTGACGCCTCAGTTGTCGCTTCAGGTTAAGCAAAGTCATCATTAAAAAAAATAATAATAAATTCCTTGAGCCTTGGCTCATCTTTGACTTGTGCTAGTTCGTACGCTAGTGGCATCTTATTTCAAAAATCCGTGAAAGAACGAAGCCATGAAAGATGAGTCCTGTTATATCGAGGGATTACTGTATTCCAAATGGTTCCCATTTCGGGCTTGGCGTGAGGAACAAAAAAAAAAAAAAAAAAGAGTGTGCTTGCAAAATGTCTGCCATGACTGCGACGTGTGTGTTTTGGGACTGCGGCGAAAAATGCGCAATCAGAAGCCGTGTGTGAACTCCATGAGGAAAACATGGATTGATTTTTGCCTTTCCACTGAAAAAAGGAAAATCTTCTGCGGGTTTCCCTGTGATTCCGATTAGCAGATTGAAAATGTGTATGTCCTGCAAATGACGTCAAGGGCCCGCTCAGGCATAGGTGGCAAACTCGGGGCCAAATTTACATCTGACTTCTCAGCTTTTTTTCAGGTCTGATTTTAAGCCTTAAAATCCAAGTTTCATTTCTTGAATGATTGAGATTTTATTGCCAGTAAAAAAAAAAATAATAATAATAATACATATTGTATATCTATATCTCCTCCATATAATCAAGAATTTGGCGATGAGGCAGGAGTGACTCGGTTTTGTCAAAGATCATCGATAGAAATGATTTGACCGCGTGAGTGTTTTTGGGTTGATGCGCGTTGGCGTTCCAGACCATCCGTGCAATCGTCTTCAGCGGAATGCGGCCGCCGCTACCGTTGCGTAACCGTATTTACATTGCTGCGCTGTAATTAGGCCGATAAGGAGAACCGGCGCGATGCCACAGTTGATTGCAAAGCAAGGAGGAGGAGGAGGAGGAGGAGGAAGAAGAAGAAGGGAGGGGCGGAACAAAGTTGACAGGAAGTCTTGGACACCCGCAAAAAAAAAATGTCTGCCATGACTGCGACGTGTGTGTATTGGAGAAGTCGTGTGTGAACTCCATGAGGAAAACATGGATTGATTTTTGCCTTTCCACTGAAAAAAGGAAAATCTTCTGCGGGTTTCCCTGTGATTCCGATTAGCAGATTGAAAATGTGTATGTCCTGCAAATGACGTCAAGGGCCCGCTCAGGCATAGGTGGCAAACTCGGGGCCAAATTTACATCTGACTTCTCAGCGGGAGGCCAAGGATTTGATTGCCAACGTTTGCAAAACCACGCAAAGCAATTCAATTGGGATTGCATTTCGACGGAGCCCCTAAAGTGACAGGGAGAAAAAAATCAAATAAAATAAAGAAAGAAATATGTTTCTCTTTTAGACAAGAAACTTTCTCACCCTAACGAGAGACTTTTTCATCCTAACAAGAAAACTTTCTTGTCAGGATGCGAAACCTTCTCGTCCCAATGAGAAAAGTCTATCCCGTGCGAGGGCTAGCCTTTTTACCTGCGTGAGCGAGCTTCCCGTGAACGCTCGTCGATGTTCAACCTGCTTCCAGTACACTGAGACAATGGCAGCAGAAGAGGACTTAACCCCCCGCCCCCATCACGCTCACTTTAGGGCCTCCGTACATTTCAACTGGATTATTAAAAACAAAAACAAGCAAATGTCAAATTCACACGGCTCGGTGGCGGCCCGACAGGTCACCTCGTTATTAGCCGGCTGAGCAGGCGTTATGCAAGACCTCAAAAGCAGGAAGTGTGTGTGTCAATGTACAGTGTATACAGTGTGTCTCCGAGGGCCTGTTTGTTGTGATCACACGCTGCTCAGAGACCACGTGTGTGTGTGTGTGTGTGTGTGTGTGTGTGTGTGTGTGTGTGTGTGTGTGCGTGTGTGTGTGTGTGTGTGTGTGTCTAGTGGAGCGGCGGGTAGGCGGGTCCATACAATACACATGATAAGTATCAAAAATGTTACATAAGCAGCCACAATCCCTTTGTCTGTAGCCTGTGTGTGTGCGTGTGGGTGTGCGTGTATGTGTGTGAGTGTGTGCGATGGCGACTCGACGGGCATGAGCAAACACGTCATGTGACCTCCCGGTCGCCCACCCAGCGCGCATGTGTGTTGTTTGTGTTTGTTGTGCGAGCGACATAACAGGAATAGATGATTTCTGGAGGAGACGCCATCACGCAGTGTTCCAGAACCTTCCGAGAAAATAAACAAAGATCGCACTCATCGAAATTGTTGACCTCAGCCAGTTGAGGATGTCGATGCAACTTTTGTCCTAATTTGATTTTTTGTTAGGCGCTGAAAGTGAAATTTCTTCTTCTTCTATTGCTTTTAATTGCGATTTCAGGGAAAGTTTTTTTCCCCCTCTGAGATCCATGAGGATGTTTAGTCTGTGTGTGTGTGTGTGTGTGTGTGTGTGTCTGGGGGAGGGGCGGGTAGGCGGGTCCATACAATACACATGATAAGTATCAAAAATGTTACATAAGCAGCCACAATCCCTTTGTCTGTAGCCTGTGTGTGTGCGTGTGGGTGTGCGTGTATGTGTGTGAGTGTGTGCGATGGCGACTCGACGGGCATGAGCAAACACGTCATGTGACCTCCCGGTCGCCCACCCAGCACGCATGTGTGTGTGTTTGTGTCTTGTTTGTGTTTGTTGTGTAAACACGTCATGTGACCTCCCGGTCGCCCACCCAGCGCGCATGTGTGTTGTTTGTGTTTGTTGTGCGAGCGACATAACAGGAATAGATGATTTCTGGAGGAGACGCCATCACGCAGTGTTCCAGAACCTTCCGAGAAAATAAACAAAGATCGCACTCATCGAAATTGTTGACCTCAGCCAGTTGAGGATGTCGATGCAACTTTTGTCCTAATTTGATTTTTTGTTAGGCGCTGAAAGTGAAATTTCTTCTTCTTCTATTGCTTTTAATTGCGATTTCAGGGAAAGTTTTTTTCCCCCTCTGAGATCCATGAGGATGTTTAGTCCAAATCCACGAAAACATTGATACCTAACATACCTTTTTCGATATATATTTGAGCTGTTTTGGGTGGAAAATACATATTTATTGCAATATTTCTTTTTTGGGGAGGAGGGGGATGTTCGATTTATTTTTGTTTGTTTCATTTTCCCAAAGGATTTCAGTGGGCATCAATTATATGCAGATTTTAAGTGTTCAGGCTCTACTGAAGCGTGTTTAGACTTCTGGAGGGCACTGTCAGTCATTTGGAATTCATCATTATGGTTCGTTTTTATTTCACTTTTTTATATTTCTCAATAATAACGTTGGTGGGGAGGGTGCATACTATTGCAAAGAAAGCTGCCTGGAGGTCCCGTTTAATGATGACTTTTTATCCTTGACATGAGTCATGTCCAACGTGAAGCTGCAGAATTGCCAAAAACCTCAGCTCACAAATTTTTGTTGTGGTTGCCACGGCGGCGTACACTTTGTACTTGTTGGCTTGTCGACTGACGAGCGTCGGCACCTGTGTCGACGTCCCAGCGCCGCCAGGCTCGGATGGAAATGAAAAGATGTCGGCTTTAACTTCAGCGCGCCCGCGCGCGCACGCGGACGTAACGCGCGCATACATTCCGTGACGGGAACACTTATGCAACATGTGCTAGACAAAACATCCATCAGCCACAGGAAGTTGTTGCCCTTCCAGGGGCCCCTTCAAAGTGCCACTCAATGTATGGCCGGCGGCTTTTCTACCGCTTAGCGTGTTGCAACAACGTCGTTTTATTGTTCCGTAGTTTTCATTTGACAATTCAAGAGTTGAGGCGTCATTCTAAATAAATAAAAATGGGTAGGGGGTTGGGGGTGACCTCACGTGAATTAGCAGTGAGGCAAATGGGGACCATTTCATCAACTATGTCACAAAGTTAATATCCACTTTGTATGTGCCTCCTTTGCACTGGAAAGAATTCAGTTCAGTGAAAATGATTTCCTACAGTACAAATATGTACTTCCAGATTGCAAAATGCCAGTCGACGGCTTTAGTTCAAAGAGACAGCTTTGGTCGAACCTTGTTTGGTTTTGTTTCTTATGTGCCGCCACAACTTGGATGGAATAATAGTAACCCACATGCCACCCGTACAATTGTGAGTTCAGAGTTTGCAGTCCCACTATTTCCGCTTACAGCCCTGTTTGGGGTGTAATTCCACTGTCAAACACTAGATGGCCACACATTCTTTTGTTTGAAAGAAGAGTGAAAGCGGGAAGTATTTCAAGCTCAGCCTAGTTTTTGCTGAAGATTCTTGAACGGTAGTGTTTGACCATTTCCTCAACTATGTCACAAAGTTAATATCCACTTTGTATTTGCGTCCTTTGCACTGGAAAGAATTCAGTTCAGTGAAAATGATTTCCGACAGTACAAATATGTACTTCCAGATGCCGACTATTGCAAAATGCCAGTCGACGGCTTGAGTTCAAAGAGACACCTTGTTTGGTTTTGTTTCTTATGTGCTGCCACAACTTGGATGGAATAATAGTAACCCACATGCCACCCGTACAATTGTGAGTTCAGAGTTTGCGGTCGCACTATTTCCGCTTATAGCCCTGTTTGGGGTGTAATTCCTCTGTAAAACACTAGATGGCCACGCATTCTTTTGTTTGAAAGAAGAGTGAAAGCGGGAAGTATTTCAAGCTCAGCCTAGCTTTTGCTGAAGATTTTTGAACAGTAGTGTTAGTGTTAGGCTAGAAGTTAGGGGTTAGGGTTAGCTAAATCCCCTTCAATCCTGCTTTTTACGCCTACAGAAAGAGATAACAGTAGGTTCCTTTTATAATGGACATCTTTGCGCATGACTATTGATGTTTTTGGTGAGTTAAGTCGTTTGGCAAAAATAAGATTTTTTTTTTGTACAGAAAACAATATTTATGTGTTGTCCATCACTCTCACCCTCTCTTAATGTTAAATGTGCTTTTATTATTTTAAAACTGTGTGTAAAGTCTGACACTAGGTACCATAAATGCTATTGAAACACACCTGGGGAGCATTTAAACAGGATATTTGCGTTCAGAGGAGTTCCCTCATCGTGGGTGGGGTCATGCCTGCCCACGATGGAGGGAAGTTTACGGCTGGATCTGTGTCACGGCGGGTAACTTGTTTTAGGTAAGGTGTGCACATGCGAGATCAGGTGGGTGCCTCAATAGAGTCGACATCGATTTTGTTCAGCCATTCAGATTGCTCATATGCAACAATAATCCCCGCCCCCCCCAAAAAATAAATTAAAAAACAAAAAAACAAAACTCTATATATATAGTTTTTTTTCCCCAAATATACTTGTAATTATTTGCTCCAGCCCACCTGAGATGTAATTGTGCCAAGGTGCAGATATGTGTAACCGGTGGCCATTTGGCGCCCTCTGCAGGCGGTGCGTGCGCACGCAGGACGCAGGCGCTCTTACTTGGGTCTGGAAGCAGCAGTGCAGCTGCGTCAGGTAAGGATGTTGGCGGGCCAGCGCCAGGATGCGCTTCTCGGTCAGCGTGCAGTCCACATCGTCGTCCTGCAGGATGACGTCCTTCTTCAGCACCTTGACGGCAAAAACCTCTTCGCTGCCCCTGAGCTCGGCCAGCATCACCTGAATGCCAAAAATACACAAGAGCAATTTTAGGCGCCACTTTTTGAGCAGCAGAGAGTGGATGGTTCTTCTTCTTCTTCAAAAAAAAGTGGCGTCCGCCTCTTTCGTGCCATCTCCCGCTTGAAGTTTACTGTCAAACTAAACATATTTCGCGAAAAACCTTCTGCTTGGACACAAATGATCACAACATAGGGAGACAGATTAAGATATCAAAAATACTCACAGGTATGCATTCTTCATCCTCTGTGAAAAATGACTAATATTACTGCAGTTTTGTCACGATGTTCTTTTTCCTCAATTAAGCAATGTCTGTAGTACACACTGCCCCCCAGTGGCCGAGTCGCACACCCCATAAAGGAGAAGAGCGATGACTGTCTGTCGAAACTATCATGTCGAATTCAACTCAAGGCAAGACTGCGCAGGTGCTCTCAAATCGTGATTCTGAATCCCCCGCGTCATCGACCGTCAAACGCCTGGAGCGTGCTGACCTTTCCGAAGCTTCCTTTTCCCAGCACTTTGATGAAGACAAAGTCTCTCAGGTCCATCCTTTTGGGCTCGGCGGCGCCGTGAGCCTCGACCCGGCCGTTTTCCCGTCGCTCATCCGTGACCGCGGCGGCGGAGAGCAACGAGAGTTCCTGGCCGCGATGGTCAAAAGAGAGGGCTTTGCGGATGTTCTCCAGATCCTTCGCTTCTGCGCACACGCAAAAAAAAAAAAATAATAATAATTCCGAGACGCTGATGATGATAATTTTGGTGGTGGTGGGTTTCTTCTTGATTGATGGAGTGACGGTCTGTACCTGGGTCACACGGAGACGTGGGGGCCGACCTGGTCCGGTCTTCTTTAGTCTGAGGTAAGGCGGGAAGCCGTTCGAGGTTGTGAACCCGAGGGAGCTGCGAAGACATCAGCCGCCATCACAAAACTTGAAGTTGTGTATTCCGATATTATTCGATTTTTTAAAAGACTGAATTGTTGTTTGTGGATTCATTTGGTCTGCTTTTCAAGCAGACTTGACTTTTTTTAAACATTTGGTTTTATTGAAATGAAATCGAATTAATTGTTAATGTTTCACCCTAGAGAATGATTGTGTAATTTATTTCCAGAAATGATTTTTCATTCAATTGAATTTCAATCGTTTCATTTCATTTTCCTTTTTTTAAACGATTTTTATTTGCTGAAATCAATTTGCCCCCGTTGTGGGCGCAACGAGATGATGCAATCTCAACGGGAGAACGCCAATGTGCAGCTTAAAGCTGACTGGCTGGGGGAGACGGAGGCAGTCGACGCCCACCTGCGACTTTTTGCGCCTCTGCGCGCTGTTGGAGATCTTGTCAGGTGTGACTCCGAGGTCGGAAAGGACTTTGGCGATGCCGCGGGCGTCCACGCCGCAGTTGGGCGCCACGTTGCTCTCGCAGCGCCTGTGGACGTTCACCTTACATACTGACACATACACACACACACACGCACACGCACACGCACACACACACACACACACACACACACACACACACACACACACACACACACAGAGTCTTGGAAATTGAAACATCATCAGTGACTGGAATAAGGTTTTTACACACCGCAAGAACGAGGCGCTTTAAAACTGTCATGGCAAAGTAAAGCCCCTGTTGTAATCCTTGCTGTCAAGTTGGACTTTTAAAATAGAGAAAAGTCTCCTCTCACCCTTGGACTTCTGCTTTTCTCGATGTTGAAAAGCTCATTCGTGGCCAACAACGAGGCACTCTAACAGTGCCAGGCCAATGTGAAGTCCATCTTGACTGTCAAGGTCTACTTTCTTTTCTAAAAACAATAATTTTTCTCCTTTTCCCGTGTGACGTGCACACACTCACCGCTACAACAGGGCGCTCTAAAGCGACTGCTCCAGCCTGAGGCCTTTCTGACCACGGCTGACACGCACTCGTGGCTGACATTGAGGCACTCTAAAAGCAGTCACACTGGAAAGAATTCAGTTCAGTGAAAATGATTTCCTACAGTACAAATATGTACTTCCAGATTGCAAAATGCCAGTCGACGGCTTTAGTTCAAAGAGACAGCTTTGGTCGAACCTTGTTTGGTTTTGTTTCTTATGTGCCACCACATCCCCTAGCCCCGGTCTTTCTATTTGTCTGCCCTTCTCCTTCTTCCGCACGTCTGACAACGAGGCACTTTAATGTGGCCAGGCCTGTGGACTATTTGAAGGGAAGATGCATTGTTGGGCTGAAGGCGTCGCGACAAGAGCTAACCAAGCGCACGTAAGAAGCTGCATCACTGCTGATGCAACGAAGCCACTCAAGGTCTAATACTACTGGGGAGGGGCGCCTCACACCTGAACAGAAGTGTGTCACGCAGCGCCATTTTATCTGTGCCGCCTCCCGCCCACCAAATATATCCGGAAAAAAGGCATGGTGCAAAAGATCTTCATGCTCTCACTCGGCGCTCTCAGTCTTTGCACAGCAATTCCCTTCAAAGGTGTCTTTGGAAACAAAGCCTCCAATGGCACACTCGTACCTTTGCACTGCAGGCCTTGCCTCAGCAGACCCCACAGCAGTGAGCCGCAGTGGTCGCAGAAGGTGAGAACTTTAAAGTTGTGGATGCGGAACTTGTGCGGCAAGTTGACGCTGAACCGCTGCGAGGCCACTGGCTGCGGGACACGCAGGAACGACCACATGGCGAAGAAGAAGAAGATGCTTTGGCTTGTAGCGTGTGCCGCGCTCCGTTTCGGCGGCGCTCACCTCCTCCACTTTGTCGTCCTGCTTCTTCATGGCGGCGCACTTGGTGATGATGAGCTCGTGGCAGCGCTTGTGGACCACACACGTGCAGACTGCAGCCGAAGGCAACACGTCAACACGGAGCAGGACGGAAACCACAGTGAGCCCTTGCCTACCTTGACATTGGTAGCCCTGCTTGCCCAACACGCCCCTGGAGGTCCACGCGCCACAACAACAAACAAAAGAAAGAAAAGGGGCATTTTGCTCAAAAGTCAGGAGACACTTCAACTTTTAACAGCATGACCAAGTGGTTCCGAGCTTTTTTGGGTGGGAACGGGGGGGGGCGGGGGGGGCTATCATTCATTGTACACATCATGGAGAAAAGTTCAGTGGGCCCTTGAGGCACAAGTTGAATTCATGCGCTTAACTCAAAACTACCTCAAATCATCTTTCCCTATTGAAATCAATGGAGATTCCATTAATCTGTTCCAGCCCCCCCCCCCAAAATATTCACATTTCAAATGTGTGCGATGGCATTAAAAATAAATAAATAAAAATAGTACTCCATAATGAATGTCGTGCTTCAAAATCAATACAGTCATGACATTGTTCAATAAAATGTCAGACAGTCCAGGGGAATCGGCCACCGGTGAAGCGCGTGGATGGCGGTTGGTGTGCGACTGACCATATGAAGTCGCGGCAATGCGAGCAGTAGGTGGGCTGCCTCAGGTAGGTGGCCATGAATTTGTGGCCGTTGACCTGATGGACCCGTCGGCGGAGGGCGCCCTGCCGCTTCCTGGGACGCATCCGCTGGCGAAAGACGCGCTCCTCATTGTCGCTGCTGGCCGTCGCCGCTATGCCAAAAATCACAAGAAAGCCGTACGCTCACATTTTTTTCCATCCTTGCTTAGGGAAAAAAAACAATTGCAGTTCTAGCTAACATCTCGGTCATCCTCCGAGTGGTTAAAAATAAAAATAATAAACTTCCAGCTAGCGCTAACACCAACTTCAACACATCTGAAATGGACCCAAAAAGGTTCATAAGACGGCTCAGCGTGGGTGGTGGTATGCACAGTGAGCAGAGGGTGGTCTTCTTCCCTGTGAGGGATGTCGGGGATGCGGGCACGCTCTTTCCGTTATGTGACGCATTTGTTTGTGCTGGTCTCCGAGATTTTTCGCACGTGAAATACACACGCCGGCTCAATAAAAGTTCGCCACCAGTCACCTTGAAGCGTCACTGCTGATTTATTTGGCTTTGTCTGATATGAAACTGCACATTGACCACATGTACGCTAGATGGCACTGTACTACAGTGTGGCCCAAAATGAAAGGAAACGGATCAAAACACACACACACGCACACGCACACGCACGCACACACACACACACACACACACACACACACACACACACACACACACACACACACACACCCTTTGGCAAGCAAATGTGTGGAATTCCAGCTGAAAGGTTAATGTTCATTTACCAAATGGATACAGTGTCAGTGTGTGTGTGTGTGTCTTCTTGTATGGACCCAAAAAGGTTCATAAGACGGCTCAGCGTGGGTGGTGGTATGCACAGTGAGCAGAGGGTGGTCTTCTTCCCTGTGAGGGATGTCGGGGATGCGGGCACGCTCTTTCCGTTATGTGACGCATTTGTTTGTGCTGGTCTCCGAGATTTTTCGCACGTGAAATACACACGCCGGCTCAATAAAAGTTCGCCACCAGTCACCTTGAAGCGTCACTGCTGATTTATTTGGCTTTGTCTGATATGAAACTGCACATTGACCACATGTACGCTAGATGGCACTGTACTACAGTGTGGCCCAAAATGAAAGGAAACGGATCAAAACACACACACACGCACACGCACACGCACGCACACACACACACACACACACACACACACACACACACACACACACCCTTTGGCAAGCAAATGTGTGGAATTCCAGCTGAAAGGTTAATGTTCATTTACCAAATGGATACAGTGTCAGTGTGTGTGTGTGTGTCTTCTTGTCTATTTTGTGTGACACCACGCGTGACATCCCACCTTTATCGATGGGACATTTTGTCTTTGTGGGGACATTTGGTCTGGCGCACGCAAGCTCACGTGAGCTCCTTCCACATCAGTGAATACGGTTGCATTCGAGCAGGGAGCGCATTTAGCAACGGAGGGCACTCTGTCCTGCGCGCGAGCGCGCGGAGGAGCTAATAGTTTGATTGCAGCTCTCAAGTCAAACATGTGATGCGAGGCAGTGCAAACACATTTCACTAATGACTACATTTGAAAGCCAACGCACACACGTGCTCACACGGAGAACATGTGGCCATTTTGCTGCCCCGCGCCACCGTTCCCAGTGATCTAACTCGGCGTTGTACCGTGTTGTATTGATATCAAGATGACATTTTGTCCATATTGTTCAGCCCTACTTTTGATGACCTACTGCAAAACATACTGGACTCTGTTTACACATCCTTGTCCATATTCTGTTGGAGGGCGACGTGCCAACGTCGTCCGACTTCCCATCATTCTCTGGCTCACGGTGGACGTGGCAAGCTGATATTCAGCGCCTCGTCTTTCTCATCAACTCAAAAGCTGTGCTGATGCCAAATCCGAAGCCATTCAAGGCAGTTATGTCGAAGCTGAAATTTTCTCGGACAAGCCGGGCGAGCCTCTCTTCCACACCGGAGCCGCTGAAAAATGTACGTTTGGACCAGTACAAACATCCACGCCAGTGAACGAGTGAAGTGAGTTTTCATGTCAGCTGGCTCTAAAAACGGCGAACCGATCGTACCTTCACTCGACGATTCCGAAAGATCAATGATAACGTACACCTTCCCGTCGGGCTCCAGGTCAACCTGCCAAGACAGAGTGGAGAGGAGGATGAAAAGAAACAAGATCAGGACACAAAAAGCCAACGGCTGATTTCGACACGCCGGTGGAGTGTGCTCCCGCTGCACGTTAGCCCCTTCGCCGCCGATCTTTAAACCGCATCTTTAAAATCATTTTTATTCTCGGGCTTTTGACTCAGCACGAGACTTGATTATTAGTTGGAGTCTTTTGTGCTTTCTACTGCCTTTGTTATGACTTGATTGTTTTTGCATGAATTCTTCTTGCTCCACGTACAGCACTTTGGATACAGCGGCGGTTGTTTGAAAGTGCTCGAGAAGTACAATCGAGTTGCGATGTCTCCCCAGTTGCCGAAACAATTCGTCTCCGTGACATTACGGAGATGTCGCACAGATCTGCTGGAGACTTGAAACATTTGTCGGAATTTACCAGCAAGTCGCCGGCAAGGCCGGCAAGTCTTCAAAAGACATTGCGGAGACTCGAGTCGGCGTCAGGTCACCGGCGAGTCTCCAGGCCACTGAGACACGGGCCCTTAACTTTTAAACCTTTCAAAATAAAGACGACACATTGACTTAAAACATGTATCTGGATCCAGATGATTTTGTTTTACGCAACCACTTGACAAAATGAAATTGAGTAACCTCAACACAACATTTGTTGCAGTGTGGGTTCTCTGTACAAAAGGGTTTTGTGGCTCACAGTTGCAAAAGCCTCCAGAGGTCCACACACACACACACACACACACACACACTCACACACACACACACACACGCACACACGCACACGCACACGCACACACATAAATACACACGTCACGATGTCACGATATGTAAACAAAAGATGGAAAGCAGAGACGAGGTACGGAGGGTGAGAGAGTTTACTGCTTTGGGAGGGTCGCCTGATTGATTCCTTGTT
The DNA here is from genome assembly GCF_001891065.2 of Hippocampus comes. NCBI lineage: Eukaryota > Metazoa > Chordata > Actinopteri > Syngnathiformes > Syngnathidae > Hippocampus > Hippocampus comes. The sequence goes on along the minus strand of NW_017842054.1, from coordinate 1,664,155 downwards.
TTAGTTGTCACGTCAAGGACGAAGCCTTTGTTGGTTCACTCGGCAAAGCAGAAGACAGCGCCGTCTTGCACAACAATTGCCACGCACCGTAGAAGTCACGACATTTTGTCCGGGATCCAAACAAAAAAATGTTTTTTTTTTTTAACCATTCACACTCCCGTCTTGAAGATTTAATTTGACTGTTTGATTGTGAGACAAACGAAAGTTACGATTGTTGTTGATGGTTCTATGAATCCCGACTCCTCGTGTTCCAAAGATTCCGTAGGAAACCGAGCTCCGGTGACAGCAGAACTTCTATCCACTCAAGGTCATCCGGGGGTCACATGCAGGTGACTATTTTGCATCCGCGAAAGGGAACGTTGAGTGCGTGAAGCATCAGCGGGGATGAAATGCAGACTTTTGGACAAATCTGCGACATCAAAAGACCAGCAAATTGGGCATTTTTTTTTCATGAGGCGAAGGCACGACATTAACGAATCACAAAATTTGCTGGTGAACTTGAACTACTCATTCACGTCACCTCCACACTGGAACCAGACCGAGTGCCGGCTTCCCACCACACTGGGAAAAAAGTTTGGTTGAATTTCCTCAGTTTTATTTCATCAAGTGGCCGCACGAATGTCATCCAGATGCAGATCACTTTTTTTATTTCCTATTTTGTATAACCACTTTTTTCCCCCCCGTGTATTGCCGATCATGCAAGCCAGCCACGCACGTCAACCCGTTGTCACGATGCAGGAAAAAAAAAAACAAAAACATTCATCGTGAGTTTGATCGATTTCGGTAATTCCGATGAACATTACGGCGGCCTTAAAAAGGTCAACGTCCCAAACGCAATCGCTCCCTTCCTGCGAACGCGCTCAGACATGCAGGTGCTGACACGCTTCCAAATATAGCGAGGCCTGAGGAAGGAAACGCGCGCACACACACACACACACACAAACACACATACACACGCACACGTACACACCCTTCTTCCCACAACTTGATTATGTATTGCCACTCAACTAGACACCCGAGCGCACAACTTCACTCCGTGTCCGTCAAGTTTGAGATGTCACCTTTAACATTGGGCTCGTTTACACAGAATTTGATGAATAAGCATAAAGATGCTTGCGGGTAAAAAAAAAACAAACAAAAAAAAACAGGAAAAAAACAAGTCGTTTGAGTTGATGTTTTAGGAGTGGAGAGGCAACACAAATCTCTGTTCGCTTTGCCTTCCATACTTGTTCTGCTGTGATAGACTGTGTGTGTGTGTGTGTGTGTGTGTGTGTGTGTGTGTGTGTGTGTGTGTGTGTGTGTGTGTGTGCTCCTGTGTTCTGGAGTGTGTCAGTGCAACGCGTGCTCTCTGTCACAGGCACAACATCCTGCCTTGTTTTCGTTCCTTTTTTTTTTTCTTTCTTGTTTTGTTTTGCTTTTTTTCCCCCCCAAGGCGTCGGTGACGTGACACAGTCCAGTTTGACACCACGACAACAATACTATAAACACCTTTCATTTCATTCCTTGTGGATACTTTTTCGAGCCTGAACAAAACTCAGGCAAAAAGTGAATCAACAGATCCATCGCCCTATCGCGAGATCCACCGATCCATCAATCTGGTAGCCACAATAGACGGCAAAGGTCAAACCAGCCGACTTTTGGGTGTCCACTCAATTTGTGTCAGTGAATAATACTGGCGGCGGTGGGGACTCGTTTTTCCAAACTTGACCACGACGACAAATGGTGTCGAGAATTTACCCAACTTTATTTCATCAGGTAGTTGGCGTGAAACTGTTAACTTGCCACGCATGTTTTTGGAACGTGGGAGGAAACTGACGTACCCGGAGAAAAGCCACGTAGGCGCGGGGGGGGGAGAGCATGCAAACTCCACGCAGGAAGGCCGAAGCCAGAATCGAACCTACAACCTTTGCACTGTGAGGCTAACCAGTCAAACATCGTCCCGCACAAATCATCTTACACTAAACTTGAAGATATTTTTTTTTCTGGGATTTAAACATGCTGAGATCCCCAAAAGGCAATTCGGTGGTGGTTGGACAAAAAAAACACAACTGCCTTTGCATCGCCTGCTTCTCGCACCCCATAAACTACAAAACTAGAAAGTAAAAACACATAAAATGCCAACTCTTCACGGTGCGAGTGGGCGGTGAATGAGAAAAATGTGCGTGGGCAACATGAGCGTCGTCATCGCCGTCGTCGTCGATACTCTAAAACATGAATGTACTCACTATACTCATCGTGTTGTGGTTTGGAGCGTCTCCATAGCAACCAAGTCTCAGCAAATATTTTGAGTCTGTAGTCATTTCATATCTCTTCATGTGACGGCGATTTCACGCATGTCCATGTGCACAACGACGCCATTGTCAAAGCCGATTTGGGTGCAGCGTTTCCTCGAGCGCGGCGACCACCGATTCATTTTTATCAGATGGACACTTTGTGCAGTTTACACAGAAACTCGTTGACGTTGGCGACAATTCCAAAATATGAGAACTGAATAACCCCACCGACATGTCAATCAAAAGTGATTGTTGTCAAGAAAGAATTTGGGGGCAGATCTCCTGAGCGGAATTTAATGAGGAATGACAAAAAAAAGACGAATCAAGCGACCTTCGTTTATCTGCGTAGTTGATTGTGGGAGCAACCAGACCAAATCTTTGTTTTTAAATGATTGCTGGAAATGACCAAAAAGGAGCGCAAATTGGTTGCTGGCTGCAAATCCCGATGGCGGACCTTCTGTGTCTTTTGTTTGATCGTTTGTTGAGAGTTTTTTTGTGGGTCTTCCAGAGATATCATTCAGCTTCCCGAAACCGGTTCCCGACAACATCCATTGAAGACGTGTCGCATTAAAAAGCATAATTCACGTTCGGGAGACGGAACGAGAGCAGCTCCCGTCTGCTTGATTTTACGATGGTGGCAACGGCGAAAGGCCGGCGCCGCATTCCGCACGCTTCTGCGTGACGACATGTCTCGCGACAAACCTCGCCGAAGCACGAGAACCGTTGGCGGAGGCGCCCGGGGGGGAGCGTGCGGGGGGGGGAGCACCTTCTTTTCCCTTCTTTCTTTCTGTGGGAAGTCGACTGACAGTGAAAACAGGAAGTCGAGCCTGCTTCATGCCGCCTTTATTTTTAGACGCGAACACACACACACACACTTTACACACGCTGAGGCCAGCGCACGCTTCCTCGGGCCCGACCGTCCACCGCACCCCCCGCAGGGAAACAGGGTCAAGAGGAGGTCAGGTCACGCGGCCTTCCTTGTATTTCCGAGCAACAAGTAAAACGTTATCGTGCAGGACGGATCTTTCACCTCAATTATCCCATAAGTCAAAGTCAAGCTAACGTTAGCATGAAGGAAACGTTGGTCAGTTGACTATTTATTCTGTTCGTTATTCATCGTTGGCTACGGCGGTGTAGCGTGATGATCGAAATTGAATCTACTGGCAGGTGTGCTGGGAATTGTCTTTTGATGACGCAATTCTTTCACGCGGTTTGTTTCATAAAAGAAGCGGTTGAAAGAACATCGACGTCCGTTCCCGTCCTGTCGATCCAAGCCACCTGATAGAGTTGACAACTCGTTTGAACTGGCGGCGTTCGGCTCTATTCAGTTGGCAAACAATGTTGACTTTAACCAAGATGCGGAGTCGAGTCGCTGTCGTGTGCTGCGGATGTTCCTCGCGCTGCTACTTTGAAACGATGGCCCACTCGCGAGGATTTCGCAAAGCAAAGCTAAACAAAACAAGAAGCTAATTGTGAAGATGATCCGGTCCGCCTCCAAAGTCATCCGACGTGCATGCGGACGATGTTTACGTGTGACGACGCAATGAGGGCAGGCGAGGACACGCTGCCGCGAGCATATTTTATTCTTTTTTTCGCCTGCCTGTTGTTTTCTCTCGAGACGTCAACCGCCGCAGAGGGCGTCCTCTTGCAGAAGCTTCTAATCAAGTGACGGGAACGCGGCGCCTGTTCAAGTGCGCCTTCAGTACAGCATGAAAGGACATCAAAACATCAGCACCTGCTGAGTCACCGCTTCGTTTCTCACGTCAGCTTGTACTCTGGAGACGAGTGGATTGAGCGACTGTGCAGCAGCAGCAACAACAACAACGAGTAGAAAGCAAAAAACGGTTTGTTTGCCTTTCAACAGAGAATATGACAACCTTGTCAAAGCGACCTGAAAAAATGAGCAAAACAGTGTCGTGCAGATGCCGGTAGGATAAATTGATGAAACGCGAGGACGGGGGACTCGCGATGACAGTATGAGAGCATCATCACATGCACGAGGACGACCACTTGATATTTATGTTTTGTTGTCTTTTTATTTTTATCCATGCGTTCTTTCAAAATAAGATACTTGAAAAGATCCCCTTTTTCTTTGGAAAACAATCGGCAACGGTGTTTCCAAACTTTCAGACAGGTTGCAGGCCAAACCTAGAACTGAATCATCATCACTTTATGTTTCTGCTGTCAATTTGATGACAACTTTAAAGGATGCTCCTGTTTTTGAACAAATAGAGCGAAATTTTGAACGTTGACTTTGTTTTATTCGATTTGTCATTGACTAAAAAAAAAAAAAAAAAAAAATCTCAACAGATCAATTATTTTTTATAAATCATTAGCTGATTGTGTCCATCTCCTCTATGATCAGATCATGTCATGAGAATCAGAAATCATTTGTTGAATATCATTTCCTCACCCAACGATAATGGATCGAGAATTGATAAGGAATCAGATTGATAAGCAATATCAACAGGATCGACATCGCCCATTCCCATGACGTCAGGAAAATGTGGGCATGATGATGACGTCAGTTATTATTGAGTCCACAGAAAAGCCAATCAAACGAGCACATGCTGGTATGCAGTCACGTGACAAACAAGGACAACAATCCCAAAACCAATCACTGTAAAAAAAATGGCAAATTATTGGGGGGGGGGGTGTAAAAATGCTTACCCAGTCCTCAAAGTGCTTGTTTCCGCCTTGCAGGAGGTCGTCGAAGCCGATGATGCAGTTGGCGACGAATTCGTCGTAGCCGATGGGCGCGTCGTGGAAGACGGCCAGCTCGATGGCGCGGCCGTCGTGCACCTCCGCGGTGAAGTCGTCGTTCCACGCCGGGCTGTTGGTGCGCGGTCGCGTGCACGTCTGGCCCACGCGCGACTCGTCCACGTTGAGCGCCGCGTACGTGTCCAGCAGGAAGCCCTTGGAGCTCTTGGCGGAGGCGCCCACGGCGTGACGCAGGGACCACGCCGTGGGCTTCAGGTCTAGCGCCTCGCAGATCCGGATGCGCAGCTGCCCGTTGAACACCACCATGGTCGGGGACGGGGACGGGGACGGGGGGTCTGGGGGTCCGGACGGCCTTCCCCACAGTCACCGTGACGCTTACAGGTGTCCCGTGGACTAACAAGTGGACCCGAAATCCTAGCCCAGAAAAACAGACAATCCGGATAAACTCGCCACACGCGTCATGTTTGTGTGCGGAGGGGACCGAGCTGGGGATGGGAGGGAGGTTGTTCGGGGGTGGG
>NW_017842054.1:1639411-1658088 GCF_001891065.2 Hippocampus comes | reverse complement strand
CCGCGGTTGGTGATTTGACTCGCCGCACTACCTCGGCGCGCACGCGGGAAGCACGTCAGCTGTGCAGGGAGGACGTGCAGACACCAGTCTGGTCCGTGGAGACAACATTGGCCGGAAGTGCTCACCATGCAGGTGCCAGGTGACACACCGGACACTTGATTAGGGACAGACGGTGTGCGCCTGGTGGTGCCTTCAGATACTTTTTTCTCTCAACGCGCTCGTAACTCAAACCACTCAAATCTTCTTACGCCGCTGAAATGAATGGAAATGTCAGAAATCCATTCCAAAACACAACAACCCCCAAACACAATAAAAACATACCCGTACAACTATAAAATATCGTACTTTATCAAAGCATGCCGTAATTTATAGTTCAATAGAATCTAACGAATTACAGTAAACCGTTTTTTTTTTTTACTTCGGTTCTTAGGACGCTTTGGGGCTCCCTCTGGTGTTTGCGCATACGAATATACAGTGGACTCGGGGAAAGCATAAAAAATGATTAACGAGTGTTCTTATACAGTACTTGGAGTATTCTGAAGCATTTTATTAAGACACGTGGGAACCGCTTTACAAATTGAAGAGAAAATACATAATTGTTTTAAAAAACGATCATAGATCCTCTTTAACATGAGTTAATTTGCTCCTTTATTGCGATTTGTAAGCTGAAAAGGCAATACTGTCCTGTATTGTTTGATATTATGAGGAGGCAGATTTACAACAGCAGAGGGCGTCGTTTCCTTGCGTCAACTGGATCCGTCATTTGGTACACGGGGGGCCAATTCAAGAGCTGTCACAAATTGTGCATTTGGGAAGCGTTTAGACTCGCGAGGGAGTATATAACAAAAACAAACGTTGGGATTTGCCTTCCCCGTCAATCTTCAAGTTTAAAAATGTCTTTCGCGTAAAGTGGTTGCTATGTTTATTTATTCATTTTTTTGGCTTTGTGTTCCATGTTGCCACATGTTTGTCGACCGGCTACACGCAATTCTTGTTTTGTGTGCGTGTTCTGCTCCTCCGACTGATTCGCTCGCTCTGACTTGTAGTCAGAAAAATAGTCTGCGCGCAGGCACGGCAGGGGCCCTCCCGCCTCATCATCCCGGGAAGCACACGCTGGGGCCGGTAGGAGGAAAGCAGCGTACCGCACAGAGCGAGGGAGGAGCTCCCGGGATCCGTCTACTTGCTGGTCGACGGATTGGTAGCACATTTCATTCGCGCCGTGTTCGCGTCGGAGCTTCTTCAAGTGTGACTACGTGACTTTTATCTTTTGAAATTGACGGCAACGCGGGGTTTTCTTGACTTTTTTATCCTCTTTCCTTTTTTTGGGGAGGAACGAACGCCATGATTGTACCTTTCCCGCCCTGCAGGAGCAAGCGAGGGCGTGGCCAGATGGAGAGTGGATTGATTGATTCTCCCAGGGCAGATTAAGTTGCAAAAACGAAGCTTCGATCGACTTAGTTGTGGAGCAATTTGAATTGACTTACATGTGGCATTTATTTGGCGAAACACCCTTTTATTTGCGTTATTTCATTTTGTTATTTTATCAATGATTTGTGTATTTTTGATGATCTAGTAAATCGCCACGCGCCACTTGACACGCATGTCATTTAAATAAACAGTGACTATCAGTGTAGACAGCAACAGCACCGGTCAATACATGGCAGCAATTTTAATATTATTTTTTTTTTTGTCATTGAACATTGAGAACTTAACATTTTGCAATTTTTGATACTATGTTGATACTAATGACCGACGAGAAGAGACAAGACAGTAAAATATTTCATGAATTCCTTTTTTTTTTTTTGCATTGATGTTTTGATTGTTTGCCTTTGTAACCACTAGAGGACAGTGTTGTCTTTCCCAATGGCAGCTTGTCGCTTTTGCGCACACGCATGCTCGCACACGCGTGTACATGCACGCGCACGTGCGCGCGCGTGCTAAGACACTCACACACACAGAAAATTGGTCATTATGATGTTTTGATTGTTTGCCTTTGTAACCACTAGAGGACAGTGTTGTCTTTCCCAATGGCAGCTTGTCGCTTTTGCGCACACGCATGCTCGCACACGCGTGTATATGCACGCTCACGTGCGCGCGCGCGAAGACACTCACACACACAGAAAATTGGTCATTTGGCTGCTGGAAGACCAAGATGAATGAGTCGTCCTTCCTGTTATCTTTTTTGCTTCTCATCTGGTTTCGCCACAATTCCCTCCTCCCCCTCTCAGCTTGTGACCCCTCCCTTCATCCTCCCTCCTCATCCTCCAGTCAACGTCAATTAATTGCCAGAGTGAAGTAGGCAGCGTTGACCTTTTCCTTTTTTTTTTTTTTCCTTGCTTAGTCGCCACCTCTCGTACCTTGGCTGAGTCATCACTTTGTCCTTCTTTAAATTTCTCTTCATTATGCTTTGCTTCTCTTAAAGCAGCCACGTTATGGAAAATGGATTTTTTAATGTGTTGTTTACAAATACTGTAGTTGTGTGTCTGAAGTTCCTCCCCAGCCGTTAAGTGGGGAATTTAACAACCGACTCAATCTGCCATTTCATCTTCAAATGGCGCAAAATGTGGGCATGACTTTCTTCTTTTTAAAGTTGGAGTCAAGGAGTGGATGTTTGCAATTCCCAGAGCAGCATTTGTTTTCCACACTAGGAGAGCTTTTCTAAATTGACAAAGTGGAAGGTCATGTTTTTTTAATTGTCGTGTTTTTTTTTTTTTGAATGAAATTAAACATTTTGATTGGTTTTCACCACTCCATTCCCACCTGCGAATTCAATGGCAAAAACATGCCTTTTCAAAGCTACTTCCTTTGTCATCTGCAGGAAAGAAGAGTGAGCACAGTTGCCTCGTACTTTGCGTCATTCCGCATCTTTGTGCTGGCCTGCTTAGCTGTGAAAAAGCTGAAGAGAAACAAAAAAACCCCAAAACTTCAATTGATCTTCATCAGTGGGAACATCAGTGTTATGCTCCTCGTCAATAATTTTGCAAAGCACAGCACACAGCAGACCTCTTTTAAGAAAATGAGTGTTTTAAAAATGACACCCTTGCCACTTGCGGAAAGAAGGTTGGGCATGTCATTTTTTTAACCTTCTTCGGCTGCAAAAAAACAAAAGCAACATATGTGGTTCACAATCTGTGTTGCTCGTGCGATGTCTTGCAGTGTTGTGTCACTTTGCTGATACCTTCATAAACAAAAAAAATCTTCATTTTGAGAAAATAGGATACAATGAAGTGACAATAATAACAAGTGGATAAAAAAATGAGGTCATTCCAATTTTTAAGGGTCTGAGCGAGTCCCCAAGCACTTTTTGCTGACACGTCGGGTCTGGCGTGAGCTCACGTTTGTCTCTGTTAATGACGACGACACAGCTGGTGTCCGACCGCCAGCCAGCGGGTCGCATGGCCGCCCGCCACCTCTGACTGGGTTCACGTTGAGAGTGTGTGGTGATCAGAGTGCATGCCCGCGTGCGTATGCTGCTGAAGAACAGTTGGCATGGGGCTTGCTGGACCACCAGCACCACCAAAGGAGGAACTGCATCCAGACAGACACCATTAGTAACATGGCACCGTGGCCCCCCCCCCCAACATATATGAACTCTCTCACGTGCGTATGCGTGTGTGCGTGTAAGGCGATACTGCGTGAAAGCGGCCTGTCGAGGCCGCCACACTCAGACGTGTTGCTGAAACCGTGAGATTTTCACACAGAACCCAACAAAAGATGGACATTTGCTGTACTTGCGTGCTCTTTGACCCACTCACAGCCTGGCACGGTTTGAAAATTAAGACAAACTCAGCATCCGGTATGCTTGGTGTCAAACTTTTACTGAAAAAAATGGTATGTTGAATCTACTTAATTTTATTTCGTCAAATGGTTGCACAAAATAAAATCATCTGGCTCCAGGTAGATTTTTTTTTGTTTGTTTTAAGTCGACGATACATCTACTTTTGCCTCAACATCACACGCACCCTCAGCCACTTTAGCGCAGTTTCTTCAAGAAATCTCCATTTTACTCATCTGTACCTTTCACGCTGAACCCAGCGAAGCTGGAGATTGCTGCAATTGCCACACAATATCCTGCGATCTGATAATTAGATGGCGTCAGGATCTGGTGTGATGGCGACAATACCATTCGCCATGGAGTGTCTGGCAAGCCCCTTACACACAAGTGTGATTGTGTCCCTTGTTGGTGGCGAAAGGTGTTGAGATGTGCAAATCCAAGCGCTAATGAATAAATGATAATATTCATAAAGAAAGGGGGAGCGATAATGTGGCACCACGGGGAGCATAAAACGGAGCAAAGAAAAAAAATCAAATGAAAAAAAAGTCGCTGGGTCGCAACTTCATTAAGACGACACGAAAGCCTTATTGCTTTTTCTTTACCTTTTCATGGCGAGTGTACTTTGCTCGTTGTTATTGTTGTCTTTATTCTCCCTCCCCAAGTCCCTTCTTCATCTGTTTGCCGCTTTCGCTTCATCCCGTCGCGTTGCTCATTTTCTGCACGTAGCAGAGTGGCGGGTCAAAGTCGCAGCAGTCGCCGGCGTATCGGAGGATGATTCTTTTCTGTGTGAACATCCCGGTTGACGTTTACCTTCATAGACAGAAACATAAAACGTAACATTGAGCATAAAAAAAAAAGATATTCCACATTGTCTATTCAAAACAACCTCACACATGCTAACAATTAGCATCTATGTAGCAGTGTTGTTACCCTTTAAGCAGCTGATACTTGAATACAAACGATACAGTGATACATGTGGAGACGATTAATATGACAATACTCATGACCGTATGTTTTTATGCTCTGTGATGAACAACAAATATTACTGCTGTACTGAAGAACCAAGAGATGAGCTGAGCCCTCAGTACAGTATATACATATTTCTATCTTGCACTATGCAGGAAGCCATAGAGATGCTAACGATTAGCATCAATGTGGTGGTCTTGTAACGCTTTGGGTAATGACTGTCAGAACATGAACATGCTTTTGAGTGACTTTACTCCCATGTTGCTTCACTGGCTTGCTTTCGAATGCATTCCCCCTCTTCCGTAGAGCCCGCACCCCCATTCTCACTCACCTTGGCCACGCCCAGATAATCTAATTAGATTTGCCGGTGGCAGCTGAGGCGGCGGCGGCGGCGTAGCTTTTGATTAAAAACGCGACCCGCGGCGTCTAGAGGTGAGAGCTCGTTTGGAAGACAGCGCGGGAATATACTGGATGATACTTCATCTTCGCACCAGACAAGACAACGCCCCCCCCCTCCCTCCACTCCCCACAGATGAACAACACCTCATCCCCCACCCCCATCAAGGCCTCTATTAGTGCACATCAGATCAAACCGCCAATCAGCCAGCACGCCTGCCTGCTTCGATCTGGACTCAGCGTCCCAGCATGCATTATTAACACGCCATGCTCATATCCCGGGAGGAAATTAAAATCTCGATATACCCGCCTGTATGTGTGTGTGTGTGTGTGTGTGTGTGTGTGTGTGTGTGTGTGAGTGTGTTTAAGATGGCAATCTCTTTCTTTTTGGATGAGACAAACTAACAGGTAGCGGAGGTGGTGCCTCCTGCGGGTGGCGCTGTGGTGGCATCTTCATGCACATTGCTGCCTGCTCGTGTCGTCTCTCACACGGCAAATGGTGACGTCATGTAGATTAAAAGCAGCGCATTGGTCAGGTGGAAAAAAAAGACACTTGGCGGCCACTAGGCTAGACACACGGACAGCAAATGATGGAAAAAGAATACACGTATCAGTAAAACATAGGACCTAAAATCTCTCTGATGTTCCGCTTAACAAGTTGTGTTCATGTCAAAGCAATTTGGTCATCTTGGATTTGACTACTATCGGAACCAGATGAAAAATTCAAAAGGCCGAAAAGCTCGTTAAGTGAGAAGCCCGCGGTCTTTCTCGCCGACATGCTCCAGCCGCGTTTGTGTTGAATATACAGTGGACACATGCTTGTGTAAGGCGGTTTTAAAAATAAGATTACGCACATCGCACAGGCGGGGATTAGCATACGTTCACCCAGGAAGGAAGTAGGCCAACCCCAAGTGTTCATGCCCCCTTCTCCGAATGGAATTCTGGTGTGTGTGTGTGTGTGTGTGTGTGTGTGTGTGTGTGTGTGTGTGTGTTCACAACATTGACAACAATCACATCAGCGAATTTGCCACAAAAAGTCAGATTTTCCTATTTGCGCTTAGCTATTCACAGTCACCCATGTGCATTTTTGTTATTGGCCAAAAAATGTCACCAAAGCAATCATGAATTAGCCCTGCTGTGACATCACAGTGGGGTGGAAGTGCAGAGTTGCTCGCTCACTAATTTTGTGAAACAGATCATCACACAGATGCACAACTTTTTTTTTCATGCGAGACATTCGTAATGTCCACTTCCCTCCCATAAGCTGTCTCCTTGAAATGTGTTTTTGCAGTTGTCCGTTTTGTTGTGCTGATGGCAGAAGGTGCGTGGGAAGTGTTTGTCGCTTTACTTTCCTCGCTGCTTATGATGCAAAAATATGCTGAAGAAGCATATGGCATCATGCGAGTGTGTGTGTGAGATGGACAGCCGGACATACGGATGATGCGACACGTTCAAATAATGTTGTTTGGGTTCCTTAAAACAGTGAGACAACAAAGCAGCTTCCGATACCCAAAAAAAAAGCTGCCTTGAAAATGAGATGGAAGGAGAAAATGTTGTCCACTCGTCTATGGCTCGCTGATTGGGCGCCGTCATGCATAAAAACCGACAAACACGTTCACTTGGATTTGTTCTACTTTTTTTTTTTTTCTTTGAATGATGATGAATGTGTGTGTATTTTTATCTGACTTTTTTTTCTGATAAAATACGTCAAAAAAAAATCCTGGTTTTATTTACTTATTTCCTTGGAAAAAAATAAATAAAATTAATAATAATAATAATAATATTACAAATAAGTATCTTTTTGTCAGTACAATGCAATATATTTCTCGAAAAATAAGACTGGACAACACTTGGACAGAAACTTGACAGTTCATCACTCAAAGTCAGGGCACAACGAAGCATCCCAAGCATTGCTAATTTCAAGTCTTCAATGAAGCTAACAACGGGAGCCGAGACTCGAACCCAGGATCTCCAATCGCCAATGCAGACGTGCTTAACCACTAGCACGCCGTGCTGCTGACTCAGGTTCAAGTTTCCCTTCCTACTAGGATTCAGGCTGACCAATGAGCTCATCCGGTGCGCTCGCTAAGTAGGCCAACACGTGGCTGCGTCGCGGCAAACTTTCCCGACTTTTTGTTGTCACGGCGACGTCTTGAGGCGAAGACGCACAAACACAACATGGCAGACGTTGATTGTTGAGGGGAAAAGGGAACCCTGCCTTCCTTCTTTACTTCATCTGTCTTGCCGTGATCTGCTTCGGCGTGTTTGCCGTCCCCAGCGTTTGCTCACATTCGTTTTGCTGCCGCCAAGCTTGACAGCTCGCCACGCTGCACATCTGGCTGACACACACACACACACACACACACACACACACACACACACACACTCGAGGTGTCAAACGGTCTTTGCCGCGGCCTTCCATGCAGACGGCGCCCCCCCCGTCTGCCGGTAGCGTCGACCCTCACCGCATCGTCGCGTGTGAAAGAACCTCGTAGGGGACGCGCGGAGGTTCTGGCGGCTCATTCTCATCTCGACGACGCTGCGGGCCACGAGCGCTCAGCGTACATGCTAATCTCTCACGTCCATCCGGTGGCTCCTGTGAAGCGGAACGCAGATTGAGTCAGATAAGCGAGGCGCTTGTAAAAATAGCGAAGAACAAACGATGTGGAAAGATAACATCCAACTTCTTGCAGAAGATGTCACGCATGCGTTTCCTGGGCGTCGCCCTCGGGCGTTGTCTTTGAGAATCGTTGCGGTGGAACTCGGAGTGCGCTTGGTAAGGCTCGCAGGTGCTCGCTGTACATTGATATGAATGGTGGAAAAGAAGAGTTTTCTGATTTAGGGCAAGAGGCAAACTCAACACAGGAACCGCCTCACCCAGACTGGAACCCACAACCTCAGTTGCAAATAAGCGAAGATCACACGGGAAGCAGTTTTGAAGTACCAAATTCTCTCGGAGCCTTTTTCATTCGGGATGCAAGATCCAAATTCCCCGACGCGCTCTTTGCGTGTCGACTCGACATCATAAGCACTTCGGCGGAGCCCGGCGCCGTCATTCTCTTCATATTTGGTTAGAAGACAACCGATCAGAAGACGGCCGGCCCCCGGGGGGGGGGGGTCGGCCTCGGAGAGCGCCGAGCCGCTTGCTCCTGAAGATGAAGCAATCTGTTTATTTATTCTTGAGGTGGTGCGCCACTGGTAAATATGCGTAAAATCCCCACCGAATTTCAACATCCTCTCAGAAGAAGCGTAAATACGTTCGCAACCTCACTCGGGACATTAAGCGGTTGCTTCTGGTGTGAAGCGTTTGGAGGGCATTGAATCAAACGAGAGAGAAAATGGTGGGCTTTAAAAAACAGCATCAGAAGATATGAAGGAAAGATTTGCCGAGAATGAAACGTGCAGCTAAAGCTGGACCGGCAAATCGGTGCCCTTGTTTCGCAGCTGGCTAAAATAAAGCCTCTTCTTTCTCAAGAGCACTTTCATTCATGCCTTCGTCACATCTTTTTCGTCACATTACGGTCGCGCACTTGACTTTGGAGTCAGCCAATCCTCCATGAAGCGTCTCCAGTTGCTCCAAAATGCTGCTACTCCCCTCTTGACTGGTACTCGTATATCTGCTACTCTGGCATCCCTCACTGACTCATTTCAGAGTTCTTTTGAAGATCCTCTGATTTGTTTTCTCATTTTGAAGTGGCCCGACGCCAGCTCACCTCTGGGAGCTCCCTGCCCGCTGCCTCAGGTCTGCATGGGACCAGGTACTATTCGAGGTACCGAGAACTCAGCGGAGGCTCGGATTGGCCGCTCCCTCTCTTTGGAATAAACGTTGAGGCAAGCCCCTTCGCTGCCCATCTTTCACACTCGTCTTCAAACTCACTTTTGTTCTTTGGCTTTTGACTCAGCACGAGGCTCGATTTTAGACTTGTTTTTCTCCTTTCTACGCTCTTTGTTATTCATTGATTGTTTTTTCGTTTGTTGTTGTCGGAATTCTTTTTGCTCCATCTACCGCACTTTGTATACAGCGGTGGTTGTTTTCAAGGGCTGGAGCAATTGAGAATGACGCAGGTTTGGGATGCTTTGATGATGCTTTGCAAACAGAACACCCCAAAACGTCTGCCAGCCTGTCGTCATCAACCTTGTCCTTTTGACGAAGCGCAGCTGGCACGAGTGCTCGACCACTAAGTGAGCAACAGGATCTCATCCTTCTGCTGTCGAAGGGGACATTCCTTGATTCTTGGGCACAAAGGCAGGAGACTCATCTGGGCTGAATAATTCTCAGCCAAAGGCCAATTTTTCCGTCATAGTAAAAATGATCGGCATGATTCGTATCGTCACAAGTCAATCATTTCGAAATCTTCTGCAGTCTCTGAGTCTTCCACCTCTGGATCTCCCGCTGGCTTTTGTCTCTGGGTTAAACGCGGGATATTTATGTTTCCAAAGGCGGCTTGTGCCGCTCCCGTTTGGTTTTTCGAATCGGTGACCACAGCAAAATGCAGTTCCCATGGCGAGCGGTCGAGCATCGCGACTCTGAATACGATTCCATTCAAGTCCCTTTGCGCGCGGCCGCGGCTGACGCGGGTTGTTTGGTTGTTGTCTGGTTTGCCGCAAGAAGAACAAAAAGTCGACGCGCCAGCTCCGAGGCCAACCGGCAGCATTTCTTCACTTTTGTTGTTCGGCGTCGTTGAAATGTCACGCGGCTTTGAAAGAAAGTGTCATATTTCATTTCATCAGAAGTGTTTTTTTTGTTTTTTTTTCTTCCCTCCTTCTTAATGTCACATCCACTTTATGAATATGAATGCGTTTGTCTGCGCGCCGGGGAGGGGGGAAAAGGAAAAGTCAATTTCTTTCTAAACGCTGAGGGTCAGGGAGAAGGTGAGAACACGGGAGTGCAAGTATATAAGCGGCGCTAAATTACATCTCTAGAGGCTCTGATTGTGTTTGTGCTCCGCCGCCAGCCTTTTAGATTGAATTTGATGGACAAAATGTGCTCACTTGAACGCATCTGGGAGCCTTTTAACGCACGGTGGGCCGCTTCCTGCTTCGCCACCTTATGCAATTTACCGTCCGACGCGCTGCTTTACACGGCGTAAATGCAACAAAGTCTCGCGACCGCCGTCATAATGAACCGATGCGTTGAAAAACTGGAGCGAGGCGGACTTATTTCAGCGCCTCTCATCAAATCGTGATCGATTTAGTGTCATGGATCCGTCGTGTGGACGTGGCTCAAGGCAAGACACGGCAGCTTGATTTTAATAGCACGCGTTTCGGACGCAACGTGGTTGACTTTGTACTGGCAAACATTTCCCAACGTGTGCCCGGAGAGGCCCGAATGCGGCGTGCGCACAGAATGGTCCAACTGCGCACCCCGGAGGCCCGTCCATGCCCGGACCGGCCCGCGAGAATGCGACATGGTGCCGGATAAAAAGTTTGCCGGGTGACAGACGAGCGTTTTGCTGTCAGAGTGACGTGAGGCAGCGCCTCATCTTTTTCTTTTAGCCGGCCTGAATGATGCGCCGCAACGCTCAACTGGCACGCGTGCACTTTCCTTGACTTCTGCTCCTCCTCCCTCGCACGCCTTCGTCCGCCGCGGCTGTTTTCCACCCTTGGTCTTCGCTTGCCGCCATCTTATTACGCCGCGGATTATTGATTGTTTTTCCTCACGCCGGATTTCTTTTTCACCAAAGTGGTTCTTTGGGTCAAAGTGCCGCGGTTTGCTTTGTTTTCCTCGTTTATCATCTTTTGCTTCTCTTTTTTCCTTGGTTTCATATTGTCTCGTTTGTACCTTTCTACCCCTTCCCACTTCCTTCCTTTTTCCTCTTCGGTTCCAAACAATCTCCATTCTGGGACCTTCTTTCCTTTCCTTTCCTTTCCTTTCCTTTCCTTTCCTTTCCTTTCCTTTCCTTTCCTTTCCTTTCCTTTCATCTCCTCTCCTTCCCTTTTTCTTCCGTTCCCCTCAAGCCTTGATTTTCCTTCCCTTGAACTCTCCAATCCTTTTTGTCCCTCGTGTCTTTCTTGACCCGTCCCTTTTCCTTTTCTTTGCGGCATTGCTTATCATGTCCTTCCCTGTCTCGTCGTGTCTTTTCTCATTCCCTTGTCTTTTGCCTTCACGCCCTGCCTTTCTTTTCAGACTTTTTCCTTTCCTTTTGCTGTGACCCCTTTTTTATTTTCTCCCCTTTGACCTTTCCATTGCCTTACGCTTTGCTTTTGTGTCCTCTCCTGTCTTTCCTTTTCTTTTTTTTTTTTTTGCATTTACTCTTACCATGCCATTTCCTGTTCCTTCCCCCTCAACGCTTTTTTTTTCCTTCAATTTTAGTTCGATTTTTCTTCCCTTTTGCCCTTTTTTCTTTTTCTTTTTTCACATCCATCCCCTTCCCTTTGCCATGTTTCGGTTCTTTCCTTTCGGTCCTTTTGCCGTCTTCCTCCATTCGTCGACAACAGCTGGCGGCTCTTTGATTTCCCCTCCTCTTTTCCCGGCCTCCATCATGGCAACATTTACCTCGGCTCAAATGCCGATTAACACTCGGAGCGATGGCAGGACGTCTGACGGCGAAAGGAGCGGCCGACCTCTGATTGGACGGCGGAGAGCGAAACGCGGGGGGCGCCAGGTTAACGTTAGCGGCGAAGGAAAGGGAGGAGAGTGATGGAGGGAGGGCAGACAGCGCAGAATTGGGGCTCTTCACCTTTGTTTGCCAGATGATGAAGGAAGCTCGTCAACAGTCACGCCCCGGCCGTCACCTTCTCCGAACAGGACGGGAAGGCAACTTTGCGGCATTCTTCCACTTGCCTCTCAACAGACGTTTCATCATCACATCAAAATAACAACTTTTTACAGGACAGAACACCATATACTCGTTGCCAAACTGCGGTCTAATCGTCAGTCGTAGCTTGTCAGTTCCCCGAATGATTTGCCCAAAATGATGCAGGGTTTTTTTCTGGTTCGGATTGAGGCGGACGTGGTGGAATTCCGATTTGTAGCGCCTCCTAGCGCTGGCTCATTTTATTGTTCTCTCTCTGTTTTCATCACATTACGGTCGTGCACTTGATTTTGGAGTCAACCAATCCTCCATCAAGTGTCTCCAGTTGGTCCAAAATGCCGCCGCTGGCCTCTTGACTGCTACTCGTCAGAGGGAGCACATAACTGCTACTCTGGCATCCCTTCACTGGCTCCCGATACGTTCATTTTAAGATTCTATGATTTGTTTTCAAATCTTAAAATGGCCTGGCCCCACCTGACCTTTCTGAGGTCAGGTGGGGCCTCTGTTTGGAATGACTTCCCACTGAACATTCGGCAAGCTCCCTCGCTGCCCCTCTTTAAAATTCGTCTTTTCTCTCTCGACTTGATTTTTAGTTTGACTGTGCTTTCTACTGACTTTATTATTACTTTATTGTTTTATTGTTTATTGTTGTATGAATTCTTTTTGCTCCATGCACAGCACTTTGTATACATCGGTGGTTGTTGCCCGGTGCTCTCGATATACACTTGAGTTGAGTTGAAGGTCTCCGGAGCCCAAAAGTTTGATTTCTCCACCAAATGTTTGAGGCGACGCAAAGTGACAAACAAGCTAGTCGAGTCGCGCCACCGAGGCCCAGCTGCCCCTTTAATGATGTCGATAAAGCTCCAACGGCTGCTCTTCATCATGCCACTAAAGTTTCCCCTTTATGATCGAGACGTCGTACACAAACAACAAACGCTCACTGAATCAAAGGAGCTGCCATCGCGCGAGCTAAATCAAAATGAATAGCCGCAATCAGCACAAACGCAAACCCAAGACTGCCGAAAAGGACGTGAGGGATGAAACTTCAGACGAGACAACAGATGGCAGAACACACTGGGCAATTAACACACCATTTACCTTTTGGATCTTTTGGAAACGCCACCGAAAGGCTTTTTTCTTCTGTGGAATTCCAACAATCAGCCTCTGGATCTTTTGGGAAAACGGCCCGGGTTGATATCCCTGAGCGCCCAACGTGTAGCCTTTGGATGCTTTGGATACTTTTCATGCTTACGTCAGTGTGTGTGTGTGTGTGTGTGTGTGTGTGTGTGTGTGTGTGTGTGTGTGTGTGTGTGTGTGTGTTCCCGCATATTTTCCTGACCGCTTTGAAGTTCTTCTGACCCAACAAAGAAAAGTCAGAAGTCAGCTGAAGGTGGAGCCACTGATGATCATGATCAATCGCATGTGTGTAAAATGTCAATCATCAATGTGCATTTCTATCTTTGCGAAGGCAGCATTTCTGACGTTTACCTGTACTTAATAAAGTGGCCGAGTGGAGGCTTTTCAGTTTCGATTGAGAAGCACACACCACATCAGGCTTACTGTGTGTTTGTGTGCGTGTGCGTGTGAGCGCACGTGTGCGTGTGTGTGTGTGTGTGTATGTGTGTATGTGTGAGGCATTGAAGTGAGAAATTGTACTCTCCTCTGGGGCACAAGTCACACGAAAAATAGGATATATAAAAATCAGCCCCATGTTTTATTTTGCAAAGAGCTCAACCTTGTTGTTTTTGTGTACTCAGCACGACTCGTGCGCGCTGTGTGTGTGTGTGTGTGAGTGTGTGCGTGTGTGTGTGTGTGTGTGTGTGTGTGTTGTGCAGCATCTCCGAGGGAGATGCTTGAAAGATTTCTTTACATTTGATTTTTTTTTCTTGTATCTAATATTTTTTCATTCATATTTTACAATACATTTGTCATTTTCTTCAACTTCGATACGCTGGCTCATTTCACTGTGGCAAATGGATTTGTTATACAGCGGTGCTTCGAGATAAGAGTTCAATTTGTTCCCGGGCCACGCTCGTAATGCAAATCTCTCATTTGACATCTCATCTTTCCCTCTAAAAATGTTCGTCCGTTTCTACCAAAAGCCCACCCGTGCCCCCAAAACCCAATTAGATGTGTTTTGTTTTTCCATGAGAAAAATAGCACTCTCTAAAAACCAAATCATTCTATCATGAAATAAAATTGTATTTTTCCACACTTTCTCCTTCACAAGCTCCTCTAAGATCAAGCAGTATGGCTCTCATATCTATCCGATGATCAAGAATATATGCATGTGAGGATCGTCCTATGATCGGTCTGCGTGTGTTCCAGGAGCATTTGTGTTCAGGTACCTGATGCTGAAAAAGTAACACCGCCACCACAAAATGCCAAAGTGTCAGCCCGTCCGTCTCCAGGGTTCGCCACTGCAAGTGAGCTTTCGTGTTTTCGGAGGTGATGTGGCCGCTTTAAGGACACAACATGTAATTGTCTTTGTTTTATGTTTACTTTGACAAGAACTCGTAAAGTCTTGCTTTTGTGTTAAAGCGGCTTCGGTTTGATGACTTTGACTCACGTAACAGAGTTGAAACAGTTCTTGAACTTCAAGCAGTTAAAAAACAAACAAATTGAACACAAGAATGTGTACTTGTACTCCAGCACAGACTGCGTGTGCACTATGTCCACTTTTTGTTGCGGAAAGGACACACGCGGCGGTTGTGGATCATCCCGGTCAGTCTTGCAACTTTGGCCGGTCCAGCGAGCGCAATCGGGTCTGCGGGTGGTGCGGACGTGCTGGTCCTCGGGCTGCGCTGAGAAACGGGCGCTCGGTGCACCCGCGCGCTCTCCACCCGGTGACATTTCAAGGCGGCCTTCCTGTTGTGCTCCACGCTGGGCCCACAGGAAGAAAATCTTTTGAAACGGGACCTCCCCGGCAGAAGAGTGAAATTACTTATTTTTTCTTTCCCGCCCATTGCTGCTTTGTTTCTCATCCTCGGCGTGGCCTTGACCCGAGTTCACCGCAGTTTTATTAGCGGCTGCCGTCCGAAGCGAGGGGAAGAAACAACAAGGGGATCGCAAAGCGAATACAAATAAGTCTGGAGAGCATTTTGCTCCGGCTCGGACATTTCTCCGCCGTTTTGTGTCGAGTGAAGCGCTTATCTTGTTTAGGGTCGTTCCAAGAGCATCGCATCGTCGGGCTCGTTTGTGGCGACTTTCAGCTGCCGCTGGCGCTGCTCCGTGTGAGAGGCTCGGACACAAAAGTGAGTCGGCGTCATCTCGGAGACGGGATGGTGCCTTTGTGAAAGCCAATCACAGTCCTGACATGGTTCAGGCTCCGGCGTGAGTTGCGGCTGACTTTGGCCAAGAGGCAGCATGAACGATGGGGGGGGGGGGGGGGGGGGGGGGGGGGGGTTACCCAAGGGGCTGCTTGAAGTTGCACATGCGCTTCCATCTTGTCAAGACTCTCGCATACGACTCGTGCACCGCATCGGAGGGGAATGACAGGGGCCGCTTTGATTGGCAATGACCGAAGTGGGCTGTGAACACACCCACAGCAGCGCAGCGCCGCACCGGCTTGACCATCTGCTCTTGATTTATGATTTGTACTTCGGTACAATTTCAGTCCTTGCGACTCAAAACGTAACGAGCCTCTCCGAGTCTTTGAAAGTAAGCGGGGAGGTGCAGCCGTAAGGTGAGTCGTGCAAGATTGACGATGTTTCTCAGCAAGCGGCATGTAAATCATCCGCTCGCTTCCTGCCGCGAGCGTATTGAACAAGGCGATTAGGCTGATTGGACACACATCCGAGTCGACAATCCACACGAAAGGCAGCAAGCGTTCCAGGAAGAGATTTTCTCTTGTTGCTATTATTGCGGCCCCTTGAAAACAAACAGGATTTGCTGTGCTCAAGCACAAAGCGTTGAGGTGAATTACAGGTGAAAAAACGGAACGAGAAGAACGCGTGTCACTGGGTCACTCGCCTTGGTTTTCCGCGTCCTGTCACGACGAACGGGCTGCCGCATTCCGTGCCAGTCACACCGCCGGCTGCTCTTATTTTCCAACACCACGAGCTCCTACCTTGACCGAAAGCCTCCGGAACGCGATTCGGATGCAACAAGAAACGCGTATTCTCTCAATGGATGCATCAAGCCCCCATTTTTGAATAGAAGAGCAAAGCAAAGATGAAGAAACACCGTGAGCCAGTGGGCAAATGGCAAGCGTTCACAAGGTCGGCTTGCGAAACCACTTTCCGAGGAATGCAGTCAAACCTCAGGATGCGCAGTCACAACGCAAGACTGGACCGCGACGTTGCGGACTTTGCTCGTCTGCCTCCGCTGAGGCGAGAATAGCAAAGACTCCCAAAAAGAGAGCCCATTCAAAGAACAGCAACGGATTTCATCGAGGCTAAGGTTTAAAAAAAAAAAAAGAAAAAAAAAAGGCTTTCTTTTGATAGCGATGGTGAAAAGATCATCACTGAACACGACATTCCGTGGAAACGGTCGGCAGGGAAATGAATCGTGTCAGAATCCAATTTGGATGGCATTACTCGAACAAGAGAATCGGTATCGATTATAAAATAAATAAATAAATATATACTCAGTCGCCGCAGCCCTAAAATAACCTTCCTCTCAGTTTTGGGGATTTACAACAGCTCGTGTATGGGATGACTTATGGACATTTACTGTAGTGATTGATGCACAAATGGAAGAAGAAAAAAAAACAAAAGCAGCTTTCCAGTTGCTGTCCCAAGTCAATGTTTTGTACAAACTGCAGACGCTGGTGTTGGTAAGCAATGTGTTTTTGTCAATATGTCTGTGCGCGCACATGTGTGTGTGTGTGTGTGCGTGCGTGCGCGTGCGTGAGCGTTTTCCCTGACTGGGCCAGTTTGGAGCACTGCAGCACTATAATATTCTAAATGGCTTGGCAGACCTGTTCAGTGCGTACACACAACACGCACGTGCACACGTGCGCGCCATTCTGCTGCGTTCAGAATTCCAGCAGCAGAGGCCACCAGTTCACTGGGTTTGGTGTGTGTGTGTGTGTGTGTGTGTGTGTGTGTGTGTTGAGCCAAGAGAAAATGAAAATATGATGAGACAGCAAAAGCCGTTGAACTTTGCCGTGCTAATGCCAATCATTCATTGCATGTGATCATTGTACAGCGTTAGTGTGATGTCGTGTAGTTTGCGTTAATTGTCCTTTGCCTTGTCCTAAAGCACATGTGTCAAAGTCAAGGCCCGGGGGCCAGATCTGGCCCGCCACATCATTTTATGTGGCCCGCGAAAGCAAACCAAGCATGTCAAGTTCCATGATGCTTGCTGAAGTCTGAACCAAATTTTTAAATTGTCATATGTAATCCACAATAACAGTCATAATTCTTGACTTCTGATTTCAAAACTAGTAATCCATCAATTTGTTATGCGCTGCGCGTGTAATATGTGGAGGTGATTAAACATTTCCCAACATTCATAACGGCCTTCCAAGAGAAACCGGAACTACAATGTGGCCGGCGACAAAAATGAGTTTGACACCCCTGTCCTAAAGGGTAGCGGAATGTCATCAGTTGTCATGGTTACAGAGAGGCCCGTCTTTTCTTTAATGGGCAAAAATGACAATCGAAAGGCAGACACTTCAAGGAAGGACAGAATAAATGGATTTAGCATTCCACCTTCCAATTCGGACCATCCTCAGCATTTGTCATGTGTATCGTCAATCACACACACACACACACACACACACACACACACACACACACACACACACACACACACACACACACACACCGAGTTTCCACTGCCAAACGTTCACGTGGACCAGCCGAAGGGTTTGTCGTTGTTCAATCGTTTGGTCAAGATGGCGTGCCATTTGTTATTCATTCGCGACTTAGCATGGAAGTGCGTGTCGAGATCCCCCGCTGACGGCACGCGTGTGCGTGTACAAAGTCATGTCGGGTGAGTCGGGGGCGGAGGAAGAGAGAAAAAAAAAAAGACAAGTGAGTCCAAGTGACTTTTCCAAGGTTCCTCTTGAATATCTTCCTCCTTTTTCCATCCCTGGTGTGTCATTTTTCCACGCTTGCGCCTGGCGCTTTGCCTGGCGCGCTTATCGTCACTCGCAGGAGTCCCAGCACGGCGACCTCTGACCCGCGAGTCGCATTTTTAAGCGCCGCCCCGATCGGCTTTTATCTGGCTCCCCATTAGGCCCGCGTAAGCCGCTTAAGTTTGTCCGCCGCCCAAGTGTCCCCCCCGAGGGGGACCACCGCTCCGTTCCCCCTTCACGCGCGCCGTCTAATCTCACTCGCTACACGGACGGACGTCAGTATTGAGACGTGTCTCGAGGTTGGAACAGAGCTGGCCTTTTTTTTTTTCACACAAATTCACTTTTTGATTGGAATCCTTTTTATTTCCTCTCCCGCTAAAGGGGAACACGAGAGGAAAAAAAAAATCGTTTTCATCGCGACAGCATATGCTGCTATTCATCTAAATGCAGTATTCCGATTATTGTTTAGGGCAGGGGCCACCAACCTTTTTTGCCCCACGGACCGGTTTATGTCAGACAATATTTTCAGGGACCGGCATTTAAGGTGTGGTGGAAATAATACAACAAAATAATATGGTATGAGCTGCATGAAAACTGTGGTGTTTTCGAAATATAATAATAAACACAAGGAGCGTCTAATCTGGCCGCAACACTCCAATCGCTATGGCAATGTTTAATGCCTTCAAAATACGATACAACGCAAATTCAAAGTGCATGAAAATGACCACTCACCACAGCCCCGAGCTTGATTTTCTGCAAC